>NC_137635.1:22572305-22899805 GCF_963383615.2 Lipophrys pholis | reverse complement strand
ACCATAGACTTCTATAGAACTCTAGACCATAGACTTCTATAGAACGCTAGACCTTAGACCTCTATAGAACTCTAGACCTTAGACCTATTTAGAACTCTAGACCATAGACTTCTATAGAACTCTAGACCATAGACCTCTATAGAACTCTAGACCTTAGACCTCTATAGAACTGTAGACCATAGACCTCTATAGAACTCTAGACCATAGACTTCTATAGAACTCTAGACCCATCCATCCATCCATTTTCTTCCGCTTATCCGTTTCCGGGTCACGGGGGTGACAGTGCTCAGACTGTCACCCAGATCACATCGCACCGATTAAAAACCTTCCTGCAGGTGGAGAGCCCACAGGAAGGTGGTGCCCAGCGAGGGACATGAACCCTCTACCTTGAGATTGTTAGTCTCATGCTCTACCAACTGAGCTGGCTGGGGGCCGAACTTTAGACCTTAGACCCTCTATAGAACTCTAGGCCTTAGACCTCTGAGCCATAAGCTCATGTTAAAGGTGTGAAGTACAATTAGGATTCAACCTCTCATTCTTTGTCGCCATAGTAACTGCTATATAACACATAAACGCTGATAAAGAAACAACAAGGTACAAATAAACACATTTATTGTCTTTTTCACAATCAAAGGAGCTGAAATACATAGAAGACAAAGACACAGGACTCACTGGTTTATTAAAAATATATTATATATATATATTATATATAATAATTAAGAAAAACTTGAATATCAACAATACCCATTCATTATATATATATATATATATATAATCTGGGTGCCACGTGTTGACCCCCCCCCCCCCCCCCCCCCCCCCCCCCCCCCCCCCCCCCCCCCCCCACACACACACACACACACACACACTGCTGGAGGTTAACTCTGTGTATCTTTCAGGTGAAGACGTGGTTCCAAAACCGAAAGAGCGAAGTGGAGAAGACTAAAACAGGTGAGCTGCTCAGATTAAGACTAAGTGGAGATTAAAACTAGAATTTAGTTTCTGATAGTAAAACGTGTGTGTGTGTGTGTGTGTCAGGAGAATCCTCAGGGAGGGCAGCGGGAGGCGGAGGATGGTGGTCTAAATGCCAGCAGCAACATGGGGGAGGAGAATACTGACCCAGCAGGACTCTCGGGTCTGGCCCCCAGTTCGGCCCCCCACTGTGACCCCCCCCACATCCACACAGCAGCTGGACTCTGACGGCTCGGACGACACGGACCAGGAGCTGGACATAGAGGACGACGACGAGTTCACACTGCAGCACTTCTGAGACGCTCCGGCTCTGTGGGGACAAACGAAACCCCTCCCCCTCCCCGCTGAGACTCACTTCAGCCCCCCCAGAGAACTTGCCTCCCCCCCCCCCCCCCAGGAGAAACTGGCGCCCCCCAGAGAACACCCCCTGAGACTCACTGCAGCCCCCCCAAAGAACTTGGCGCCCCCCTCAGAAACTCACTGCAGCCCCCCTCCAGCGACAGCCTGTATTGGGGAGCCGGTGTGGAACCCCCATGCAGTGTCCTCTTCATCCTGTTGTTGTATGTGTCCCCCCCTTCCCCACCAGGTTGTAAACTAAAGTAATCAATATAGCGTCCCTGTTCACTTTTTATTGTTCCTTCAATGTTTTTGTGAAAAGAATAAATGTGACCTGTGTGTTTGTGTCTCAGCTGGAACACTGAGCGTCTTCATGGTAGAGGGACTACAGGGACGTGAGCAGTACCCCAAGAGGTTACATGGTTCATCACATTCACACATGCACACACATTCACACACCATTAGAGGCTGCAGCCTCTGCCAATGGTGCAGTTTGGGGTTCAGTGTCTTGCCCAAGGACACTTCGCCATGTTGACAGGTAGAGATGGGAATCGAACCTGCAACCTTCTGATTGGGAGACAATCATCCTCTCTTCTCCATCCTCTCTTCCTCTCTTCACAACATGGGACAGAAAAACAACAACAAAACACAAGGACGTCAGTGTGACTGTAACGCTACAGTGACCTTTCTGTTACCTAGATTAACATACCAGGATTTCTCTGTTACCTGGATCTGAGACCTGAGACCAGATGTTCAGGTACCAGAGGAGGATGGGGACATGGAGTTCGATTGGACCCTGTTCAAGATCTCCAGGTACCAGAAGAGGACTGAGACATGGAGTCCCTGTGGACCCTGTTCAAGACCTCCAGGTACCAGAGGAGGATGGGGACATGGAGTCCCAGTAGACCCTGTTCAAGACCTCCATTGTGGACGCGGCGATACGGAGCTGTGGACTGAAGCTTATTGGTCCCGTCATGACGGCAACCTGAGGACACGGTGGTGTACTCCCAATGGTCTGGGTGGTTCAGGACTCTGGACTCAACAGACCTTTAGGACCTGGTTGGTCCAGCTCCCCTCCTGGTCCAGTTTACCTCCTGTGTAGGGGAGAAGAGGAGTCGGGAGGAGCAGAGGAGGAGAGGAGCAGAGGAGGAGAGGAGCAGAGGTGTAGGGAGGAGCAGAGGAGGAGAGGAGCAGAAGTGTAGGAAGGAGAAGAGGAGCAGAGGAGGAGAGGAGCAGAGGTGTAGGGAGGAGAAGAGGAGCAGAGGAGGAGAGGAGCAGAGGAGGAGAGGAGCAGAGGTGTAGGGAGGAGAAGAGGAGCAGAGGTGTAGGGAGGAGCAGAGGAGAAGAGGAGCAGAGGTGTAGGGAGGAGAAGAGGAGCAGAGGAGTAGGGAGGAGCAGAGGAGAAGAGGAGCAGAGGTGTAGGGAGGAGAAGAGGAGCAGAGGAGGAGAGGAGCAGAGGTGTAGGGAGGAGAAGAGGAGCAGAGGTGTAGGGAGGAGAAGAGGAGCAGAGGTGTAGGGAGGAGAAGAGGAGCAGAGGTGTAGGGAGGAGCAGAGGAGAAGAGGAGCAGAGGTGTAGGGAGGAGCAGAGGAGAAGAGGAGCAGAGGTGTAGGGAGGAGAAGAGGAGCAGAGGAGTAGGGAGGAGCAGAGGAGAAGAGGAGCAGAGGTGTAGGGAGGAGAAGAGGAGCAGAGGAGGAGAGGAGCAGAGGTGTAGGGAGGAGAAGAGGAGCAGAGGTGTAGGGAGGAGCAGAGGAGAAGAGGAGCAGAGGTGTAGGGAGGAGAAGAGGAGCAGAGGAGTAGGGAGGAGCAGAGGAGAAGAGGAGCAGAGGTGTAGGGAGGAGCAGAGAGGAAGAGGAGAAGAGGAGCAGAGGAGCAGAGAGGAAGAGGAGAACAGGAGCAGAGGAGCAGAGAGGAAGCGACACAAGAGGCGACTGACACACAGTCAATAGAGACACTTTCTACTCCTCCTGTGTTGGACTGAGGAACTGTGATAGATTGTGGTTTAAAGGGCCAGTCAGTGTTATTGTGGAGGAGGAGAGGTCACTGCTCTCATTACCTGAGTTACATTACTGAGGTTCAATGGCCGAACACATCCAGACTATCTGGGAGCCAACAGGACTCATTGATCTCAGCCCACATTCTGTAATGGTTCACAAATTGTTCAGAGAAAAGTCAACATGAGGAGGATAACACACACTGCTGGGGGGGAGGGGGGGGGGGGGGGGGGGGTGATTCCAAAGTACCTGGCTGATTCGCTCAATTCACACACACACACACACACACACACACACACACACACACACACACACACACACACACACACACACACACACACACACACACACCATCAGACAAGTTGTAATATGACAAAGCTTTAGAATATTTTTCAAAGTAATAATTAATGACATTCATGTGATTCAATACTTTAACTAGCAAACATTGAGTAGGGAGTTGCTGGTCAGGAAAACCTCTTCCAACACGTAAGATATGATCGACTGTGGGAAACTGCCATTGAGCAAGGCATTCTATTTTCATATACACATATTCATCACATAATAAACATGCAAGCTTTATGAAAACCTTCATGCTCAGTGCGGTGAGCTGAGCGTCTAGTGGAGTTTAGTTGTAAACTGCAGGTTAACTTACAATAACTGATTAACTACAGTATGTTGGTGCTCAACGCCGCCTCTCGGGATCGAGTGGATGTTCATGCTCCTCATAAAGCCTGTACCAGGTCTGCCAGACTGGACTGGGTCTGGTGTGTGTGTGTGTGTGTGTGTGTGTGTGTGTGTGTGTGTGTGTGTGTGTGTGTGTGTGTGTGTGTGAGTGTGTGACAGAGAGAGAGGTGGACACAAGTTAATGTGTGGTTATATTTGAACGACTGAGGAATGCGTTGACTGTTGACCTTGGCCAAATGGAGCCATTACCCCCCCACCCCCCACCCCACCCCCCACCCCCAACCACACACACACAGACACACACACACTGAGCTGATAATAAGAGAAAACAATGCAAACATCGATACTGATGCCATCAGCAGGCACACACACACACACACACACACACACACACACACACACACACACACACACACACACACACACACACACACACACACACACACACACACACACACGCACACACACACACACACACACACACACACACACACTTCTATTCAGAGGTGTCGAACACATAATGTTTACTTCATTACATTAACGTCTTGAATAAATTATATGACTCATAAGAAGAGTTTTAAAGTAACATACTTTTATTGTACTTGAGTACAGTTGAGTACAGAAAAATGTGACTTTTACTCAGTTCCTTTGGGCTTAATGCTGCAACACTAGAATGAAATATTAATGTGATTACCTGGTGGGGAGACTTCAGCCTGAGGCTCCTTCGCCTGACTCTGTTTGACCAATCAAATGAACTCACACAGTCACATGACTGCACGCACACACTTTGTGACAGCAGGAAGGGAAAACACCTGGATACTCTTTAATATTAATGAGAACTACAAAAGTAAGAGTATAAATTATTTTTTGACAAATTATCAAGAGCAGGAAGATAGTCAAGATAGACAACACCAGCAACTTCAACACCAGCAACTTCATCACCAGCAACTTCATCACCAACAATTTAATCAGCAGCAACTTCAACACCATCATTTTCATCAGCAGCAACTTTATCACCAGCAACTTCATCACCAGCAACTTCATCACCAGCAACTTCATCACCAGCAACTTCCTCACCAGCAATTTCATTACCAGCAACTTCATCACCAGTAACTTCATCACCAGCAACTTTATCACCAACAATTTAATCAACAGCAACACCATCAACTTCATCACCAGCAACTTCATTACAGCAACTTTATCACCAGCAACTTCATCACCAACAATTTCATCACCAGCAACTCTAACATCATCAACTTCATCACCAGAAACTTTATCAACAGTAACTTCATCACGAGCAACTTTATCAACAGTAACTTCTTCACCAGCAACTTCATCACCATCTACTTCAACACCATCAACTTCATCACCAGCAACTTTATCAACAGTAACTTCTTCACCAGCAACTTCATCACCATCTACTTCAACACCATCAACTTCATCACCAGCAACTTTATCAACAGTAACTTCAACACCAGCAACTTCAACATCAGCAGAGTTGGAACCATGTCGCTCAGTAGTTTAACTGCTCAACACGTAACTCCGAGAAGTGCTGCATGCTACATGCTACATGCTAAAGAGTTTCAAACTCACACACCAGCAATGATACTTGCTACATGCTGAAGATGACTGAAGTGTGACTGTAGATGCAGTCGTATCCTGGAGCCCTCAAGATTGTTGGAGTTGACGTAGTGTCGACACACAGGCTGGTGGAGGTGACGTAGCATCAACACAGAGGCTCTTCGAGATGACGTAGCGTCGACACAGAGGTGCTTAGCCTTCACATATCATATGTGCGTGGAGTCTGAATGAGGATTTATGGCATTAAAAAGTACTCGTATTGGTACTTGGTATTGCAAGTACCTAAAGGTAAGTACTTGTACTTGTACTAGTTCTTTAAGAAGTAGTATCGGTGCATCCCTTATAGTAACATTTTGGATACTTGGCTTGGTTTCAAGATACTCAAATGAGACTGGAGGTTCAGACGGAGATGCCTGATGCCTCCACCTGTCCTACTACACCTGCAGCAGGTGTAGAAAAGCCCCACGTGGTGGCATTAGCATCACCACATCCACATTCATGTAGGTGAAAGTAAAACATGAAACTATGACGTGCGTCTGAAAACAGCAGCAACAGGATTTTACCATGAAAACACCTGGAACATTTTTACTGCATTAACCTCAACACACACTGCTGGCACCACCCACCGCACAAGATGCTCCGCCCATCAGGAGAAACGTAGGCAGAGATGGAGAACCTACCCATATGGAAAAGAAATAGAACATTTTTACAAAATGTTTATATTTCTATCTGAAACTTGTATGTTAAATGTATGGAAGTCAAAGCAAGTACAACATCCCTAGTAGATACTCGTAATGTGAAACTTATATGATTTTAATACTTACAAGTACTTTATAAGACAGTAACTCCACATACAAAATTGATATTAGATATGTATAATATCAATGTTATATGATTTTGACTAAGTACTGCATAAAAACTTTACAAGACATACGTACAATGTGACATATATGAGAAATTCAAATAAAAAAAATGTAATTAAATTGAGACGAAACTTTTCTACAGTTCATGTTAAACCTTTGCTAATGTTAGAACTTTCTGTTAAAGTCACTCTCTTCTCACGTATTGAATATTCCTTAATTGATTTGAAAAATAAATTCTGTATAGCTTTTTAAGTTCCTGTGTACTGTGCAAGTAATGCTTTAAGTTTGAAGTAAAGTTAAACCAAATTAAAATAAACACCAGACCTGAGTACTCTCACTGTGGCAAGAATCTTATTTAGCACAAAATTTGCACATTACATAGCAAAAGTCACACACATTTATTTTGATAGTTCAAAAAGTGGAAGTGGAGGTTTTTCTATTTATAAAACCCAGCAAGCAGAAGTACTTTAAAAGACACAGTACAAACATGGAAAGGTTGTATTTTGGTCTCACCTGTACTTCATTCAAAGTTTCTGCTCTCTGCTCTGCTGTTTGACTATCGTCTTCATCACTTTCCTGGGAAGGACACACAAATCAAACGAGACTGGGAGGGGAGCAATGAGCCTGGGACAGGGACAAGGCTTTAGAAGCCGTCATTTCAGAGACACAGAAAAGAATACTTTTGTCCCACGTGTCTTATTGTGGAAGTTTCTGCTCTCTGCTCGTTTGTTGGGCCATCATCTTCATCACTTTCCTGGGGAGGACACACATGTCAATGATAAAAAAGAACGATAGAGTGATGAGCAGGGGACACAGAGACAGCTTCTGACAGGGGAGTCTCCCCTGGCTCACAGTTGGCTTTCTGGGACAGACTCTGCTCTATGCTTGCATGGCCGGCCGGCATCTTCATCATTTCCCTGTTAAGGACGTACATGTCCATCACTCTCTCTGAAAGATCAGCGGACAGTGACAGTGACTGAGCTTTTAAAGGTTGTAGTTTAAGACGGAGAAAGAGCAAATGTTGACGTTTTGTCTCACCTGTCCTCTCATGGAAGGTTCTGCTTGCTGCTCTTTTGCTCTGCTGGCATCTTCATCACTTCCCTGAGAAGAGCAGACATGTCCTCTACTCATGAGAGGGATGTGAGCCAGGCTCAGAGAGAGGGTGGGAGAGGGACACCTGGAACTGCAACTGTGACATAGAGGACAAGACTCACATGGTAATTTACTAACAATAGTAGTTTCTGCAAATACTGCAGCTATGAATTCAACATGGTGTTACCTCAGCATTCTCTGTTCACTATGGATCTGAGCTCATGTTACTGCAAACTATACCACTGGTACACAACTTATCAAAGAAGTAAAGAGGGTACAACGAGTTCAGCCTCATGAGTGAAAAGAAAGATACACATAACTGCAGATATACAAACCAAAAACATCTGAAATACGTGGTAAAATACTGACAGTAACTACTTTTGATGTTGCGTATTTTAGGTACACTTTGTGGAGAATACTTGATTGATACGCGAGTCAGGTTTTAAATGAAGGACTTAATTACGTAAGGCAAGGTTATTTATATATTTATATTTATTTATTTATATCACAATTCAGCAACAAGACACACAGAATACTTCAGTAGTATCATATTAAGTGTAGGCTACTTAATTTACCACTGTGTGATATTAAACTTTTTTATGAAGTTGAAGGATTAAAAAAAATGACCAAAGCATTATTGTGCATGACTCCTGATGGAGCCAGGATTGGACCGGCCATCGGGAGTTTTCCCGGTGCACCTTGCTTTGGTAATTACGGTAACTGTCCTGGGCTGGCCCGGGGCCAGGATTGGACTGGCCATCGGGAGTACCGGGAGTTTTCCCGGTGCACCTTGCTTTGGTAATTACGGTAACTGTCCTGGGCTGGCCCGGGGCCAGGATTGGACTGGCCATCGGGAGTACCGGGAGTTTTCCCGGTGCACCTTGCTTTGGTAATTACGGTAACTGTCCTGGGCCGGCCCTTGGCCAGGATTGGACTGGCCATCGGGAGTACCGGGAGTTTTCCCGGTGCACCTTGCTTTGGTAATTACGGTAACTGTCCTGGGCCGGCCCTTGGCCAGGATTGGACTGGCCATCGGGAGTACCGGGAGTTTTCCCGGTGCACCTTGCTTTGGTAATCACGGTAACTGTCCTGGGCCGGCAGGCTCAGCCAGTGGGCCGAGTCGCGACAGCACCAGCACCGACCAACCGACACCCCCCCTCCTTTGAGATCAATAATTATGAGTTTTGATGATCAACGGTCACAGTTATCTGGGATGGGCTCCAACAGCCCTCTGATAATCCATCTTCATCCTGAACAAGAGGAAGATGATGGACACAAATTCTTTTCAAAGCAGAACACATCAGCAGCGTTAGGATGGTCCAGTCTCACTTTCTTCTGATTAACATATTTCTGTATTCATCTCTGGTTCCAGTGAGGCCTCCTGAAGGAAAACAGCATGAGGAAGGAGTGTGGAACCCGAGCAGTGGAACCCAAGCAGTGGAAACCGAGCAGTGGAACCCTCAGACCTTCCCACCACAGGTTTGGCTGGCAGGCTGTGTTTTCATTGCAGAGGCCACTTAGTCTGGCCTGCGGCTCTGAGTGGAGGAACCGGGAGTAAATTGCTCGTGTGCTGATGAGTGTTGAAAGGAGCAAACAGTGGCTGCCGGGCTGCGCCGGGCTCCGCCGGGCGACACCGGGACCTCTTGGCTCTCTGGGGACATGTAATGAAGACAAATGTGTCTTTGTGGTGCCGAGAGGGACAGAGTGGTGAGCACACTGCAGTCTCCTCCTCCATTAACCCTGCATTAGAGCGAGGTTCTGTTTGTTCCAGGGAATACTTTGTGGTCATTTGGTCCACAAATGAATTGTTCCTCATTGTGGGTCGTAATTAATTATATTCACTGACTCATTTAATCTGCCAGTTCCTCTGTTTACTCTACTTAATCCCGTCTGCTTCACCGACAGCAGCCACACTGACCGAACAATCACATGGTGTGACGTAGTGAACATCTGAGGCCAAACCACACCTTTCATTCCTGGAAGACTACACACACACACACACACACACACACACACACACACACACACACACACACACACACACACACACACACACACACACACACACACACACACACACACACACACACACACACACACACACACACACACACACACACACAGGACAGGAATTCAAATCATCAATGTAAGGATGGATGATGGAAGGATGGATGGATGATGGAAGGATCAATGATGGCTGGATGGATGGATGGATGGATGGATGGATGGATGGATGGATGGATGGATGATGGATGATGGATGATGGAAGGATCAATGATGGATGTATGGATGGATGGATGGATAGATGGATGGATGGATGGATGGATGGATGGATGGATGGATGGATGGATGGATGATGGATGATGGATGATGGATGATGGATGATGGAAGGATCAATGATGGATGGATGGATGGATGGATGGATGGATGGATGGATGGATGGATGGATGGATGGATGGATTGATGGATGGATGGATGGATGGATGGATGATGGATGATGGAAGGATCGATGATGGAAGGATCGATGATGGATGGATGGATGGATGGATGATGAATGGATGGATGATGAATGGAAGGATGGATGATGGATGGATGGATGATGGATGATGGATGGAAGGATGGATGATGGATGGATGGATGATGGATGATGGATGATGGATGATGGATGATGGATGGATGATGGATGATGGATGATGGATGATGGATGATGGATGATGGATGGATGGATGATGGATGATGGATGATGGATTCAATTCAATTCAATTCAATTCAATTCAATTCAATTCAATTCAATTCAATTCAATTCAATTCAATTCAATTCAATTCAATTCAATTCAGTTTTATTTGTAAAGCTCTAAATCACATCAACAAACATCTCAGAGCCTCTTACAATGATCGAGAACAACAGAACCCAACTAAACCTTCCAGAGCAGCAGGTGTAACAAGCAACAGTGGAAACCAGGAAAAACTCCCTCTCAGGAAGAACAGTTCATAAGAAGTCCCTCTTCAGGAAGAAAGCGTGGGGCGGACCCTAGACTCTGGAAGGGGGGCCATCCGCCTTGACGGATGATGGATGATGGATGGATGGATGATGGATGATGGATGATGGATGGATGGATGGATGGACGATGGATGGATGGATGATGGATGATGGATGATGGATGATGGATGATGGATGGATGGATGATGGATGATGGATGATGGATGATGGATGATGGATGATGGAAGGATGGATGGATGGATGGATGGATGATGGATGGATGGATGATGGATGATGGATGATGGATGATGGATGGATGATGGATGGATGGATGATGGATGTTGGATGTTGGATGATGGATGAAGGATGATGGATGGATGGATGGATGGATGATGGATGATGGATGATGGATGATGGATGATGGATGATGGATGGATGGATGATGGATGATGGATGATGGATGGTGGATGATGGATGATGGATGGATGGATGATGGATGTTGGATGGATGGATGGATGGATGATGGATGATGGATGATGGATGGATGGATGGATGATGGATGTTGGATGATGGATGAAGGATGATGGATGATGGATGATGGATGGATGGATGATGGATGATGGATGATGGATGATGGATGGATGATGGATGATGGATGATGAATGAAGGATGAAGAATGAAGGATGGATGGATGATGGATGATGGATGATGGATGATGGATGGATGGATGATGGATGATGGATGATGGATGATGGATGGATGGATGATGGATGTTGGATGTTGGATGATGGATGAAGGATGATGGATGGATGGATGGATGGATGGATGGATGATGGATGATGGATGGATGGATGATGGATGATGGATGATGGATGGATGGATGATGGATGTTGGATGGATGGATGGATGGATGGATGATGGATGATGGATGGATGGATGGATGATGGATGTTGGATGTTGGATGATGGATGAAGGATGATGGATGATGGATGATGGATGGATGGATGATGGATGATGGATGGATGATGGATGATGGATGATGGATGATGGATGATGGATGATGGATGAAGGATGAAGGATGAATGATGAAGGATGGATGGATGATGGATGATGGATGATGGATGGATGATGGATGATGGATGATGGATGATGGATGATGGATGGATGGATGATGGATGATGGATGAAGGATGACGGATAGATGGATGGTGGATGATGGTTGATGGATGGATGGATGATGGATGGATGGATGATGGATGATGGATGATGGATGATGGATGATGGATGATGGATGATGGATGGATGGATGATGGATGATGGATGATGAATGGATGGATGATGGATGATGGATGATGGATGATGGATGATGGATGAAGGATGATGGATGATGGATGATGGATGATGAATGGATGGATGATGGATGATGGATGCTGGATGATGAATGGATGGATGATGGATGATGGATGATGGATGATGGATGATGGATGATGGATGAAGGATGATGGATGATGGATGATGAATGGATGGATGATGGATGATGGATGATGGATGATGGATGATGGATGAAGGATGAAGGATGATGGATGATGGATGATGGATGATGGATGATGGATGCTGGATGATGAATGGATGGATGATGGATGATGGATGATGGATGATGGATGAAGGATGATGGATGATGGATGATGAATGGATGGATGATGGATGATGGATGATGGATGATGGATGAAGGATGATGGATGATGGATGATGGATGATGAATGATGGATGATGGATGATGAATGATGGATGATGGATGATGGATGAAGGATGATGGATGATGGATGATGGATGATGAATGGATGGATGATGGATGATGGATGATGGATGATGGATGATGGATGATGGATGGATGATGGATGATGGATGCTGGATGAAGGATGATGGATGATGGATGGATGGATGATGGATGGATGGATGATGGATGATGGATGATGGATGATGGATTCAATTCAATTCAATTCAATTCAATTCAATTCAATTCAATTCAATTCAATTCAATTCAATTCAATTCAGTTTTATTTGTAAAGCTCTAAATCACATCAACAAACATCTCAGAGCCTCTTACAATGATCGAGAACAACAGAACCCAACTAAACCTTCCAGAGCAGCAGGTGTAACAAGCAACAGTGGAAACCAGGAAAAACTCCCTCTCAGGAAGAACAGTTCATAAGAAGTCCCTCTTCAGGAAGAAAGCGTGGGGCGGACCCTAGACTCTGGAAGGGGGGCCATCCGCCTTGACGGATGATGGATGATGGATGGATGGATGATGGATGATGGATGATGGATGATGGATGATGGATGATGGATGGATGGATGGATGGACGATGGATGGATGGACGATGGATGGATGGATGATGGATGATGGATGATGGATGATGGATGATGGATGATGGATGATGGATGGATGGATGATGGATGATGGATGATGGATGATGGATGATGGATGGATGGAAGGATGGATGGATGGATGGATGGATGGATGATGGATGGATGGATGATGGATGATGGATGATGGATGGATGATGGATGGATGGATGATGGATGTTGGATGTTGGATGTTGGATGATGGATGAAGGATGATGGATGGATGGATGGATGGATGATGGATGATGGATGATGGATGATGGATGATGGATGGATGGATGATGGATGATGGATGATGGATGGTGGATGATGGATGATGGATGGATGGATGATGGATGTTGGATGGATGGATGGATGGATGATGGATGATGGATGATGGATGGATGGATGGATGATGGATGTTGGATGATGGATGAAGGATGATGGATGATGGATGATGGATGATGGATGGATGGATGATGGATGATGGATGATGGATGATGGATGGATGATGGATGATGGATGATGAATGAAGGATGAAGAATGAAGGATGGATGGATGATGGATGATGGATGATGGATGATGGATGATGGATGGATGGATGATGGATGATGGATGATGGATGATGGATGGATGGATGATGGATGTTGGATGTTGGATGATGGATGAAGGATGATGGATGGATGATGGATGGTGGATGGATGGATGATGGATGTTGGATGGATGGATGGATGGATGATGGATGGATGGATGGATGATGGATGTTGGATGATGGATGAAGGATGATGGATGATGGATGATGGATGATGGATGATGGATGGATGGATGATGGATGATGGATGATGGATGGATGATGGATGATGGATGATGGATGGATGATGGATGATGGATGATGGATGATGGATGATGGATGATGGATGATGGATGATGGATGAAGGATGAATGATGAAGGATGGATGGATGATGGATGATGGATGGATGGATGATGGATGATGGATGATGGATGATGGATGGATGGATGATGGATGATGGATGAAGGATGATGAATGATGGATGATGGATGGATGGATGATGGATGATGGATGATGGATGGTGGATGGTGGATGATGGATGATGGATGGATGATGGATGATGGATGGATGGATGATGGATGATGGATGATGAATGGATGGATGATGGATGATGGATGATGGATGAAGGATGAAGGATGAAGGATGGATGGATGATGGATGACGGATAGATGGATGGTGGATGATGGATGATGGATGGATGGATGATGGATGATGGATGATGGATGATGGATGATGGATGATGGATGATGGATGGATGGATGATGGATGATGGATGATGAATGGATGGATGATGGATGATGGATGATGGATGATGGATGAAGGATGATGGATGATGGATGATGGATGATGAATGGATGGATGATGGATGATGGATGCTGGATGATGAATGGATGGATGATGGATGATGGATGATGGATGATGGATGATGGATGAAGGATGATGGATGATGGATGATGAATGGATGGATGATGGATGATGGATGATGGATGATGGATGATGGATGAAGGATGAAGGATGATGGATGATGGATGATGGATGATGGATGCTGGATGATGAATGGATGGATGATGGATGATGGATGATGGATGATGGATGAAGGATGATGGATGATGGATGATGAATGGATGGATGATGGATGATGGATGATGGATGATGGATGAAGGATGATGGATGATGGATGATGGATGATGGATGATGAATGATGGATGATGGATGATGAATGATGGATGATGGATGATGGATGAAGGATGATGGATGATGGATGATGGATGATGAATGGATGGATGATGGATGATGGATGATGGATGATGGATGATGGATGATGGATGATGGATGGATGATGGATGATGGATGCTGGATGAAGGATGATGGATGCTGGATGAAGGATGATGGATGATGAATGGATGGATGATGGAGGAGTGCCAGGTACAGCTGTACAGGTTACCATATTAGATGTATACTGTAGGTTCATGGTAGTGTTCTCATGCAGTGTAGAATTAAAGCGTCTCCCATTACCAAATGTAAATAAACCTGTTTTCATCACGTATCACTCCTGATCTCCTCCTAAGATCCTTAATGAACTCTATCATGCTGTTGAGTGGATGAAGGCGGATCACATTCAGAGCAAGCTCACATGCCTTGCTTTTCTCAACAGGCAGGAAGTGAAGTCATCAGAAACCAAATATCAAAATAAGTCATTCTTACAGACGAGTTAAACTATATAATACAAAAAAAACAAAAACGTTGCCAATAATTAAGTAGAGAAATTTGTGAAATAATAATAAAAAATGATAAATGGACTAACTGCTATAACGGCTTTTAGCTGCAACAGGCACAAAGCGCTTTACATGGTTCATTACATTCACACACACACACACACACACACACACACACACACACACACACACACACACACACACACACACACACACACACACACACACACACACACACACACACACACACACACACACACACACAATCACACACACGCACACGCACCATTGGAGGCTGCAGTCGTGCAGGGTGCTGTCACTGCAATGGGGGCAGTTTTAGGGGTTCAGTGTCTTGCCCAAGGACACTTCGGCACATAGGCAGGCAGAGATGGCAGAGATGGGAATCAAACCTGCAACCTTCTAATCGGGAGGCGACTGCTCTACCAACCGAGCTCTGCGGCCCCAGAAAGTCTTATAGAAGACTGAGCAGCGTACGTGTCCACAGGATCAATCGATTTCCTGCTTTCCGTTCATTGTCAGGCTGAAACCCACCGCAGTGCATGCTGGGTGTGGGGGGTCGCCCTCCAGCTGCCCGCAGCTCATTTGCATAAAGTTGAATCCAGCCAACTTCATGCAAATGAGCCACGGGGAGCTGAGCCACGACACATCGGCAACCTTGGTAAAAGGTTGAAATCCGCTGTGGTGGAACCAAAACCAGGACCGACTCAACAAGATGGAGATTGAGCTGCCATCTTAGTGGAGATGGAACTCCAGCAGCAGACATGTGGGGGGTGCTCGGGGGGTGCTGGGGTCGGAGGTGGGAGGGTTCGGGGGTGTGGGGGTTCCAGGGTGCAGGGGGGTGCAGGGGTTGGAGGTGGGACTGTGTGGGGCATGCTGGGGTCGGAGGTGGAGGGTGGAGGGGGTGTGGGGGTGCTGAGGTGAGAGGGTTCGGGGGTGTGGGGGTTCCAGGGTTCTGGGGGGTGTAGCGGGTGTGGGGGTTCCAGGGTTGGAGGTGGGGGAGTGGGGTGCTGGGGTTAGAGGTTGGGGGCGTAGGGGTGTGGGGTTCCAAGGGTTGGAGGTGGGGAGTGTGGGGGGTGTGGGGGTTCCAGGGGTTGGAGATGGGGGGTAGGTGGGGGTTCCAGGGCTGGAGGTGGGGGTTGTGGGGGGAGCCGGCTGACAGATTCATTCCTCGGGTAGCTAAGGAGAGGCCAGTCACTGATTCATGGGTGCACTCAAGTGTACTATTTGCTTTTCAATTAGGCCATATCCAAAGGGAGGATAGGAGGTTTAAAAGTATTCACATGCTCGTTAACAGAGTACAGGATTTTCTGCCTCACCATCCAATTTAGATAAAGTCCATGTGAGCGACTAACTGCTCAAACAAGCTGCCCTCAGGAGAGCACACACTGATAATAAATAGCTATGGCCAAACGTGGCAAACATCCGCCTGCATTAAGCCTCCATTAGTGCAGCGAGGGGGGGGGGGGGGGGGGGGGGGGGACTTTATATTCACTGACAAGATCAATTCAGTCCAGAATATTACCTGAGAGGCTCAAACCCACACAGAGACAAGACAAGAGTAATGGTGAACAATGGTGTGAACCAACAGATTTCAGTCTGTACAGCAGAGCAGAAGCTTGTGTATTATTATGGGATGTCACAGTAGAACTTTCACACACTATTCAAATCGTCCAGTTAAAGATGAGTCACTTTTAATCACCAGAATGTAAACAAAGAACTAATACATTTAAAGAAATAGCTCTCACAGGAAGAGAGGCTCTTAAAAAGGAGAAAAAACCGATGGAGTTTTTCAAGAATTCAAGAGCATTTTTAATTTGTTGACGGAGGACAGGTTTGTCCAATGCGTTGGCAGCAGCGTTCAGTGTTGGAACGTTCAGGATGCAAGTACAACGTCCTACAAGCCTGAACAGAGAAATCTCAAATGAGACAAACTACTTGGGCACCAGGGGACGAGATGTGTCTCCTGTTAGAGTTAGAAGGAAGGGAAGACAGGATCATCTACTGCAGGTCTCACTGACTCGTCTCCACACTGGGACTCCTCCAGGCAGGACCCAGTGATCAGTACTCTGGGTCCAGCTGGACAGTCTGGAGGAAGTCCCACATTAACCTTGTATGGGGCCAGAATGAACCCTGACATGGGGGTCAGGGGGGTCTGGGGGGTCAGGGGCCTGTCCAGGGTTTACACCTTCTGGGCCGCCTGACTGGTGGTCTCTCCTGGTCCGGACCATGGTGGTCTCTCCTGGTCCAGGTCCAGACCATGGTCTCAGGACCACCTTGAGCTTTGATTCTCTATCAACGCTCTACAAGTACACACATACACACACACACACACACACACACACACACACACACACACACACACACACACACACACACACACACACACACACACACACACACACACACGTGATTGTGAATGACGTTACTCAGTCACATGGGTGAAAAACTTTCATGTCTTTTTGGCAAGAAGAAAAACAAACATTATTATTATTATAAACAATTTGTCTTCTATGTCTGAAGAATGTCTGTCTTTGGATTTGATTCCTGGTTTGATACAGAACCACGTGCTGGTGTCCTCCGATATGAAGAGTTATTATCAGTAGAACGTTTCTGGGTTAATGTTTGAAAATCCTGCCAGGCCACCGACTTCAAGGTTAAAGTGACAGAAGATCCGTGTTGGAAGATGAGTTCACCTCCAGTCTCACCCACACTGGTGTGTTGATATCTGTGCAGGAATGTGTTGTTAGGTGAACACAGCTTGTTTCTCAGTGTACAGTGTTGAATAACGGCTCTTATCGTCCTCTCACGCAGACAAACAGCTAAATGGTCCAGTTATACGCTGCTATCGACCCGCTGCTGCAGCTTTATGACATATTTGTCTTCTTGCTTCGATTCACTATTGATTTTCACTGCCTGTGTAAACAGCAGCCTGAACAAGCACCCATATGCTGTGTGTGTGTGTGTGTGTGTGTGTGTGTGTGTGTGTGTGTGTGTGTGTGTGTGTGTGTGTGTGTGTGTGTGTGTGTGTGTGTGTGTGTGTGTGTGTGTGTGTGTGTGTGTGTGTGTGTGTGTGTGTGTGCGTGCATGCGCTTACCTTAATCTGATTGTGAACTGGACGACCTGAGTGTGATGATTGAGTGATGAGTCTATTTTCCAAAAATAAACTACAGAAAGATCGAGCCACAAATAAATTACAGGCTGCTAATCCATCTTCCAGGGTGCTAATCCTAATCCACCATCATCCAGGCTACGAATCCACCATCATCCTGGATGCTAATCCAACATTATCCAGACTGGTAATCCTAAACCACCATAATCCAGGCGGTTAATCCAACATCAAGCAGGATGCTTATCCTAATTCCCCTTCATCCAGACTGCTAATCCACCATTATTTTGGCTGTTAATCCACCATCATCCAGGATGCTAATCCTAATTCACCCTCATCCAGGCTGCTAATCCAACATCATCCAAGATGGTAATCCTAATCCACCATCATCCAGGCTGTTAATTCACCATCATCCAGGCTGCTAATCCTAATCCACCATCATCCAGACTGCTAATGCTAATCCACCATCATCCAGGCTGGGATGATGGTGGATGGTGCCCCCACTGGGGTCAGTTTGAGGTTCAGGCTGAGGAAAGGGAATCAAACCTGCAACCTTCCAACTGAAAGATGACCGCTCTACCGACCAAGCCACAAATACAAATATCGCAAAATAGCTTTAAAAATGTCACATGATATGTTTCATCTGCGTTTTCTTTTCTTTGGACAGACTTCAGGTCACGTGACTGTCGAGTTCCTCCCAACAGGAAGACAAAACATGGCGGCCGTCCCTTCTATTCTCAGTGGACATGTTCAGATGATAAGATAGAGACATTCTGTAGCTTGTATTGTGGCGAAAATGCTTTGATCTGTTTCATTCATTTTTAAAAGATTTTGTTTTGTTTTGAAAATGCAACAGAAGTCATTATTTAATGAATAGATATGTATTTGTGGTCAAATGTACGAGTATAGTTTTAAGAGCCGAGACGCAACATCAACTTCCTTCGGGTTGGTTGTTGATAGCATCCGTAGCATTGCCATAGCAACCAGGAAAAGTTCTTTGAGATGTACGTCTAAATGAAAAAGTACAGATGGGATACATAAACCGAAGGGATACTATGAACATAAAGTTACATTTGTCACGAGAAAAGCTCTCAAAACGAAGCTAAAGCCACAGTCCATCTTAAAAAATAAGACTTTCCACTAAAAATAGAAGGGACGTCCACCATGTTTTGTCTTCCTGTCGGGAGAAACTCAGCGGTCACATGACCTGAAGTCTGTCCAAAGAAAAGAAACACACAATGTCAGATTCTCTGGGGGTCATTTTGTGACTCGACTCCTTGCTTGAGTTGGAGACAAACGAGATATCCAGAACATTTCCACCTGTGACTCTGGTTCTGCAGGTTTCTTCCTGTTCAAAGGGACTTTTTCTTTTCCCCTGTCGCCTCTGCTCTCCAACCACCAAGTTGGATTGTTATTATGGTGACTGTCAAAATAAAACTACCAAGTTGGATTGTCATTATCCATCCATTTTCTTCCGCTTATCCGTTTCCAGGTCGCGGGGGTGACAGTCTGAGCACTGCTACCCAGATCACATCGCACCTGATTAAGAACCTTCCTGCAGGTGGTGATCCCACAGGAAGATTGTTATTATGGTGACTGTCAAAATAAACTACCAAGTTGGATTGTTATTACGGTGACTGTCAAAATAAAAGGACCACGTCAAGGAGAATATGGACTGGGAGTCATGACACCACGGAGGAAACCTTTTTCTCTTTGGCTCTACTGAGCATGTGCAGAAGAACTAGTTTCTACCAATGTAGTGACCAGGACCAGGACCAGGACCAGGACCAGGACCAGGACCAGGACCAGGACCAGGACCAGGACCAGCATGTCTTCCATCTACATGGAGCCCGAGCGTTTCCAGAAAGTTCTGTTTTCAGTGACTCTGAGTATCGTTATGTAAACGGACCTAAAACACAGGAGAGGTTAGTATTCCCACGTTAAACCTGGTTGTGTAAACAAACCTAAAACACAGGAGAGGTTAGTATTCCCACGTTAAACCTGGTTGTGTAAACAAACCTAAAACACAGGAGAGGTTAGTATTCCCACTTTAAACCTGGTTGTGTAAACAAACCTAAAACACAGGAGAGGTTAGTAATCCCACGTTAAACCTGGTTGTGTAAACAAACCTAAAACACAGGAGAGGTTAGTATTCCCACTTTAAACCTGGTGGTGTAAACGGACCTAAAATACAGGAGAGGTTAGTATCCCACTTTAAACCTGGTGGTGTAAACAAACCTAAAACACAGGAGAGGTTAGTATTCCCACTTTAAACCTGGTGGTGTAAACGGACCTAAAACACAGGAGAGGTTAGTATTCCCACTTTAAACCTGGTGGTGTAAACAAACCTAAAACACAGGAGAGGTTAGTATTCCACTTTAAACCTGGTGGTGTAAACAAACCTAGAACACAGGAGAGGTTAGTATTCCCACTTTAAACCTGGTGGTGTAAACGGACCTAAAACACACTAGAGGTTAGTATCCCACTTTAAACCTGGTGGTGTAAACGGACCTAAAACACAGGAGAGGTTAGTATTCCACTTTAAACCTGGTGGTGTAAACGGACCTAAAACACAGGAGAGGTTAGTATTCACTTTAAACCTGGTGGTGTAAACGGACCTAAAACACAGGAGAGGTTAGTATTCCACTTTAAACCTGGTGGTGTAAACAAACCTAAAACACAGGAGAGGTTAGTATTCCCACTTTAAACCTGGTGGTGTAAACGGACCTAAAACACAAGAGAGGTTAGTATCCCACTTTAAACCTGGTGGTGTAAACAAACCTAAAACACAGGAGAGGTTAGTACTCCCACTTTAAACCTGGTGGTGTAAATGGACCTAAAACACAGGAGAGGTTAGTATTCCACTTTAAACCTGGTGGTGTAAACGGACCTAAAACAGAGGAGAGGTTAGTATTCACTTTTAACCTGGTGGCGTAAACGGACCTAAAACACAGGAGAGGTTAGTATTCCACTTTAAACCTGGTGGTGTAAACAAACCTAAAACACAGGAGAGGTTAGTATTCCCACTTTAAACCTGGTGGTGTAAACAGACCTAAAACACAGGAGATGTTAGTATCCCACTTTAAACCTGGTGGTGTAAACAGACCTAAAACACAGGAGAGGTTAGTACTCCCACTTTAAACCTGGTGGTGTAAATGGACCTAAAACACAGGAGAGGTTAGTATCCCACTTTAAACCTGATGGTGTAAACGGACCTAAAACACAGGAGAGGTTAGTATTCACTTTAAACCTGATGGTGTAAACGGACCTAAAACACAGGAGAGGTTATTATCCCACTTTAAACCTGGTGGTGTAAACGGACCTAAAACACAGGAGAGGTTAGTATTCCCACGTTAAACCTGGTTGTGTAAACAAACCTAAAACACAGGAGAGGTTAGTATTCCCACTTTAAACCTGGTTGTGTAAACAAACCTAAAACACAGGAGAGGTTAGTATTCCCACGTTAAACCTGGTTGTGTAAACAAACCTAAAACACAGGAGAGGTTAGTATTCCCACTTTAAACCTGGTGGTGTAAACAAACCTAAAACACAGGAGAGGTTAGTACTCCCACTTTAAACCTGGTGGTGTAAACGGACCTAAAACACAGGAGAGGTTAGTATTCACTTTAAACCTGGTGGTGTAAACAAACCTAAAACACAGGAGAGGTTAGTATTCCCACTTTAAACCTGGTGGTGTAAACGGACCTAAAACACAGGAGAGGTTAGTATCCCACTTTAAACCTGGTGGTGTAAACAAACCTAAAACACAGGAGAGGTTAGTACTCCCACTTTAAACCTGGTGGTGTAAACGGACCTAAAACACAGGAGAGGTTAGTATCCCACTTTAAACCTGATGGTGTAAACGGACCTAAAACACAGGAGAGGTTAGTATTCACTTTAAACCTGATGGTCTAAACGGACCTAAAACACAGGAGAGGTTATTATCCCACTTTAAACCTGGTGGTGTAAACAAACCTAAAATACAGGAGAGGTTAGTACTCCCACTTTAAACCTGGTGTTGTAAACGGACCTCAAACACAGGAGAGGTTATTATCCCACTTTAAACCTGGTGGTGTAAACGGACCTAAAACACAGGAGAGGTTAGTATTCACTTTAAACCTGGTGGTGTAAACAGACCTAAAACACAGGAGAGGTTAGTATTCACTTTAAACCTGGTGGTGTAAACAAACCTAAAACACAGGAGAGGTTAGTATTCACTTTAAACCTGGTTGTGTAAACAAACCTAAAACACAGGAGAGGTTAGTATTCACTTTAAACCTGGTGGTGTAAACAAACCTAAAACACAGGAGAGGTTAGTATTCACTTTAAACCTGGTGGTGTAAACGGACCTAAAACACAGGAGAGGTTAGTGTTCACTTTAAACCTGATGGTGTAAACGGACCTAAAACACAGGAGAGGTTAGTATCCCACTTTAAACCTGGTGGTGTAAACGGACCTAAAACACAGGAGAGGTTAGTATCCCACTTTAAACCTGATGGTGTAAACGGACCTAAAACACAGGAGAGGTTAGTATCCCACTTTAAACCTGATGGCGTAAACGGACCTAAAACACAGGAGAGGTTAGTATTCACTTTAAACCTGATGGTGTAAACGCAGCTCAGAAAGCTGGAGAAGGAATTAGTCCCACTCGTTCATTAGAGAAGAGCTGACTGACCCAGTGAGAGTTGACAGCAAAACAATATCAACACCAAAAGCCTGTTTTATCACGTCCCACTAAAGAAAAGCCATCAATGAAACCCAGTACACAGTACTGCTTACTGTGTACTGTGTACTGTGTACTGTGTACAACACCGGTCTCAACACTGATGCTGCAGCAACCCGGGAAACAGTTGTGATTTCTGGTCATTAGATGAGGGGAAATCAGGGCAGCAGGGTCAATACAGGCAGAAACAGAACATACAGGCTGATAAAGTCAGACTACACACACACACACACACACACACACACACACACACACACACACACACACACACACACACACACACACACACACACACACACACACACACACACACACACACACACACACACACACACACACACACACACAGGACTATCACCGCTGGCCTCTGCCTATTAAAGTGGGCTTTCAGGAAACTATCGCTGCCTGATGTTTCCAGCTGTAACGTGACGGCCTGAACAATGCAGCCGTAATTTGTTTGGTTTCCGTCTAATGACTGTAAAAACAGTGATGGCCACACAGACAGGAAAGGACATTAATAGATGAAGAATGCTGTGGAGGGTGCTGGGAGATGTCCAACATGAAAGAGGATGTAGGACAAAGAGCTGTGAAGACAGGCGTCTGGCAGCAGAATGAGTGGACAGGAAACCGTCAGCAGGTCATGTGACCAGCAACAATCACAGACTTCACTGAGCGACCATGGAAGCAGTGGTTTCTTCATGTGCTGTTTGGAGAGCGGTCGCTTTAATCTGAGAGATCAGTGGCTTTGGTGCTACATTAGTGAGCAGCAAGCAGCGAGCAGCGTGTAGGAAGCAGTCACGCCTTGAACACATTTAAAACCTGGATAAATGGATGAATGGAATCAAGGCCTCCTTCTTTTTTATTTTAAAAACGATTCATGCCAACCCAGCAACATTTTGTAAACGATGTCTGTTTATACAGAACATTGAAAACAATATTGTTAGCACGTTGGGCCACTAGGGGTGTTGTTGGTTGTTTCAGTAATGAAATCACACACACACACACACACACACACACACACACACACACACACACACACACACACACACACACACACACACACACACACACACACACACACACACACACACACACACACACACACACACACACATACATTACTGATGGTTGCTGTCCGTCACACGGAGACGCAGCGTTTCAGTCATTCAGAGCACCGTTGTCATGGAAACAGCCGAACTTGTGAGAAGTTATGTAAATCTGTTTTTTGATTCATTCGTTCATCTGCAGTTTTTCACTAGTGGGACTAAACAAGGTTTATCTTGTTCCTGCAACATGTCAGCCACTTGGTTCTGGTGACGGTCTTCATGTGGGGGATTCAGTCTAACGCCTGCAGTCGTTGAGCACAGAGAACCGTGGAGCTCTGAGCCGAGTGACTGAGGTCTGACTGGGAACCAGAAAGAACCAGGTTCTAGTTCTGGTCCAGGGCCAGATTTAGCACCGGTTCTTTGTCTTTCCACAGCCAAAGTCCCGGACTATCAGGGCCTAAACTGGTGCTAAGCTGGTCCCACATCATTGCTGGACCAGAGTGGGGACAGAGCCCAGAGCAGAAAGAGAACAGGGCCAGAACAGCCAGAGCCTGAACTAGTAACTGAACTCGCACCTGAAGTGACACCTGAACTAGTACCTGGAACCAGTGACGTACCACGTTCTGGAGTCACGCCATGACCTGGCTCTACCGGCTCCCTGTCAATGGAAACACCACCGCTTCTTTGGAGCTGCTCATTAAGAACTGAACTAGAACCTGAACTAGAACCTGAACTAGCACCTGAACAAGCACCTGAACCATTACCTGAACTAGCTCCTGGACTAGTACCTAAACTAGTACCTGAACTAGCACTTGAACTAGTACCCGGACTAGCACTTGAACTAGTACCTGAACTAGCACCTGAACTAGTACCTAAACTAGTACCTGAACTAGCACCTGAACTAGCTCCTGAACTAGCACTTGAACTAGTACCTGAACTAGCACCTGAACTAGTACCTAAACTAGTACCTGAACTAGCACTTGAACTAGTATCCGGACTAGCACTTGAACTAGTACCTGAACTAGCACCTGAACTAGTACCTAAACTAGTACCTGAACTAGCACCTGAACTAGCTCCTGAACTAGCACTTGAACTAGTACCTGAACTAGCACCTGAACTAGTACCTAAACTAGTACCTGAACTAGCACCTGACCTAGCACCTGAACTAGTACCGGATCTAGTTCCTGAACTAGTAACTGAACTAGCAGCTGAAGTAGCACCTGAACTAGTACCTGAACTATTACCTGAACTGGTAACTGAACTAGCACTTGGACTAACACCTGAACTAGTACCTGTACTATTACCTGTTTTAGTACCTGAAATAGCACCTGAACTAGTACCTAAACTAATACCTGAACGAGCACCTGAACTAGTACATAATAACTACAGAGTACATAATAACTCTGGAGTTTTCAGAAAGCCGGTTCGACCTCACTTCTTCCTTGTAGGTAGTGATACCTCCAGAGATAACTCCGCCCCCAGCTGATGACACGTCGGGTCCCAGTCTGGCTCCTCTCTGGTCCAGCAATGAAGTGGGGCCAGCGTAGCAGAAGTTTAGCCCCTGATAGGCCGGGGCTTTGGTGGTGGAAAGACTAAGAACTGGTCTGGCCCTGGACCAGAACTAGAACCTGGTTCTTTCTGGTGAAAAAGACCCCTGGTTGAACTAGTGAGTTGATAACCTGCTTCCTGTTAATGCTGATCAGGATCCAGAATGTCTGGGTTAGTTAATCCAAGTAACAGAGATATCCTGGTATGTTAATCCAGGTTACCGAGATATCCTGGTATGTTAATCCAGGTAACAGAGATATCCTGGTATGTTAATCTAGGTAACAGAGATATCCTGGCATGTTAATCCAGATAACAGAGATATCCTGGTATGTTAATCCAGGTAACAGAGATATCCTGGCATGTTAATCCCGGTCATAGTTCAGGCCAATTCGAGCACCTTTAGTCACGATTAGAGACGAGTGTTTTCTGCACTATGTGTGTGTGGCGTTATCACAAAAAACCCCAACAGCACCAACTAGTGGCCCAACATGAAAACGACATCCTTTTAAGCATTACTGCTGTTTCCGTGGAAACAGACATCCTTTTCAAAACAGTGTGGTGTAGACGGGGCAAAGTCAGGATATCATGTTGTCATGATAGCAGATATTCAGAATATCTGAAAGTAGAAGTACAGAATATGGTCTCCGTGTTTCCTCCATGGAATAATGGAGAAGAAAACTGAAGCTTTGACATGTGGACGTTTGACTTGGAGTCAATTGGACCTGAAGACAACAGGAAGGGTTTAACACTACTCTTCTATACACGTATGACCTCATTCCAAGTACCTTTGAAATTTAATTGTTCCAACTAGTGAACGTGACACTCAGCTCACTTTTCACCTGTCAGCAAGATGTGATGTGAGTAGTTTCCCTCCAACAGGACCAAGTGGTGAAGCGAGCTGGACCCAGACCGGCTGCATTCCTGAGATCCATGGAAAGTTATCTGAGACAGGGGGTCAACAGGATGGGCTGTTTTATCACTTCCTCACAGTTGCACTTTGTTTTCTGCTTCATAAGAGAAGCAAAAGACGAGAAGGTGGAGGGAAACCAAACCACCCAGTGGAGGAAGCACAGCTGCTGGAAATCATTTATTCAGATTAACTCTAAACTAGTGAGTCCCGTCCTGCTGCACAGAGCCTGGTGTCTTTCACACCAGCAGTGATTCACTATAAAGACATTTAGATTTAAAACTAGTGAAGGAACTCTGCACAAACACTTTGAAACATTTTTAGATAATAATCAAATAGTAAGATGGAACTTTATCAATCAAAAAGGGTCATGAGTCAGCAACAACCATCCCTCATCCATCCCTCCATCATCCCTCCCTCCCTCCCTCCCTCCCTCCATCATCCATCCCTCCATCATCCATCATCCATCCATCCATCATCCACCCATCCATCCATCGAGCCCTCCCTCCCTCCCTCCCTCCATCATCCATCCCTCCATCATCCATCATCCACCCATCCATCCATCCCTCCATCCAGTCCTCCCTCCCTCCCTCCATCATCCATCCCTCCATCATCCATCATCCACCCATCCATCCATCCCTCCATCCAGCCCTCCCTCCCTCCATCATCCATCCCTCCATCATCCATCCATCCATCATCCACCCATCCATCCATCCCTCCATCGAGCCCTCCCTCCCTCCCTCCATCATCCATCCAGCCCTCCCTCCCTCCCTCCCTCCATCCATTCATCCATCCATCCATCATCCATCCCACCATCATCCAACCCTCCCTCCCTCCATCATCCGTCCCTCCATCCAGCCCTCCCTCCCTCCATCATCCATCCCTCCATCCATCCATCATCCACCCCTCCTTCCATCCATCCATCCATCCATCCATCCCTCCCTCCATCATCCATCCCTCCATCATCCATCCATCCCTCCCTCCCTCCCTCCCTCCCTCCATCATCCATCCCTCCATCCACCCATCCATCCATCCACCCATCCATCCATCCATCCATCCATCCATCCATCCCTTCATCCATCCATCATCCATCCATCCCTCCCTCGCTCCATCATCCAACCATCCATCCATCCATCATCCATCCGTCCATCCATCCATCCTTTCCTCCATCCATCCATCCATCCATCCATCCTTTCCTCCATCCATCCATCCATCCATCCATCCATCCATCCATCCATCCATCCATTCATTCATCATCCCTCCCTCCATCATCCATCCCTCCATCCATCCCTCCATCCATCCCTCATCCCTCCCTCCATCATCCATCCCTCCATCCATCCATCCCTTCATCCATCCATCATCCATCCATCCATCCCTCGCTCCATCATCCATCCATCCCTCCCTCGCTCCATCATCCAACCATCCATCCATCCTTTCCTCCATCCATCCATCCATCCATCCATCCATCCATCCATCCATCCATCCATCCATCCTTTCCTCCATCCATCCAACCATCCATGCTTCCAATAGTATGAGATTTATATAAGTTCTGTTCCACTGACAGCGCTGTTACAAGAAGTAACTCGAACCCAGTGAAACCATCATCAGTGATTCAAAACAGAGCGCCACCTGCTGGTCAGTCTGAAAACCTCCCGTCAGGAAATGAGATGTGTCCTGGTTGGTGGTGGTCTCCCTCTAGTGTCTCTATGGGTCCTCTTCAGCAGCCGTCAGATTTAAACCAGCACCCTTTTCACCACATGCTCACACGTTATTAAAAGTGCATGAACAGATCACTGGAAATCACAACGATGACTGACGACACTGTAAACGTTTTTGGAATATATGTTCAAAATATATGGACCCACCAGCTGTGTCTCCATTGATAGAGCCGTCGTCTTTCAATCGGAGAGGCGTGTCCTTGAGCAAGACACTGAACCCCAACAGGCTCCCAGTGGGTGGACTGAGTGCCCTGCATGTTAGCTGCCTCCATTGGTGTGTGAAGCTCTGGGGCTGCTTATGTGGTGAAAAGTGAAATGCCTTTATTCTGGAGCTTCTCGACTGAAGCTGGACGCTGTGCCGGCCGGTTGGCCTGTGGAGGATCTGAGCCCCACTTCACTCTCTGATGGAGCTTCTCACTTAATCTGACGAAGGACTTCTACATGCTGTGCTGTGAGCGACCTGGCTCCTCCTCACCTGAATCCACCTTGTGATCGGCCAATCATCTGACGGCGACTGGTGCAGAACATTAAGCGTCTCACCATGAGGAGACTTTGGAAGCTCAGGCCACGTTTACATGTACCCGGGTTTTTAAAAAAAAACATATTTCCCCCTCTTCATTGACACGGAGTGCATATCCAGCAGGTCCTGAGCTGCTATGAGCAGCCAAACCTGTAGGGGGCAGTGTAGCGAGAAGCATGAAGCCACCTCCGGACGTCGCCTTCGCTGCCCAGCCGGTTGGACTCAAAGGAGGACGGCAACTTTTGTCCCCAGAGCGGTCTTTCTCCTTCTCCTCAGCCAAGCCTGTCCCACTGTCTCCTTGCTGATGCTCACACTGCCCCCCAACCCCTTCACGCTGTGAGTATTTGATGTTCCTGGTGTCAGGCTGGTTCTGAGGACAACAGGCCATTAAAAGAGTCTCACACACTGAGTGGATCCAACATTTGTCTTCTCATCTAATTCATACACAGATGACGTCTCTTCAACATCAATTCAATGAACTCTCTTCTATTCAACTGTTCAAGGTCTTTGGTCTTGTGACTCTAATGACTGTGTCCGCCGTGTTGTCAGCCACGTCTGTACTCCGGTTCTAAAACACTGAGCAGGTAGTTTCCTGGAGTTCCTGCCTTCTGGCCTGCATGTGTCTGTCTCTGCTGAGTGGACGCTTCTTCTCCACGGTGTGCTGCAGCCTGAAGTCTCTGACGGCGCCCGGAGGATTTGCCTATCAGCAGCAGCACATGTTCTGTTTGGAAACACCCAGAGACCCGAGAGTCTGCAGGGAGTCCAACTGCACCGCTTTACTGGACTCCAGCGGGTGTCTGCAGAGCTGTCTCACTTTCACTTCCTCCTTCCTAATCAAGCCGTCTCACAACAGTCACACACACACACACACACACACACACACACACACACACACACACACACACACACACACACAGAGTTTGCATGCAGACCACTAGTTGGCGCTGTGGCTTGTGGCCCACAGCAACATTTCCGGTGGCCATAATGAATTAGTTTTTGTGCATTAATTTGAAAGGATGATTTTCCGTTCCATGGTCTTTGAAGACTCGGACCAGGGATCAGCGGTATGTACATGTGTGGCCCTTAGGGGCGCTGTGACTCACCAAAAACACAGAAGACATGGAGAACATAGAAATATAGAAGTTGACTCCTGCTCATAGACTTCTATGTAACGCTGAGTCATATACCATATTTTAACTCATGTTAGTGTCCATAGTTTGTCTGGTCCAGCGACTTGTAGTCAGGAGCGACTTATATATCAAAAGAAGTAACATGTATAACACAGCTGGTATTATGGTGAGCTCCTGTCCTGTCCTCTCCGGGACGCACAGGCTTTAATCTCTGTTCCACCGAGATGATCGAGCGTGAAACCAACTTCACCAGTCAGCCATTGGCATAGCCTCCCGCATCAATCAGCTGTAAGCGCTGAGGTGCGCTCCCTGCACCGTCACTTTGGTGTGGGGGGCACAGGAGGTCCAGCTTCTGTGCCCCCTGCACCTTCACCTTGGTGTGGGGAGCACAGGAGGTCCAGCTCCTGTGCCCCCTGCACCGTCACCTTGGTGTGGGGGGCACAGGAGGTCCAGCTCCTGTGCCCCCCGCACCTTCATCTTGGTGTGGGGGGCACAGGAGGTCCAGCTCCTGCACCCCCTGCACCGTCACCTTGGTGTGGGGGGCACAGGAGGTCCAGCTCAGCTCAGGTCGGCAACGCGTGGAGTAGGAAGCAACCGGCCGGCCGGCTCAGCCTGGCGGGTCCAGACCAGGCTGAGCGGCGCCCACCTCTCACGCCTCGCACAGAGATCGACCAGCTGTTAGTTTAGCAACCACAGGTTTGACATGTCCACGAGACGAAGTGTTGGAGACAAAGGACAGAAAGGTGTGACTATAGTAACAACTGGTCAGTAGGAAGCTATGGAATCACAGGAGTGCCAAAATTAAAAGGGAATAAATGTGTATAAAGAGAATCAACAAATACAAAAAGTATACAAAGGTAGTCATATTCTTTTTCTACCTTGTCTTTGCTTATTCCATTTTGTCAATGCTTGTCCTGTCTTTGTCTTTGTCTTTGTCTTTGTCTTTGTCTTTGTCTTTGTCTTTGTCTTTGTGTCATTGCATTTACTGGATGAGTCAAGCCGTCTGGAGAAGACAAAAGCAATACAAAGCAAATCAGCGAGGACTGTGGGGGGTCTCTCTGTCCAGGGGGACGAGTCCTTACCTGATCACCTAAAGAAGACCAGCCTAAAGACATCAGAGGAAGAACATGAGGAAGAAAGCTCTGTTTGACTTCCTCTACTGGGTGTTTGATCATCCTGCATGGCGAGATGAGCCTGACTTCCCCTGTCACAGCAATCCACTGCATGGCGAGATGAGCCTGACCTCTCCTGTCACAGCAATCCACTGCATGGCGAGATGAGCCTGACCTCTCCTGTCACAGCAATCCACTGCATGGCGAGATGAGCCTGACCTCTCCTGTCACAGCAATCCACTGCATGGCGAGATGAGCCTGACCTCTCCTGTCACAGCAATCCACTGCATGGCGAGATGAGCCTGACCTCCCCTGTCAGAGGAATCCACTGCATGGCGAGATGAGCCTGGGTCAGAGGAATCCACTACATGACGAGTAATCCACTGCATGGCAAGATGAGCCTGACCTCTCCTGTCACAGGAATCCACTGCATGGCGAGATGAGCCTGACCTCTCCTGTCAGAGGAATCCACTGCATAGCAAGGAATCCACTGCAATGCGAGGAATCCACTGCATGGCGAGATGAGCCTGTCCTCTCCTGTCAGAGGAATCCACTGCATGGCGAGATGAGCCTGTCCTCTCCTGTCAGAGGAATCCACTGCATGGCGAGATGAGCCTGACCTCTCCTGTGAGAGGAATCCACTGCATGGCAAGATGAGCCTGTCCTCTCCTGTCACAGGAATCCACTGCATGGCGAGATGAGCCTGACCTCTCCTGTCAGAGGAATCCACTGCATAGCAAGGAATCCACTGCAATGCGAGGAATCCACTGCATGGCGAGATGAGCCTGTCCTCTCCTGTCAGAGGAATCCACTGCATGGCGAGATGAGCCTGACCTCTCCTGTCAGAGGAATCCACTGCATGGCAAGATGAGCCTGTCCTCTCCTGTCACAGGAATCCACTGCATGGCGAGATGAGCCTGACCTCTCCTGTCAGAGGAATCCACTGCATAGCAAGGAATCCACTGCAATGCAAGGAATCCACTGCATGGCGAGATGAGCCTGTCCTCTCCTGTCAGAGGAATCCACTGCATGGCGAGATGAGCCTGACCTCTCCTGTCAGAGGAATCCACTGCATGGCGAGGAATCCACTGCACAGCGAGATGAGCCTGTCCTCTCCTGTCAGAGGAATCCACTGCATGGCGAGATGAGCCTGACCTCTCCTGTCAGAGGAATCCACTGCATGGCGAGATGAGCCTGACCTCACCACCAGCAGACCCACAGACAATCCCAGTCTGCCTGAGCTTCAGCCTGCACCTCGTCTCAAAAGCCTCAAGAGAGTTTAGACGCCTGCAGCCACCGCCGCCGTGGCTCTACAGCTAGAGTGGCCCTGCAGCTACAGTGGCTCTACAGATACTGTGGCTCTACAGCTACTGTGGCCCTACAGCTACAGTGGCTCTACAGCTACTGTGGCTCTACAGCTACGGTGGCTCTACAGCTAGACTGGCCCTACAGCCACCGTGGCTCTACAGGTAGAATGGCCCTACAGCTATGGTGGCTCTCCAGCTACAGTGGCTCTCCAGCTACTGTGGCTCTACAGTGAAAGTGGCTCTACAGCTATTGTGGCCCTACGGCTAGTGTGGCTCTACAGCACACTGCTCTGGAGCCACTGTAGCTCTACAGCCACCGAGGCTCTACAGCCACCGAGGCTCTACAGCCACCGAGGCTCTACAGCCACCGAGGTTCTACAGCCACCGAGCCTCTACAGCCACCATGACACTACCGTTACAGTGGCTCTACAGCTACTGTGGCCCTACAGCTACAGTGGCTCTACAGCTACTGTGGCTCTACAGTACACTGCTCTGGAGCAACCGAGGCTCTACAGCCACCGTGGCTCTACAGGTAGAATGGCCCTACAGCTATGGTGGCTCTCCAGCTACAGTGGCTCTCCAGCTACTGTGGCTCTACAGTGAAAGTGGCTCTACAGCTATTGTGGCCCTACGGCTAGTGTGGCTCTACAGCACACTGCTCTGGAGCCACTGTAGCTCTACAGCCACTGAGGCTCTACAGCCACCGAGGCTCTACAGCCACCGAGGTTCTACAGCCACCGAGCCTCTACAGCCACCATGGCACTACCGTTACAGTGGCTCTACAGCTACTGTGGCCCTACAGCACACTGCTCTGGAGCCACCGAGACTCTACAGCCACCATGGTTCTACAGCTACAGTGGCTCTGCAGCCACCGTGGCTCTACAGCTACTGTGGCTCTACAGCCACCGTGGCTCTACAGCAGATGGTCTGGAGCCACTGCTCGCTATGGTTCAGTCCCCACACAGGAAGCTGGAGGAGCTCAGAGTCAGACTAAAATACTTAAGGGACACAAGACACTGCAACATCGTCTGTCTCACAGAGACAAAGTGTCTCCAGTCTCTACATGAAGATCATTTACTGAAAGTTCTCCTGTTGCATTGTGGGACTTTTCACAGACTTTCCTGACTCTGAGGCTGTTTGATAGGAACCAGGGAGCTGCTGTCATGGCAGCTTCACCACGTCTCACCACATCTCACCACGTCTCAGCTGGTCTCAGCTGGTCTCAGTGTCCAGTCCAAACTCTGGACATCGTTGCTTCAAAGATAATCTATGTTTTCTGTGAAGTTTTGACAACTTGTTTAGTGGACGTTGGCGGATTGCAGCCAGCTTTGGCCTCATGTTTGTCTCCCTGGTTTAGATGTTCCCACCCGGACCACTGCGCTAAGAACCATTTCTGGGTCTTTGAACCCAAAAGCTTTCTACCTGCATTTGTGACCTGTGAGTAAAGGACGTGTCCCTCCAGCTACAAGTGTTCCTTCCAGCAAACACAATATTGTCTTCAAAAGCATCGTGTCGCCACTCCTCCTGAGAGAACCACTCCAACCCTCTCAGCCTCAGAATGGTACTTCAGAACCTCTTCACCCTCCATGCTCCACCAAAACTCCCTGGACACACATTGGATGCACATCCTGCCAACATCCGTTTTCCCAAACTTTTCCTGTCCATCACTGGTTTTTATGTTCGTACCATGACAGAGGTTGACACACTACCTGGACCTGGCTGCTTCCACAGTGGAGGTTCTGAACGGGATTCCTTTGGTCTCATTGGGCCTGATTTACTAAGACCCTTTCTAAAAGGTGCTAAAGTGCGTGTTCACTAACGGGTAGGGTCGTTCAGTCTGCCTGGATTTTGCAGGTGATAAACTCACAATAACACCATGAGTGGAATAATGCAGTAAAAGGACGTATCAGATGGAGGGTTGATGTTTGAACCGGTACAATCTGCTGGAAACGGTAAGTTCTGACTGGATGAGTGGATATAGCACAAACTGAATCGGGTCAACATGGAGGCGCTGTTGGACCAAACTGTGTTACACTATTTTATTTTGACAAATAAAAGAAAGATCAAAGCACAATACAGGAGACGTCTCTTCACAAAGTTAGAACAGACTTCTTCAATAACCATCATGTGAGTCACTCAGTTTGTCCCGAACAGTAGATCAACTCCAACCTGCAGAGACCAGACCTGTCCCTCCAGTGGGACGATGAAATATGTCCTGCAGGACCACTTCCTCCTCAAGAAGCAACTTCCAAAGAAAACTAACAGTTACTTAACAAGACTGTTCACTTATGTAACATGTAGTTTCCATATTGGTCCACTTGTTGGTTCTGTTGTTAGTTTTTGTATGAAAGCACACACACACACACACACACACACACACACACACACACACACACACACACACACACACACACACACACACACACACACACACACACACACACACACACACACACACACACACACACACACACACACACACACACACACAGAACAATGAGCTCTAAACATTAACAGTAGGAGAACACGGACATTCTAGTGGACAGACCACCAAGTTGGATTGTTATTATGGTGACTGTCAAAATAAAACTACCAAGTTGGATTGTTATTATGGCGACTGTCAAAATAAAACTACCAAGTTGGATTGTTATTATGGCGACTGTCAAAACAAAACTACCAAGTTGGATTGTTATTATGGTGACTGTCAAAATAAAAGTACCAAGTTGGATTGTTATTATGGCGACTGTCAAAATAAAAGTGCCAAGTTGGATTGATATTATGGCGACTGTCAAAATAAAAGTACCAAGTCCAGGAGAAAAAATCAGCAGTTAATGTTGGTGGCTCAGTTGCCATGTTGCTTTGGTTTTAAGTGTAGGAGCTGAGAGCTTTGAGTGATGCGTTCAGGTGCATCACGTAATCCGCCCTCCAACATGTTAATGAGCCACGGGGCTCAAACAGGAGAATCAAGATGGTAAAACAGCTTTAATAAAAACTTAACCAATGATTCTAGATCTCCAGACTCTCCCAACAAGATCAATCTCATGACCTGGCACACATTTAACCTCAGGTTTTAACACACTTAACCTCAGATTTGAACACATTTAACCTCAGGTTTTAACACACTTAACCTCAGGTTTGAACACACTTAACCTCAGGTTTGAACACATTTAACCTCAGGTTTTAACACATTTAACCTCAGGTTTTCACACATTTAACCTCAGGTTTTCATGCATTTAACCTCAGGTTTTAACACATTTAACCTCAGCTTTTAACACATTTAACCTCAGGTTTGAACACACTTAACCTCAGGTTTGAACACATTTAACCTCAGGTTTTAACACACTTAACCTCAGGTTTGAACACATTTAACCTCAGGTTTTAACACATTTAACCTCAGGTTTGAACACACTTAACCTCAGATTTGAACACACTTAACCTCAGGTTTGAACACATTTAACCTCAGCTTTTAACACATTTAGCCTCAGGTTTTCATGCATTTAACCTCAGGTTTTAACAGATTTAACCTCAGGTTTGAACACACTTAACCTCAGGTTTGAACACACTTAACCTCAGGTTTTCATGCATTTAACCTCAGGTTTTAACACACTTAACCTCAGGTTTTAACACATTTAACCTCAGGTTTTAACACACTTAACCTCAGGTTTTAACACATTTAACCTCAGGTTTGAACACACTTAACCTCAGATTTGAACACACTTAACCTCAGGTTTTAACACATTTAACCTCAGCTTTTAACACATTTAACCTCAGGTTTTCATGCATTTAACCTCAGGTTTTAACACATTTAACCTCAGCTTTTAACACATTTAACCTCAGGTTTGAACACACTTAACCTCAGGTTTTAACAGATTTAACCTCAGGTTTGAACACACTTAACCTCAGGTTTGAACACATTTAACCTCAGGTTTTAACACATTTAACCTCAGGTTTGAACACACTTAACCTCAGGTTTTCATGCATTTAACCTCAGGTTTTAACACACTTAACCTCAGGTTTTAACACATTTAACCTCAGCTTTTAACACATTTAACCTCAGGTTTTAACACACTTAACCTCAGGTTTTAACACACTTAACCTCAGGTTTTAACACATTTAACCTCAGGTTTGAACACACTTAACCTCAGATTTGAACACACTTAACCTCAGGTTTTAACACATTTAACCTCAGCTTTTAACACATTTAACCTCAGGTTTTCATGCATTTAACCTCAGGTTTTAACACATTTAACCTCAGCTTTTAACACATTTAACCTCAGGTTTGAACACACTTAACCTCAGGTTTTAACAGATTTAACCTCAGGTTTGAACACACTTAACCTCAGGTTTGAACACATTTAACCTCAGGTTTTAACACATTTAACCTCAGGTTTGAACACACTTAACCTCAGGTTTTCATGCATTTAACCTCAGGTTTTAACACACTTAACCTCAGGTTTTAACACATTTAACCTCAGCTTTTAACACATTTAACCTCAGGTTTTAACACACTTAACCTCAGGTTTTAACACACTTAACCTCAGGTTTTAACACATTTAACCTCAGGTTTTAACACATTTAACCTCAGGTTTTAACAGCAGGAGCTCTCAGCTCTGTGTGATGCGTTCACCAGCATCACTTAAACGGTGGCCTGTGAAACCGTAAACTAGGCGTGTATTTGTCACTTTGGCCTGTAGATGTCGCTAAAGAGCACGAAATGGAGATTTATCCTCTCAAAGCAATGCACAGCAGGAGTCAAACCAACAACTGTAATTAATTGCGGGTCACCAGAAATGTTGCTGTGGGCCACCATTGGCCTGCGGGCAGCACTCTGAGAACCTGTGATGTGGGGTGACCGTGGGTCAGTGGTAGAGTGGGTTGTCCAATAACCAGGGGCTTGGCGGTTCGAATCCCACTCTGTCATTGTCATTGTGTCCTTGGGCAAGGCACATTACCTTATATGAATGGTGTCTAAATGTTGGTGGTGGTTGGAGGGGCAGCGGTGGCTTACCACCACCTGTGTGACTGCTGTGAATGAGTCATGGTCTCTGTACCATGATGTGTGAGTTGACGTGAAAAAAGAGCAATGTGAATCCAAACCATTATTATTATTATTATTATTATTATTATTATTATTATTATCATGTAAACAGACTCAGAACACTATGAAAGTTTAGTTTCCACTTGAAAACCTCGAGTAAACAGGCTCCAGGTTTGGTCAATGTCAGTCCTTTAGTGTTGAGAAACGATCAAACGGGATAATATCTTGGACATTCAGAGCTCCAAGGGAGGTTTTCTGTTTTCCTGTTTTCACTAAGTGAAAACGGTGCAAAGCCAGACGTTTGTGCTGAGTGTGACGAAACACAAGAGACTGTTGAAGAGCAACGTGTCGGATCGTTCAAGAAGACTCCACTTCAACGAGACGTGAGATGTTCATGTCTGCTGAGCTCCCATTGTGTGTGTGTGTGTGTGTGTGTGTGTGTGTGTGTGTGTGTGTGTGTGTGTGTGTGTGTGTGTGTGTGTGTGTGTGTGTGTGTGTGTGTGTGTGTGTGTGTGTGTGTGTGTGTGTGTGTGTGTGTGTGTGTGTGTGTGTGTGTGTGTGTGTGTACTGAAGCTTGGTTGCAATCTCCAAGACAAATAATGCTGACATGGCGTGTTCGACTCCAACAATGAGAATCCTCGTTCCAGCGGTCACTTCCACTGTCATTGAGCACTTCTGCTCAAACTAATCATTAAATGATTGAATGACTCCATTTCCATCACGACACTACTTTGAAGTATTGTAATTATTTACAAGGGAAAACTTTAACTCTTGTGTACTGCATGTTGTCCCGCTGACATGAACAGGAAGTTTAATAATGAGTGAAACATGTGAAACATCACAGTGAAATTATTCTGTTACACACAAGAACACTGAGACTGTCAGACTGCTTTTCACTGGATGGTACACACACACACACACACACACACACACACACACACACACACACACACACACACACACACACACACACACACACACACACACACACACACACACACACACACACACACACACACACACGTTTGAAAAGGTAACTTGTGATTGTAATAGATTACATCTTCCCATCCTGTGGACGAACTATCAAACTTCTCTGCAGTGACAGAAATGGAAGAAGAAGCTTGACTGTGGCGCCCTCTGCAGGTCGACATGGGTCAATGCAGGTTTTCCACTAGTTTGATTTTTAGGCTCAAATCCAGTTTAGAAATGAAGGATGGATGAAGGATGGATGAAGGATGGATGAAGGATGGATGAAGGATGGATGAATGAACTTTTAATAAGATGCAATGTTTATCTTTATAAAACCGTTTTGAAGGTTTTCTGGAAGTCTCCTGCTCGTGCTTCTCTGAATGGACAGACTGATCAGATCTGGACGTCTTTCAGTGAAGTCAAACAGAACGATGGATGAGGCCTGTCTTCACCTCCAAACTAAACTCTTCTCTTCCATAGCCGGGAGTTTTTGACTTTTATTCATTATCCATCCATCTTCTACTCTGCTTCTAGACCCTTGTGAACCTGGACAGGTGAGGACAGATGAGGACAGGTGAGGACAGAGTACACCACATCACAGGACAAACACAGAGAGACAGACAACAGCACACACGCTCACATTCACACCCCCACAAGTCAACAACACCCCCAACACATCACCAACATCCCCCCACATGTCACCAACACCCCCAACACATCACCAACATCCCCCCACACGTCACCAACAACCCCCCACACATCACCAACATCCCCCCACATGTCACCAACACCCCCAACACATCACCAACATCCCCCCACATGTCACCAACACCCCCAACACATCACCAACATCCCCCCACATGTCACCAACAACCCCCCACACATCACCAACATCCCCCCACATGTCACCAACACCCCCCACACATCACCAACATCCCCCCACATGTCACCAACACCCCCAACACATCACCAACATCCCCCCACATATCACCAACACCCCCAACACATCACCAACATCCCCCCACATGTCACCAACACCCCCAACACATCACCAACATCCCCCCACATGTCACCAACAGCCCCCCACACGTCACCAACAACCCCCCACACGTCACCAACACCCCCCCACACATCACCAACATCCCCCCACATGTCACCAACACCCCCAACACATCACCAACATCCCCCCACATGTCACCAACAGCCCCCCACACGTCACCAACAACCCCCCACACGTCACCAAAAACCCCCCACACATCACCAACATCCCCCCACATGTAACCAACACCCCCAACACATCACCAACATCCCCCCACATGTCACCAATACCCCCAACACATCACAAACATCCCCCCACATGTCACCAACAACCCCCCACACGTCACCAACATCCCCCCACAAGTCACCAACACCCCCAACACATCACCAACATCCCCCCACATGTCACCAACAGCCCCCCACACGTCACCAACAGCCCCCCACACATCACCAACAACCCCCCACACGTCACCAACATCCCCCCACATGTCACCAACAACCCCCCACACGTCACCAACATCCCCCCACATGTCACCAACACCCCCCACATGTCACCAACATCCCCCCACACGTCACCAACAACCCCCCCACATGTCACCAACACCCCCCACATGTCACCAACACCCGCCCGCACGTCACCAACAACCCCCCACACGTCACCAACAACCCCCCCACACGTCACCAACACCCCCCACATGTCACCAACACCCGCCCGCACGTCACCAACAACCCCCCACACGTCACATCACCAACAACCCCCCCACATGTCACCAACATCCCCCCACACGTCACCAACAACCCCCCACATGTCACCAACACCCCCCACATGTCACCAACAACCCCCCACACGTCACCAACAACCCCCCACACGTCACCAACATCCCCCCACATGTCACCAACACCCCCCACACGTCACCAACAACCCCCCACACGTCACCAACAACCCCCCACATGTCACCAACACCCCCCACATGTCACCAAGACCCGCCCGCACGTCACTAACAACCCCCCACACGTCACTAACAACCCCCCACACGTCACCAACAACCCCCCCACACGTCACCAACACCCCCCACATGTCACCAACACCCGCCCGCACGTCACCAACAACCCCCCACACGTCACATCACCAACAACCCCCCACATGTCACCAACAACCCCCCACACGTCACCAACAACCCCCCACACGTCACCCTCAACCCCCCACATGTCACCAACCCCCGCCAGAACGTCACCAACAACCCCCCACATGTCACCAACACCCGCCCGCACGTCACCAGCACCCCCCACACGTCACCAGCACCCCCCACACGTCACCACACCCCCCTACACCACACCAACACCCCCCACACGTCACAGACACCACCCCACACTCACTGACACCCACCCACACATCACCGACATCACCAACACCCCCCCCTACACACACACGTCAATGACACCCCCCCACACCTCACCGACATCACCAACCCCCCCCCCCCCCCCACACACACACACACACACACACGTCACTGACACACCCCTATACATCACCGACATCACCAACACCCCCACACACACATCACCGACATCACCAACACCCCCCCCACACACACACACATCACCGACATCACCAACACCCCCCCCCACACACACACACACGTCACTGACACACCCCTATACATCACCGACATCACCAACACCCCCACACACACATCACCGACATCACCAACACCCCCCCCCACACACACACACATCACCGACATCACCAACACCCCCCCACACACACACATCATCTTCATCACCAACACCCCCCCACACATCACCAACAAAGTGTAAAGAGGAAATATTGTATATGAACCACTTAGTCACGGTGTCCATTGTGTGTTTGACAAAGTATCCAAACGGATTCCTGCCAACCTTAATCTAAATTTTATTTTATACATTTATATTATTTCGTTAATTCATCTTCAAACAGCCTCTGGTGGTTGTAATAATTGCAGCAGAGTGAATAGAGAGAAATAAAGGCCTGGCACACACTGAAAGGTCACGTCTTCAGAGAGAGGGAGGCCTATAAAGACACACAGGTGAGCGGAGGACAGGTGACGCCACCGTAATGATGGTCCATGAGACACGATGAGCTGAACCTTATCTGAACAAGTCACTTCCTGGAGGCTGATTTCAGTTTGAAACGAGTGTTTGGCCTTGAAACATCTGCAGCTCTTCCTCTGGTTTCACTGCGGCGCCTCCAGGATGTCCTCCAGGCTTTGTGTTCGCAGTGTGACTTACAATGGAGGTCAGGGCTCGTGTCGAGCCGGTGCTCCGGACAGACACAGGAAGCTGGCAGGAAACTATGGAAAGGAAGAGCCGAGGGAGAAGAATGGGGCCAGACTGAAAGCTGTGCTCTACACTAATTCCTCCCCAGCGCTTCAACAACACATCAGATACAAGAGAGTCTGAAGGATTCAGACCAACAGGCCTGCTCTGGGAAACGGGACGCGTTCAAAGAAAGGGTGAGCTCAAACTCGTGGACAAAGTGACTCCAGTCTCTACATGAGGATCATTTAGTGAAAGTTCTCCTGTTGCATTGTGGGACTTTTCCCAGACTCCCCCTGACAGCGTGGCTCTGAGGCTGTTTGATAGGAACCAGGGAGCTGCTGTCATGGTGGCTTCACCACGTCTCACCACATCTCAGCTGGTCTCAGTGTCCAGTCCAAACTCTGGACATCCTTGCTTCAAAGATAATCTATGTTTTATCTTGAGTTTTTACAATTTCCTTCGTGGTTTGGCCGGATTGGATTAGAGCCTCTTGCAGGCCAGTTTTGACCCACAAGCCTTATGTTTGACATCCCTCCTTTAACATAAACACGAGACAGACTGAAAGAAAGAAAGAAAGAAAGGCTGGAAGGAAGAAAGACAGAAAGAAAGAGAGACTGGAAGAAAAAACGACTGGAAGAAAGAAACAGAGAAAGAGCTTTATATGTCTTTTCCATTCAGGCATCTGTCAATTCTACATACATTCTTCCTCCATTGTGCTGCATTGAGCCATCAGTCAGTCTGTTCCTGCAACTCTGACACATTTCCTACACTGTGTGTGTGTGTGTGTGTGTGTGTGTGTGTGTGTGTGTGTGTGTGTGTGTGTGTGTGTGTGTGTGTGTGTGTGTGTGTGTGTGTGTGTGTGTGTGTGTGTGTGTGTGTGTGTGTGTGTGTGTGTGTGTGTGTGTGTGTGTGTGTGTGTGTGTGTGTGTGTGAGAGAGAGGGACCCACTTCTTGTTTTCGGTGGGGTAATAAGGAAACTCATAGTCAGGGCTTTTGGACAGATCTCATTGTTCACCAGCACATCCACACTTCTAATGGGCCAATCCATTTCCAGAAGAATGGCAGGAAGTAGAAAGTGGTTGTGTGCGCTGGCCCAGGCCTGCTGCCTGCTGCCTTGCTCCCAGTGGGTCAGCAAAACATGACAACTTTACTCAACAGCTTTAAAGTATTAGTATACTTCACAAGTACAAGTTTTGATGAAATCTCAGTTAAAAGGACTCAAACTCTGGTTTTCTCTTGTCTAGGTAACTTCAGGATTAACCCTGGTTTTCTCTTGTGTGAACCTTGAGTTACTCGCCTGAACAACCAGAATAAAAGCTTCATCAATGGAGACCCGATACCACTGGTCACTTTGGCAACAGACCCAAAACCCAGTTCTTTCACAGTAAAAGTCCCAGACTAAACCGAGTTCTTTCACAGTAAAAGTCCCAAACTAAACCCAGTTATTTGACAGTAAAATCCCAGACTAAACCCAGTTCTTTCACAGTAAAAGTCCCAGAATAAACCCAATTATTTCACAGCAAAAGTCCCAGACTAAACCCAGTTATCTCACAGTAAAAGTCCCAGAATAAACCCAATTATTTCACAGCAAAAGTCCCAGAATAAACCCAATTATTTCACAGCAAAAGTCCCAGACTAAACCCAGTTATCTCACATTAAAAGTCTGACACTAAACACAGTTCTTTTGCAGTAAAAGTCCCAGACTAAACCCAGTTATCTCACAGTAAAGGTCCCAGACTAATCCCCAGTTATCTCACAGTAAAAGTCCCAGACTAAACCCAGTTATTTCACAGTAAAAGTCCCAGAATAAACCCAATTATTTCACAGCAAAAGTCCCAGACTAAACCCAGTTATCTCACAGTAAAGGTCCCAGACTAAACCCAGTTATTTCACAGTAAAAGTCCCAGAATAAACCCAATTATTTCACAGCAAAAGTCCCACACTAAACCCAGTTATTTCACAGTAAAAGTCCCAGACTAAACCCAGTTATCTCACAGTAAAGGTCCCAGACTAAACCCAGTTCCTTTGCAGTAAAGGTCCCAGACTAAACCCAGTTATCTCACAGTAAAGGTCCCAGAATAAACCCAATTATTTCACAGCAAAAGTCCCAGACTGAACCCAGTTATTTCACAGTAAAAGTCCCAAACTAAACCCAGTTATCTCACAGTAAAGGTCCCAGACTAAACCCAGTTATTTCACAGTAAAAGTCCCAGAATAAACCCAATTATTTCACAGCAAAAGTCCCAGACTAAACCCAGTTATCTCACAGTAAAGGTCCCAGACTAAACCCAGTTATTTCACAGTAAAAGTCCCAGAATAAACCCAATTATTTCACAGCAAAAGTCCCAGACTAAACCCAGTTATTTCACAGTAAAAGTCCCAGACTAAACCCAGTTATCTCACAGTAAAGGTCCCAGACTAAACCCAGTTATTTCACAGTAAAGGTCCCAGACTAAACCCAGTTATCTCACAGTAAAGGTCCCAGACTAATCCCCAGTTATCTCACAGTAAAGGTCCCAGACTAAACCCAGTTATTTCACAGTAAAAGTCCCAGAATAAACCCAATTATTTAACAGCAAAAGTCCCAGACTAAACCCAGTTATCTCACAGTAAAGGTCCCAGACTAAACCCAGTTATCTCACAGTAAAGGTCCCAGACTAATCCCCAGTTATCTCACAGTAAAGGTCCCAGACTAAACCCAGTTATTTCACAGTAAAAGTCCCAGAATAAACCCAATTATTTCACAGCAAAAGTCCCAGACTAAACCCAGTTATCTCACAGTAAAGGTCCCAGACTAAACCCAGTTATTTCACAGTAAAAGTCCCAGAATAAACCCAATTATTTCACAGCAAAAGTCCCAGACTAAACCCAGTTATCTCACAGTAAAGGTCCCAGACTAAACCCAGTTCCTTTGCAGTAAAGGTCCCAGACTAAACCCAGTTATCTCACAGTAAAGGTCCCAGGCTGAACCCAGTTATCTCACAGTGAAGGTCCCAGACTAAACCCGGTTATTTCACAGTAAAAGTCCCAGAATAAACCCAATTATTTCACAGCAAAAGTCCCAGACTGAACCCAGTTATTTCACAGTAAAAGTCCCAAACTAAACCCAGTTATCTCACAGTAAAGGTACCATAATAAACTCAATTATTTCACAGTAAAAGTCCCAGAATAAACCCAATTATTTCACAGCAAAAGTCCCAGACTAAACCCAGTTATCTCACAGTAAAAGTCCCAGACTAAACCCAGTTATCTCACAGTAAAGGTCCCAGACTAAACCCAGTTATCTCACAGTGAAGGTCCCAGACTAAACCCGGTTATTTCACAGTAAAAGTCCCAGAATAAACCCAATTATTTCACAGCAAAAGTCCCAGACTGAACCCAGTTATTTCACAGTAAAAGTCCCAAACTAAACCCAGTTATCTCACAGTAAAGGTACCATAATAAACTCAATTATTTCACAGTAAAAGTCCCAGAATAAAACCAATTATTTCACAGCAAAAGTCCCAGACTAAACCCAGTTATCTCACAGTAAAGGTCCCAGACTAAACCCAGTTATCTCACAGTAAAGGTCCCAGACTAAACCCAGTTATCTCACAGTAAAAGTCCCAGAATAAACCCAATTATTTCACAGCAAAAGTCCCAGACTGAACCCAGTTATTTCACAGTAAAAGTCCCAAACTAAACCCAGTTATCTCACAGTAAAGGTCCCAGACTAAACCCAGTTATTTCACAGTAAAGGTCCCAGAATAAACCCAATTATTTCACAGCAAAAGTCCCAGACTAAACCCAGTTATCTCACAGTAAAGGTCCCAGACTAAACCCAGTTATTTCACAGTAAAGGTCCCAGAATAAACCCAATTATTTCACAGCAAAAGTCCCAGACTAAACCCAGTTATTTCACAGTAAATGTCCCAGACTAAACCCAGTTATCTCACAGTAAAGGTCCCAGACTAAACCCAGTTATTTCACAGTTAAAGTCTGACACTAAACAGAGTTCTTTTGCAGTAAAAGTCCCAGACTAAACCCAGTTATCTCACAGTAAAGGTCCCAGACTAAACCCAGTTATTTCACAGTAAAAGTCCCAGAATAAACCCAGTTATTTCACAGTAAAAGTCCCAGAATAAACCCAATTATTTCACAGCAAAAGTCCCAGACTAAACCCAGTTCTTTTGCAGTAAAAGTCCCAGACTAAACCCAGCTATTTCACAGTAAAAGTCTCAAACTAAACACAGTTCTTCACAGTAAAATAGTCCCTCTTATCTTCTAACAGTCCCTCCTATCTCCCTATCTTCTAATAGTCCCTCCTATCTCCTAACAGTCCCTCCTATCTCCCTATCTCCTAACAGTCCCTCCTATCTTCTAACAGTCCCTCCTATCTCCCTATCTCCTAACAGTCCCTCCTATCTTCTAACAGTCCCTCCTATCTCCCTATCTCCTAACAGTCCCTCCTATCTTCTAACAGTCCCTCCTGTCTCCCTATCTTCTAACAGTCCCTCCTATCTCCCTATCTTCTAACAGTCCCTCCTATCTTCTAACAGTCCCTCCTATCTCCCTATCTTCTAACAGTCCCTCCTATCTCCCTATCTTCTAACAGTCCCTCCTATCTCCCTATCTTCTAACAGTCCCTCCTATCTTCTAACAGTCCCTCCTATGTCCCTATCTTCAAATAGTCCCTCCTATCTCCAAACAGTCCCTCCTGTCTCCCTATCGTCTAACAGTCCCTCCTATCTTCTAACAGTCCCTCCTATCTCCCTATGTTCTAATAGTCCCTCCTATCTCCTAACAGTCCCTCCTGTCTCCCTATCTTCTAACAGTCCCTCCTATCTCCCTATCTTCTAACAGTCCCTCCTATCTCCCTATCTTCTAACAGTCCCTTCTATCTTCTAGCAGTCCCTCCAATCTCCCTATCTTCTAACAGTCCCTCCTATCTCTCCTAATAGTCCCTACTATCTCCTAATAGTCCCTCCTATCTCCTAACAGTCCCTCCTATCTCCTAATAGTCCCTCCTATCTCCTAACAGTCCCTCCTATCTTCTAATAGTCCCCCCTATCTCCTTTCCTATCCACTTCTTCTTAACTCCAGAAGTGTTTAAGTGGCGGCCATGATAAGGAGCGTTGGAATTCTCAATAAGCTGAGGAAAGGAGGCTCAATGCTACTTTTAGAGCCTCCTTTAACCTAGGAAACACTGATGCTTCCTTTAGAACCTCCTTTAACCTAGGAAACACTGATGCTTCCTCTAGAACCTCCTTTAGCCTAGGAAACACTGATGCTTCCTTTAGAACCTCCTTTAGCCTAGAAAACACTGATGCTTCCTTTAGAACCTCCTTTAACCTAGGAAACACTGATGCTTCCTCTAGAACCTCCTTTAGCCTAGGAAACACTGATGCTTCCTTTAGAACCTCCTTTAACCTAGGAAACACTGATGCTTCCTTTAGAACCTCCTATAGCCTAGGAACCAGTGATGCTTCCTTTAGAACCTCCTTTAGCCTAGGAACCACTGATGCTTTCTTTAGAACCTCCTTTAGCCTAGGAACCATGTTATGTAGAACTAAAGTGTCCATCCATCGGGTTCCCTTCACTCTGCATCGCCGAGCTCACACTTGAGATTTCTGTTAATCGGAGAGGAAGATCCGGTCAGAAAAATTGAGTGGGAAGGAAGATCTGATATAACTGGGGCGTGGCTGGATTAAATTATGGTGGAATATTCTATGTTTTTAACAAAGGGGAGTACTAACCTGTGGATAAAGAAGTAAGAGTTTCTGATGAATGAATAGTGGACTTGTGAAAATAAGATAAGACTTTTCTATGAGGGACAGAAAAGCGCCGTGGATCAAAACATCCAGTTCTAGTCATGAAGGAGGACAATATGTGAGCTATTTTGGAAGGTTTCTTAACTTTGGTCTGGAACGGTCCGAGGAGGGTTACTTGTATAGTTTAGGCCTCATTAGACAGTGTGACTTTAAACCAGGTATAGACAAGATTAGTTGTCCCATGAACTTTTCCTCGTCCCAGTTGGGAGCATCGCCGTTAACCAACAGGACAGGTTTGTGGTAGAGGGACCAGATAATCAGTAAAACGGCCTTGTGGGTCAGATATAATGTTTGCGGCATTGAAGAGTATTTTTTTATGGAAGATGATGGCTGCGCCACGTGACGGAGACATAAAACTTCCAGGATTTATTTAATCTGATCTGATCTTTTATCTTTAAATGTGTTTCTTGCAAAAAAGCAACTTCACATTTTAAGAGTCTAAGATGTGTAAGTATTCTAGTTCACTTCACAGTTTCCATGAAATAAGTCTTACATTTGCCCCTCTTCTACTCTGATTACTTTTGTGAGTACAATTCATGGTGTATGAGAGCGACCCGTAATATTCATGGGGAAACATGATCCGCTGCACCACAACACAACAATTATTCCACAGAAGATATTTAAAATGCCTCCACTTAAAAATATATCATGAAATAGTGAAAAGAAGCAATGGTGGAAATGATTCTGACATCCAAGGATGCAAAACCCTGAAACCACAACGACACTAACAAAAGCCCTCACGACCCAAAATAACAACAAGAAGACATGATCAATGCCTGTGTTTCCCTCCCCAGCTCAGGAAAACTGCAAGGTACACAAGGTACTCCCAGTCATTCAGTGCAAAAACCGTAACATCACTATTTGAGCGTGTAGTGAATGAAGTTGTCAAAATATAAGAAAATAAAAAATAGCATACATATATAATTTGGACATAACTGGTATTCAACAGGAACAAACGTAGATAGACTTCGACCTGGTATTAGATATTGTAATATAAGAATATTTACATGTCACACACTGACTGAACTCTTGTACTTATAGGAATCATTGATCATTGTTCATGTAGAGTCCAGTCCCTTAGATCTGGTGCACGATGCAGAAACGACCTCCTCAGGAATGAGCGCCGCCAGTCGCGGACGTTACTTCTTAATTACTCGGTGGTTGTAAAATTCCTGGGCGTCTTCAGGCGACTCGAAGGAGAACGTTTGCCCCTCAAAAGTTACCACCAGGTGGGCCGGGGTACATCAGACGGAACCACGCTCCCTCCTGGAGGAGCGCCTGTTTCACATCGCTGTCGGCAGCTGGTTTCCACAGGATGGCGCTCAGGGGGTGGTGGGTGGGTGGTGGGTGGGTGGTGGGGGGGAAAACCTCAGAGCCGTCCCTGGATACTCCACTAATTCACTTTGATTATTAACTCTGTCACTTCTGTTCTAGTTCACTATTTGATTATTAACTCTGTCACTTCTCTTCTAATTCAGTTTGAATATTAACTCTGTCACTTCTCTTCTAATTTAGTTTGATTATTAACTCTGTCACTTCTCTTCTAATTCACTTTGATTATTAACTCTGTCACTTCTCTTCTAATTCACTGTTTGATTATTATCTCTGTCACTTCTCTTCTAATTCAGTTTGATTATTAACTCTGTCACTTCTCTTCTCGTTCAGTTTGATTATTAACTCTGTCACTTCTCTTCTAATTCACTGTTTGATTATTAACTCTGTCACTTCTCTTCTAATTCAGTTTGATTAATAACTCTGTCACTTCTCTTCTAATTCACTGTTTGATTATTAACTCTGTCACTTCTCTTCTAATTCAGTTTGATTATTAACTCTGTCACTTCTCTTCTAATTCACTGTTTGATTATTAACTCTGTCACTTCTCTTCTAATTCACTGTTTGATTATTAACTCTGTCACTTCTCTTCAAGTTCAGTTTGATTATTAACTCTGTCACTTCTCTTCTAATTCACTTTGATTATTAACTCTGTCACTTCTCTTCTAGTTCACTTTGATTATTAACTCTGTCACTTCTGTTCTAGTTCACTATTTGATTATTAACTCTGTCACTTCTCTTCTAATTCACTATTTGATTATTAACTCTGTCACTTCTCTTCTAATTCAGTTTGATTATTAACTCTGTCACTTCTCTTCTAATTCACTGTTTGATTATTAACTCTGTCACTTCTCTTCTAATTCAGTTTGATTATTAACTCTGTCACTTCTCTTCTCATTCAGTTTGATTATTAACTCTGTCACTTCTCTTCTAGTTCAGATTGATTATTAACTCTGTCACTTCTCTTCTAGTTCAGTTTGATTATTAACTCTGTCACTTCTCTTCTAGTTCAATTTGATTATTAACTCTGTCACTTCTCTTCTAGTTCAGTTTGATTATTAACTCTGTCACTTCTCTTCTAATTCAGTTTGATTATTAACTCTGTCACTTCTCTTCTAATTCACTATTTGATTATTAACTCTGTCACTTCTCTTCTAATTCAGTTTGATTATTAACTCTGTCACTTCTCTTCTAATTCACTTTGATTATTAACTCTGTCACTTCTCTTCTAGTTCAGTTTGATTATTAACTCTGTCACTTCTCTTCTAGTTCAATTTGATTATTAACTCTGTCACTTGTCTTCTAGTTCAGTTTGATTATTAACTCTGTCACTTCTCTTCTAATTCACTATTTGATTATTAACTCTGTCACTTCTGTTCTAATTCAGTGTTTGATTATTAACTCTGTCACTTCTCTTCTAATTCACTGTTTGATTATTAACTCTGTCACTTCTCTTCTAATTCAGTTTGATTATTAACTCTGTCACTTCTCTTCTAATTCAGTGTTTGATTATTAACTCTGTCACTTATCTTCTAGTTCAGTTTGATTATTAACTCTGTCACTTCTCTTCTAATTCAGTTTGATTATTAACTCTGTCACTTCTCTTCTAATTCACTATTTGATTATTAACTCTGTCACTTCTCTTCTAATTCAGTTTGATTATTAACTCTGTCACTTCTCTTCCAGTTCAGTTTGATTATTAACTCTGTCACTTCTCTTCTAGTTCAGTTTGATTATTAACTCTGTCACTTCTCTTCTAATTCAGTTTGATTATTAACTCTGTCACTTCTCTTCTAATTCACTTTGATTATTAACTCTGTCACTTCTCTTCTAATTCACTATTTGATTATTAACTCTGTCACTTCTGTTCTAATTCAGTGTTTGATTATTAACTCTGTCACTTCTCTTCTAATTCACTGTTTGATTATTAACTCTGTCACTTCTCTTCTAGTTCAGTTTGATTATTAACTCTGTCACTTCTCTTCTAATTCAGTTTGATTATTAACTCTGTCACTTCTCTTCTAATTCAGTGTTTGATTATTAACTCTGTCACTTCTCTTCTAATTCAGTGTTTGATTATTAACTCTGTCACTTCTCTTCTAGTTCAGTTTGATTATTAACTCTGTCACTTCTCTTCTACTTCAGTTTGATTATTAACTCTGTCACTTCTCTTCTAATTCACTTTGATTATTAACTCTGTCACTTCTCTTCTAGTTCAGTTTGATTATTAACTCTGTCACTTCTCTTCTAATTCAGTTTGATTATTAACTCTGTCACTTCTCTTCTAATTCAGTGTTTGATTATTAACTCTGTCACTTCTCTTCTAGTTCAGTTTGATTATTAACTCTGTCACTTCTCTTCTAGTTCAGTTTGATTATTAACTCTGTCACTTCTCTTCTAATTCAGTTTGATTATTAACTCTGTCACTTCTCTTCTAATTCACTATTTGATTATTAACTCTGTCACTTCTCTTCTAATTCAGTTTGATTATTAACTCTGTCACTTCTCTTCTAATTCACTTTGATTATTAACTCTGTCACTTTTCTTCTAGTTCAGTTTGATTATTAACTCTGTCACTTCTCTTCTAGTTCAATTTGATTATTAACTCTGTCACTTCTCTTCTAATTCAGTTTGATTATTAACTCTGTCACTTCTCTTCTAATTCACTATTTGATTATTAACTCTGTCACTTCTCTTCTAGTTCAGTTTGATTATTAACTCGGTCACTTCTCTTCTAATTCACTGTTTGATGATTAACTCTGTCACTTCTCTTCTAATTCACCATTTGATTATTAACTCTGTCACTTCTCTTCTAGTTCAGTTTGATTATTAACTCTGTCACTTCTCTTCTTATTCAGTTTGATTATTAACTCTGTCACTTCTCTTCTAGTTCAGTTTGATTATTAACTCTGTCACTTCTCTTCTAATTCACTTTGATTATTAACTCTGTCACTTCTCTTCTAATTCAGTTTGATTATTAACTCTGTCACTTCTCTTCTAGTTCAGTTTGATTATTAACTCTGTCACTTCTCTTCTAATTCACTTTGATTATTAACTCTGTCACTTCTCTTCTAATTCACTATTTGATTATTAACTCTGTCACTTCTCTTCTAATTCAGTTTGATTATTAACTCTGTCACTTCTCTTCTAATTCACGATTTGATTATTAACTCTGTCACTTCTCTTCTAATTCAGTGTTTGATTATTAACTCTGTCACTTCTCTTCTAATTCAGTGTTTGATTATTAACTCTGTCACTTATCTTCTAGTTCAGTTTGATTATTAACTCTGTCACTTCTCTTCTAGTTCAGTTTGATTATTAACTCTGTCACTTCTCTTCTAATTCACTATTTGATTATTAACTCTGTCACTTCTCTTCTAATTCAGTTTGATTATTAACTCTGTCACTTCTCTTCCAGTTCAGTTTGATTATTAACTCTGTCACTTCTCTTCTAGTTCAGTTTGATTATTAACTCTATTTAACGAACGTGTCCAGGCTTGTTAATGTTTATAAACGTTTAGATATGATCATCTTTATTAATGACTGAAAATCTAAGAGATTAAAAAAGCACAGTTTGTTTTGATCTTCTTTGTTTCGGTCTTTCAAAGATTTCTAAAATACTTTGAACCATGAATTGACGTGTTGTTTGAAAATATACCTGATATACCTTTTGTTTTTCCTTAAACTCAGACTAACTGTCATTTCCAGTAAACCAGCAACAGAACTAACCCTAACCCAAAGACTAATGAAGTTTCTGCTTGTACTTGTTTACTAGTATGTTAATAAAAGAGTCTTAATAAGTACTCTCTGGCTGTTTAAAAGACCTATACTGTCTCACCACTAGGGGGCTCTTTCTCTCTACTAAAGGCTGGATAGCTGTAATGTGCTTTATAAACACACTGTATTTAAATGAAGGTAACATTGGGCTGGAAGGGAATAATGATGAAGGGCTTCAGCTGAGATATTATTCTGTCTTTGGTTTGTGGACACTAAAGTTATAGAATGTATGACAGGATGAAGACGTCCAGCCTGGTTCCTCAGGATCAAACCTGCAAGTCACACGAGTTTGTTGGCTTCAAAGTTCAGTGAACCACGAGATCTCATTTTCCTGTTGCACCCTGTTTTTCTGCTGAGCATAGCAGGTGCACGCACACACACACACACACACACACACACACACACACACACACACACACACACACACACACACACACACACACACACACACACACACACACACACACACACACACACACACACACTCCCTGAGTGTGAGCAGAGACATGTCCGCCGGCAGGGTCCATGCAGCTTTACCTGACCCTCCGAGTCAGAGTGATGAAGACCACAAAGAAGAAGAGCAGATGCTGGGGAATGTTTGTGCGGAGCTCGAATCGGTGGACTTGCCTCTGGGAACCACTCTAAGGTAAACCCTGCTGCTTCACAAGGAGAAAAGAGCACCACTGTTCATAGTGATTCAATAGGATGAGTTTGTGTCTTAATGAGGGACAATGGAGGACAGTTCAAGACGTGTCTTTCCTACCAATCAATCCAAAAAATATCAAATCAGTTGTATTTAAAAAGTACACTAAGACCTGAAAATCACTGGCTGTAAAGTCAGAGAAATGTAAATTGTGATGAATTAATGATTGATCAGAGTTTGATTGGGGACAGAAGAGAGCAGGGACATGAAGGAGAGGAGACAATCCTCCTGAGGAGCTCAGCTGTGGTGATGGATAAGGTTCTCCACTTCTTCACTGCGTCACTGAGGAGGAAGAGGATCAGGTGAAGAGATGCAGGAGAAGAAGAGTGTGAGGAAGAGGAGGAGGAAGAGTCAGGAACTGAAGAGGAGCAGGAGGAGAGGATGAGGAGGAGCAGGAGGAGAGTAGGTATATATAATTCAACATGTTTGAAAATTGATTGGAAGAAGTAAAACTTAATCCGAACACCTCCCAAATATTCAGTAGTAACGTTTTCTGATCCTTTCATTTACTTACAATAATATAATTATTCAGAACTCCTAGATTATTTATTGTCCAATATTACTTTTTACCTTTTTACATAGTTTCAATGTCAATAATTAAAATTTTCATCTATCTATCCATCCATCCATCCATCCATCCATCCATCCATCTATCTATCTATCTATCTATCTATCTATCTATCTATCTATCTATCTATCTATCTATCTATCTATCTATATCATCATCGGTGGTGGTCGCGTGTCAGAGCCCGTGCACAGTGCACCCGCTCGTACACTGCAGTGAACAAACACACACACACACGCACGCGCGCGCACACACACACCAATCATGGCGGAGAATGAGACGCTGGAGTGTGTAACGGAACACGAACGGATCTTACAGGAGATCGAGAGTACCGACACGGCCTGTGTCGGTCCCACTCTGCGGTGAGGACTCCTGTCTCCTTACAAACTGTGTGTTTGTCTTCCGCTGCTTGTCTTGAACATCAGACCTTTTGTTCCTCAGGTAGCTCTCTGTTAGCCACCGGCAGGCTAACCTTAGCATCAGCGGCTACATGCAGGTTAAAGAGGGACAGCTAGCCGTTAGCATCAGCAGCTACATGCAGGTTAAAGAGGGACAGCTAGCCGTTAGCATCAGCGGCTACATGCAGGTTAAAGAGGGACAGCTAGCCGTTAGCATCAGCAGCTACATGCAGGTTAAAGAGGGACAGCTAGCCGTTAGCATCAGCAGCTACATGCAGGTTAAAGAGGGACAGCTAGCCGTTAGCATCAGCAGCTACATGCAGGTTAAAGAGGGACAGCTAGCCGTTAGCATCAGCAGCTACATGCAGGTTAAAGAGGGACAGCTAGCCGTTAGCATCAGCGGCTACATGCAGGTTAGAGGAGCAGCTAGCCGTTAGCATCAGGCTATTATTGGTCCATGGCTTCCTCGTGAGGATCTTCCTCCTCACCTGTCAGAAATGTAAACATCATGTGGGTGTGGCTCTTCAGGAAGGTGCAGCAAGTTGACTCCTCACGTCATCATGTTGCTTAGTAAACCCAGAAGATCTGGATGGGTCCTCTTGCCCTCTGGTACCAGGTCCTTATGGGTCCTCCTGCACTCTGGTACCAGGTACTGCCCTCTGGTACCAGGTCCTTATGGGTCCTCCTGCCCTCTGGTACCAGGTACTACCCTCTGGTACCAGGTCTTGATAGGTCTTACTGCACTCTGGTCCTGATGGGTTCTCCTAAATCCTGGTACCAGGTCCTTATGGGTCTGGCTGGCCTCTGTGAGTGGGTGTTGTTTGGTACTAGGTCCCTATGGGTCCGGCTGGCCTCCGGTGGGGGTGGTGGTGTTTGGTTCCAGGTCTGTGGATGACACAGGTTTGACAGGCTTATAATAACCGAGGCACTCCTCCTCCTCCTCCTCCTCCTCCTCCAGTCTTCCAGAAGTGCCTGCAGGCCTTGTTTTCCAGCGTGTTGGGGACAGCGGTGAACAGCTGCCCTGATGCTTTCCCTGCTGCTCAGTCTGGGTCCTGTTGCTGAAACAAACACTGACCAGAGAGGAAGAAAAGAAGAAGTGCGTCTCACTGATTGGTCCAGACCGAAAGACAAAGTTCCGCTGGTAGTGGCTAGGCTAATTAGCTCCTGACTAATGGGTAGCCACAAACAACCACGATATACAGTAAAACCTCTGATGAAGGGACGCCCTAAAATCCAAAGGCCAGTGTCCCCTGAAGACAGGTGTCCTCTTTTTGAAGGGACAGGTCTGGAGCACAAACTGTAGGACTATAAGTTAGGCCGGGGGTTCAGGGGTCCGGAGGCCGGGGCAAAGCCCCCGGAAGCTCTGAGGTTTTAGGCTCTGAAGGCTCATTTGGCAGCCTGGAGGACTGTGATCAGGACCAGGGACTGGACCTCGTCCCTGGTCACTCCCAACAGAACAAGAAACAAGAAGAAACACATTTCTCTGGACGGTTTCAGTAAGAAAAGAAAGTTTGTGTCCGGGCCGCCATGCGGGTCTGGTTTTAACGGCAGGAGCTGACAGTCCTGAGTGATGCGTTCAGGGACATCATGTAACTCTGACATGTGCTACATGCTACACGCTAACAAGCCTCTGGGCTCACACAGTAGCGAGGCTGCATGCTAAACATAAATAAAACATGACTGATCCAGTCGGTGGCGAGCTGGAGCGTGTGTGTGTGCAGCAGATAGCAGTGCGTAAATAGACGCCACGCTCAGCCGTGGCGCCGACTTGTGGCGGAATGAGGAAGTTAACAAGAAAAGTGGATTTCACCTGGAAGTACGCGGTGATGCCTCTCATGTGTTTGTTGTTATTGACACGATTTGAAACCGTGAGGAAGCGAAGGGTGGAGGAGGTTTAGTCTTTAACACCGTACGCAAACGCAGAGGGCCGCCATCAAACCACGTAGGTAACGGCTGCTACGCTGAGAGACCACCAGCGTAACGGCCCTCATCACAGCGTTAGCTTCACAGGTCAGCCTCTGGACAGGACAGCCTCTGGACAGGTCAGCCTCTGGACAGGTCAGCCTCTGGACAGGTCAGCCTTTGGACAGGACAGCCTCTGGACAGGTCAGCCTCTGGACAGGTCAGCCTCTGGACAGGACACTGAGACAGTCTTCAGACCAGATATTAGTGAGACTCTTCCTCACTTCTTCTTCTGATGAACCCTGTTCACTATGTTTGTTTAGTACCCAGAATGCATTGCGCTCTACGCCATGTCCTCTCACCCCGCCCAGTGGACAGTCCGCTCGCATGCCAACTGAGACCAACGTTTTCTCCTCAGAGGACTCATCACATGGGTCTTCAGTCGTCCCCAACCTTTTTTGCGCCACTGACCAGTTTAATGTCTGACGATGTTTTCACAGACCGGCCGTTAAGGTGTGGCAGGTAAATTCAACAAAATAAAACGACCAACACAGAAACTGTGGTATTTTGTAAATATAATAATAAATGTGAATCCACTGTGTACTTGTATGTAACTTGTAAGCACACGTGGTCTCCACAAATCCAGTTTGACTTTAAATGCAGCTACTTTATCCGCCAACCTGAAGACAGTTGTCATTGTCCCCTGAAGGGACAGATTAAGTTTATTGAGCAGGATGAATACGTCGCACAAGTAAGGGAGTTTTGCGACCCACTCCTGGTCACTGAAATGTGCCGCCAGCGGGGACTGCTTCTTCTCTGAGACAAATCTCTGCTCTCCTTAATCCAACACTCTGGCCGGCGCTGTCCCTCAGGACCACCACCTTATTTCTATAAGAGAAGACCACCACCTTATTTCTGTGTATAAGAGAAGAGCACCACCTTATTTCTGTAAGAGAAGACCACCACCTTATTTCTGTGTATAAGAGAAGACCACCACCTTATTTCTATAAGAGAAGACCACCACCTTATTTCTGTAAGAGAAGACCACCACCTTATTTCTGTAAGAGAAGACCACCACCTTATTTCTGTGTATAAGAGAAGACCACCACCTTAGTTCTGTGTATAAGAGAAGACCACCACCTTATTTCTGTGTATAAGAGAAGACCACCACCTTATTTCTATAAGAGAAGACGTCTGCGCTCCGCTTTCATCTCCTCATGAAGTTGCTCAAATAGGCGTGAGTTAAGGTCTTGTGCTTTGATGTGGTGAATAAATTTAACATCATTCAGCATTTTTCAGCTTGCCAGCGTTTCTCTGTGAAAGACACAATGTGGACATTAACATTCAGGTGCAGCCTCCTCAGTCCGAGCAGTCAAACCAGACAGCCGTTCCGCCATGGCCGCTGCTCCGTCTGTCCATATGTCCACACAATAAGACCATTTAAGCTTTCCTCATACATGATCATCCAGCGACTTGAATAGTTCCGCGGCTGTGGTTTTGATTGTCAACGATAGTGGACACAACATGTCCTCATGCACATCCTCCTGGTAAAGGTATCATATTGCCTTGTTGTCCACATCTGTAGACTCGTCAACCTGCAGTGCGTACCACGGTGCAGTATTAATCCTCTCCAACTACTGTGTCTCAATGTCCTCTGCTATTTCCTCAATGCCACTGTGTCTCAATGTCCTCTGCTATTTCCTCAATGCCACTGTGTCTCAATGTCCTCTGCTATTTCCTCAATGCCACTGTGTCTCAATGTCCTCTGCTATTTCCTCAATGCGCTCAGTGAGGGTGCTCGCCGGCAGAGACCCCTGTGGTCTCCTGGTATTGTCTGTTAAATGCAGCTTTCTTCTTCTTAGTGGTCATCGGCTCTTCTTCTGTCTCCTCACTGGACCTTTTCCCTTTTGCAAATACACTTTCCAAAGACGTCTGTTTTTACTCATTTGCTAGCTTGTGGGTTTAATATTAGCGTTAATGTGTCACGGGACCGAGACAAGCATCTTGACATGCGTCGAGTGTGTCTCATGAGTCATAGACGGATGTAACGGAGACAATTCGGTCATTTTTCAAAATGAAACATTGTTCAGACTCGAATAATTGTTAATGGAAATAATGTAGGTTATTTATTTCTTCCTGTGCGGCCCGGTACCAAAGCACTGGTCCGTGTCCCGGGTGCTGGGGACCGCTGTTCTGCGTCATCAGTCTTCTTCATAGAGAGAGAGAGAGAGAGAGAGAGAGAGACTCTGACTGACTGACTGACTGACTGACTGACTGACTGACTGACTGACTGACTGACTGACTGCAACTTTGTTCTCTTTTTATTTGGAAAAGTATCAAAATACATGGTGGTATCGGTATCAATACCAAAATGTTGCTGTCGTGACAGCACTACTCTGTATACAGAACATCAAAACCACAAAATACTTTTAGAATATACATCAATATACATTAGTGGTGTGGCAGCTCATCACATTACCGTAGAGCCAGGCCTGGCAGTGGGGCAGTAGTTTATCACTTGGAGGCATTTAGCAGCAGGAGCGGTCGAGTATCACGCACAAGTAGATTTATTTTGGTGAGCTAGTTAAGCGAGCTGGGCTGTAATCTAGTTAACTCTTTTTCCTGAAAAAGTTTCCCTTTTGAATAAGTGATGTACTTATTCTGAACTTAATTTAAACCGTAACTATTAAACAGTACAGAGTTATCTTTCACATATCAAACATTGTGTTTGGTCACATTTAAATAAGGGCCAAGGACGAGCCAAAGCTGAGGTCCTTAAACATCTGTTGCATCGGTTTCAATACCAAAATGTTGTTATCGTGACAACACCAGCGTGATGTCATCATCTCATAATAAACTAGTTCTATCTTTAGAACCTCAGAATGACTTTATTAATCCCTGGGGAAATTCTTGAGCAAGGCAGCAGCAACACAATGTTTCCAGCTCTAACGCAGCTCCAACCATTGGGACTATTTTCAGGGAGTTTAGCGTGGAGTAGGACGCAGCTTCACGGAGGTGTGAGTCGCCTGCTGACAGCCTGGAGGAGCTGCTGGTCATTGTTCTGATGTCAGTGCTGTTCTCCTCCGAGAGCTGGAGTTTGAAAACGCTGACGTCTGGCTGCAGAGCGCCGCCCTGCTGGACTACGGCTTTGCTAACATCCACATTGCTGCGTTGTTTTGCTAACATCCACGTTGCTGCGTTGCTTTGCAAACATTGCACGTTGCTGCGTTACTTTGCTAACATCCACGTTGCTGTTTTGCTTTGCAAACATCCACGTTGCTGTTTTGCTTTGCTAACATCCACGTTGCTGTGTTGCTTTGCAAACATCCACGTTGCTGTTTTGCTTTGCAAACATCCACTTTGCTGCATTGTTTTGTAAACATTGCACGATGCTGCGTTGCTTTGCAAAGATTGCTCGTTGCTGCGTTGCTTTGCAAACATTGCACTTTGCTGCATTGCTTTGTAAACATTGCACTTTGCTGCATTGCTTTGCAAACATTGCACTTTGCTGCATTGCTTTGCAAACATTGCACGATGCTGCGTTGCTTTGCTAACATCCACGTTGCTGTTTTGCTTTGCAAACATTGCACGTTGCTGCGTTGCTTTGCAAACACTGCACGTTGCTGCATTGCTTTGCAAACATCCACGTTGCTGTGTTGCTTTGCAACTATTGCATGTTGCTGCATTGCTTTGCTAACATTGCACGTTTCTTTGCAAACATTGCACGTTGCTGCATTGCTTTGTAAACATTGCACGATGCTGCGTTGCTTTGCAAAGATTGCTCGTTGCTGTTTTGCTTTGCAAAGATTGCTCGTTGCTGTGTTTCTTTGCTAACATCCTCGTTGCTGTTTTGCTTTGCAAATATCCACGTTGCTGTTTTGCTTTGCAAACATTGCACGTTGCTGCATTTCTTTGCAAACATCCACGTTGCTGTGTTGCTTTGCAACTATTGCACGTTGCTGCATTGCTTTGTAAACATTGCATGATGCTGTGTTGCTTTGCAAAGTTTGCTCGTTGCTGTGTTGCTTTGCTAACATCCTCATTGCTGTTTTGCTTTGCAAACATTGCACTTTGCTGCATTGCTTTGTAAAGATTGCTCGTTTCTGTGCTAACATCCACGTTGCTGCGTTGCTTTGCTAACATCCATGTTGCTGTGTTACTTTGTGGTGTTTTGAGTGTAAAATGCGTCCAAACAGCAACATGTTGCCATGAAAAGTTGGATAACGCAGTGCTACTTCCCTAGCCTGCTCGCTGACTGCAAACTGTGGAATGGATTTCCTGACTCATTCCTCCTGGTCTCATTGAGACCCGCCTCCCTTCAGGAAATCCAGTCCACAGTTTGCAGCCAGCGAGCAGAGAAGCAGCAGGGAAACACTGTGGAGTCATTTCAGCAACATGAAGCAGACCAGGATCATGGATCAGAAATCTGTGATCCAGGAATTATGTTGGTATCGGAACCCGACACTGGATCGGATCAGTCCCATCCCTACTTCCCTTCAGGCCTCACTGATAGCCTCCTAATGGAGCTGCTGTTTACGTGTCATCTTCAGGTTCTCACTAAGTGCAGGTGACTGTGCAGGTCAAGAGCAGCTGCAGAACACTCAACACATGACAAACATGTCTGTGGGCTCATCCGTGGCATCTTGACAGAGGAAGTCACCAAAGTGATAGCAGCAGCCTATTACTTATAACGAATGTGAACGTTTACTACTGTGGCATCATAAACCCACTGATCCCCTAACCCCGCTATACAGCTCCGACTGAACACATCAGCTTCAGTTACAGAAAGAAGTGGGAGTGTGAAAACTGGAGCCGAACCTTTATCAGTGCAGCTGAGAATGTTTCTTTGGTCCCTGACATGTTGAATCGCACTGTAGAAACCCAATAACGTAGAAAATCTTACAAGGTTTCAGGTAGTTCGCCACAGAGTTTCCAGAAAATGCTTTATTGTGAACATTTGGAGGAGCTGCTCATGTTTGTTTTAACACTAAACTAAGAGGACTTTTGGTATTTATTTTGCTCATACTTTAGATAGAGCTGTATGTGACTCCTGAACTTCACACAGCTCCAGTGGAAGTACACAGGCGGAGGATTACTGCAGTACATCACTTTGCATGTGTTTTACATTGCTGCTTCACTTCTTTCTGTGGGTTTGTGACCACAAGGAGCCACTGCTTCTCCTACCTAATGCACCACTCATAGTTAAAAAGATAGTTTAGAGCCTGTTGTCTGCTGAAGCACTTGAAAGTCCATTTGGGGATATTTAATGAGACATTTCTTCTGTTCATGATGTTTAAAGCTCTCAAACAAGGAGCGAGTGACTGGTGGATCATTTTAAACACTTTCACAATGAGCTTCATATACTTCCACTTCTTCTGTGCTTCTGCTCAACCCTTCATCTTCCTCATTCCTCTTTAACCCTTAGTAAACATGGTAAGGCCTGTGGACCAAAACCACCAAGCAAATGGTTTCAAAGAAAGCAGAGATTACATTTTTTAAACAGGTTGCTTCAAAGTTTGGACTTGACTAGGGACGGGGCCGATCCGATCCAGTATCGGAATCGGGTTCTGATATCAACGTAATTCCCGGATCGGAAGTTTCTGATCCAACCTGCGGAGATTTCTGATCCATGATCCTGGTCTGCTTCATGGTGCTGAAATGATCCCCAGTGTTTCCCTGCTGCTGCTCTGCTCGCTGGCTGCAAACTGTGGACTGGATTTCCTGAAGGGAGGCGGGTCTCAATGAGACCAGGAGGAATGAGTCAGGAAATCCAGTCCACAGTTTGCAGCCAGCGAGCAGGCTAGGGAAGTAGCACTGTGCTATACAACTTTTCATGGCAACATGTTGCTGATTGGAGGCATTTTACACTCAAAACACCACAAAGCAACAAAGCAACATGGATGTTAGCAAAGCAACACAGCAGCGTGGATGTTAGCAAAGCAACACAGCAGCGTGGATGTTTGCAAAGCAACACAGCAATGTGGAATGTACAATGTTTGCAAAGCAATGCAGCAACGTGCAAAGTTTGCAAAGCAACGTGCAATGTTTGCAAAGCAATGCAGCAACGTGCAATGTTTGCAAAGAAACATGCAATGTTAGCAAACCAATGCAGCAACGTGCAATAGTTGCAAAGCAACACAGCAATGTGGATGTTTGCAAAGCAATGCAGCAACGTGGATGTTTGCAAAGCAATGCAGCAACGTGCAATAGTTGCAAAGCAACACAGCAGCGTGGATGTTTGCAAAGCAACACAGCAATGTAGATGTTAGCAAAGCAACACAGCAACGTGGATGTTTGCAAAGCAACACAGCAGCGTGGATGTTAGCAAAGCAACACAGCAACGTAGATGTTAGCAAAGCAACACAGCAGCGTGGATGTTAGCAAAGCAACACAGCAACGTGGATGTTTGCAAAGCAACACAGCAATGTGGAATGTACAATGTTTGCAAAGCAACGCAGCAACGTGCAATGTTTGCAAAGCAATGCAGCAACGTGCAATGTTTGCAAAGAAACATGCAATGTTAGCAAACCAATGCAGCAACGTGCAATAGTTGCAAAGCAACACAGCAATGTGGATGTTTGCAAAGCAATGCAGCAACGTGCAGTGTTTGCAAAGTAACGCAGCAACGTGGATGTTTGCAAAGCAACGCAGCAACGTGGATGTTAGCAAAGCAACACAGCAATGTGGAATGTACAATGTTTGCAAAGCAACGTGCAAAGTTTGCAAAGCAACGCAGCAACGTGCAATGTTTGCAAAGCAATGCAGCAACGTGCAATGTTTGCAAAGAAACGTGCAATGTTAGCAAGCAATGCAGCAACGTGCAATAGTTGCAAAGCAACACAGCAACGTGGATGTTTGCAAAGCAATGCAGCAACGTGCAGTGTTTGCAAAGCAACGCAGCAACGTGCAATGTTTGCAAAGCAACGCTGCAAAGCAACGCTGCAATGCGCGATCTTTGATAAGTAACGCAGCAACGTGGATGTTAGCAAAGCAACACAGCAACGTGGATGTTAGCAAAGCAACGCAGCAACGTGCAATGTTTGCAAAGCAACACAGCAACGTGGATGTTAGCAAAACAACGCAGCAACGTGGATGTTAGCAAAGCCGTAGTCCAGCGAGGCGGCGCTCTGCAGCCAGACCTCAGCGTTTTCAAACTCCAGCTCTCGGAGGAGAACAGCACTGACATCAGAACAATGACCAGCAGCTCCTCCAGGCTGTCAGCAGGCGACTCACACCTCCGTGAAGCTGCGTCCTACTCCACGCTAAACTCCCTGAAAATAGTCCCAATGGTTGGAGCTGCGTTAGAGCTGGAAACATTGTGTTGCTGCTGCCTTACTCAAGAATTTCCCCAGGGATTAATAAAGTCATTCTGAGCTTTTAAAGATAGAACTAGTTTATTATGAGATGATGACGTCATGCAGACCCCCACATTGTCCACATGGAACTATAATACTTTGTACTGCTTCCTTTTCTGACCTGATACTCACCTCAAGTTTTCTTTTGAGAGAGTACATGTATACATTAGTACATTTCATACTTTACTGTAGAGAGGAGTTTATTACAGCCTCATATAAAGTCAACAATAATGATAATGATAATATTAAAGTAAACAGCTCTGCTATCAGAATAGTATCGGTATCGGCAGATATCCACATTCAGGTATCGGGATCGGATGGGAAGTGATAAAAGGTGAAGCGGTGCTTCCCTCGACTCGACACTGAGACCATCTGAGATGTGGTGAAGCAACTCCCTGGTTTCTATCAAACAGCCTCAGAGCCACGCTGTTCGGGGGAGTTTGTAAGAACTCCCACAATGCAACAGGAGAAGTTTCTGGATGTTTCACTAGATTTTCACCAGAAGGTTTCAGTCAAATTGGCTTCATGTTGAGATTTGAGTCGTTTTCTGTTAGAATTTGTTTTAGTGAAAATATCAACATTTCCATCACGTAAAATCTGAACCACAAGAAAAAAAAACGTTGAAGTTTGAATTTCAAGGTTTTTGTGGTCCTATTGTACCGGTCCTGCCCACTCAGAATGAAAGGAGGCTGTTTTAGAACCTGAATCGACACGTGTCTGACACCCCTCATTTAAATCAGCACCAGTTGATGTCAAAATGAGCCTTCTCATCTACATCAACTGTGTAAACCGTTGGGCCACAATATTCTGACCTCTGATATTTAAAGTGAATAACACGGATTATAATCTCTGTATTGCCTAATTCTGAGTGTCGTATTTCACTTCAGTGCCACTAGATGGAGCTAATGATCTGCAATGTAGTGACTGACTGTGGACATCAGGAGGAGAGTTCTTTATTTATCTCTTCATGTAAATTCTTGGTAAAAGAAGAACAGTATGTTTCACTTCTATTTTCTCTCATTGCAGCATTTCAGTTTTCATTGTGGTATCTGCTTTAAGCCTGGGTTTGAAATCAAGTCATTGATTGATTGATTGACTTGTCAACATATGTAAGTGAATTAAAAGGCAATTATTAACAGTCTATAATTAATAAAAAAAAATATTCATTGAGTCCATGGATGGATGGATGAGTGAAACAATAGATGTAGATGATGGATGTATTTACCTTATGCTCTCTTGTTTTCTTTCCAAATGGTTTTCCAGAGAACAGTCACACAGCAGAAAGTCGCTCTTTCAATGGCAGAAGTTGCTTCTTGATGTTAACGTCTGGCTGTTCATCCATTCATTCAGATCATTTTTTCATTGATTCTCTGTCTTTTCCACCTATGAAGAGCTGCTTTTTCCTCAACCCTCTTTCCTGTCTTTCAGGTCCATCTACGATGACCAGCCCAATGCCCACAAACGCTTCATGGAGAAGCTGGACGCCAGGATAAGGAACCATGACCGTGAGATTGAAAAGATGTGCAACTTTCACCACCAAGGTTTTGTTGATGCCATCACAGAGCTGCTCAAAGTCCGAGCTGATGCAGAGAAACTGATGGTAAGAAATGTGACTCCTGTTATTGGTTGGTTAAAAATAGGTTTTCTGTGGTGTCTTGTAGGGCTGTACAATATATCAGGCTGCTCTGCCTTCAGGTCCGTCACATCGAGAAGAGCAAGGAATGTAAATGCTCTAGGAAACACACAGTTCCTGTAATGGTTCTTAGTGCCCGGGGCAAATGTCCTGTGATGGTTCCCTGGAGAAACTGTCTGTCATCATCTCTAGTACCTGGAGAAACTGTCTGTCATCATCCCCAGTACCTGGAGTAACTGTCTGTGATGGTCCCTAGTACCTGGAGAAACTGTCTGTGATGGTCCCTAGTACCTGGAGTAACTGTCTGTCATCATCCCTAGTACCTGGAGAAACTGTCTGTGATGGTCCCTAGTACCTGGAGTAACTGTCTGTCATCATCCCTAGTACCTGGAGAAACTGTCTGTGATGGTCCCTAGTACCTGGAGTAACTGTCTGTCATCATCCCTAGTACCTGGAGTAACTGTCTGTCATCATCCCTAGTACCTGGAGAAACTGTCTGTCGTCATCATCCCTAGTACCTGGAGAAACTGTCTGTGATGGTTCCCTGGAGAAACTGTCTGTGATGGTCCCTAGTACCTGGAGAAACTGTCTGTGATGGTCCCTAGTACCTGGAGTAACTGTCTGTCATCGTCCCTAGTACCTGGAGTAACTGTCTGTCATCATCCCTAGTACCTGGAGAAACTGTCTGTGATGGTCCCTAGTACCTGGAGAAACTGTCTGTGATGGTTCCCTGGAGAAACTGTCTATGATGGTCCCTAGTACCTGGAGAAACCGTCTGTGATGGTCCCTAGTACCTGGAGAAACTGTCTGTGATGGTTCCCTGGAGAAACTATCTGTGATGGTCCCTAGTACCTGGAGAAACTGTCTGTGATGGTTCCCTGGAGAAACTGTCTGTGATGGTCCCTAGTACCTGGAGAAACTGTCTGTGATGGTTCCCTGGAGAAACTGTCTGTGATGGTCCCTAGTACCTGGAGAAACTGTCTGTGATGGTCCCTAGTACCTGGAGTAACTGTCTGTCATCGTCCCTAGTACCTGGAGTAACTGTCTGTCATCATCCCTAGTACCTGGAGAAACTGTCTGTGATGGTCCCTAGTACCTGGAGAAACTGTCTGTGATGGTTCCCTGGAGAAACTGTCTATGATGGTCCCTAGTACCTGGAGAAACTGTCTGTGATGGTTCCCTGGAGAAACTGTCTGTGATGGTTCCCTGGAGAAACTGTCTGTGATGGTTCCCTGGAGAAACTGTCTGTGATGGTTCCCTGGAGAAACTGTCTGTGATGGTCCCTAGTACCTGGAGAAACTGTCTGTGATGGTTCCCTGGAGAAACTGTCTATGATGGTCCCTAGTACCTGGAGAAACTGTCTGTGATGGTCCCTAGTACCTGGAGAAACTGTCTGTGATGGTTCCCTGGAGAAACTGTCTGTGATGGTCCCTAGTACCTGGAGAAACTGTCTGTGATGGTTCCCTGGAGAAACTGTCTGTGATGGTCCCTAGTACCTGGAGAAACTGCCTGTGATGGTTCCCTGGAGAAACTGTCTGTGATGGTCCCTAGTACCTGGAGAAACTGTCTGTGATGGTTCCCTGGAGAAACTGTCTATGATGGTCCCTAGTACCTGGAGAAACTGTCTGTGATGGTCCCTAGTACCTGGAGAAACTGTCTGTGATGGTTCCCTGGAGAAACTGTCTGTGATGGTCCCTAGTACCTGGAGAAACTGTCTGTGATGGTTCCCTGGAGAAACTGTCTGTGATGGTCCCTAGTACCTGGAGAAACTGTCTGTGATGGTTCCCTGGAGAAACTGTCTGTGATGGTCCCTAGTACCTGGAGAAACTGTCTGTGATGGTCCCTAGTACCTGGAGAAACTGTCTGTGATGGTTCCCTGGAGAAACTGTCTGTGATGGTCCCTAGTACCTGGAGAAACTGTCTGTGAAATCAAACCCATTTCATTTATTACTGTACAGGCTTTAAAAAAAAAAAAAGAAAAAACATGAAACAGTTTTCAGCAAACTGAAGCACCCCAGCAACACCCTGCACCTGCCTGCACAAAAGTACAGAAAAATTGGTACAGTTGAGTACTGGTATCGATTCCCAGGGACCGGGCATCAGTTCCGTTTCGGTTCAAATGTGAAAGGCTCCCATCCCGATTGAGGGGTACCAGTAGTTCAGACTGATCCGCGTGACTTCCTGTAATGAGGAGGTCATAGGTTCTACTGGGGTTGTTCGGTATACCGGTACTGTATTGGTATCACGGTACTGATGCCTTTTAAAACGATACTATACTGGGCCCGGCCGGAACCGGAATCTTTTTCTTTTTTTTTTCCGTCGCCGCAGAGCTTCACTGTTGTAATTTGCACCGAGGAGAGTCAGTCTCTCCCAACCGAGCTTTTACTTTGAAAAGAATACCGGATGCGCATGTGTAAATGACATGGTGTTTGCGTCCATGTGAGAATGAGCATGCAGAACTGACTCAAACGACCCGTGGAAACTCTGTAAAAAGAAATAGAGTGCATCACAGAGAGACAGAGAGAGAGAGAGAGAGAGAGAGAGAGAGAGAGAGAGAGAGAGAGAGAGAGAGAGAGAGAGAGAGAGAGAGAGAGAGAGAGAGAGAGAGAGAGAGAGAGAGAGAGAGAGAGAGAGAGAGAGAGAGAGAGAGAGAGAGAGAGAGAGAGAGAGAGAGAGAGAGAGAGAGAGAGAGAGAGAGAGAGAGAGAGAGAGAGAGAGAGAGAGAGAGAGAGAGAGAGAGAGAGAGAGAGAAATGGCTGCTGATACAGCCACAAGGCCGTAACTTGTAGAAACAACAGGTACTAGAAGTACTATATGAAGAACTTTGGCTTCAAAACAAAAGAGCATGGTGTCTCCATGAACACTGAAGCTCCACTGTGTAAACAGTGTTAGAGAACACGTCTGGTCCAGAGTGGAAACACTACTAACCCGCTACACTACTAACCTGCTACACTACTAACCCGCTACAGCACTAACCTGCTACACTACTAACCCGCTACACTACTAACCTGCTACACTACTAACCCGCTACAGCACTAACCTGCTACACTACTAACCCGCTACACTACTAACCTGCTACACTACTAACCCGCTACAGCACTAACCTGCTACACTACTAACCTGCTACACTACTAACCCGCTACACTACTAACCTGCTACAGCACTAACCTGCTACACTACTAACCTGCTAAACTCCTGAAGGACAAACACCCAGACCTGCAGAAGGAGTTCAAAGAACTACAGCTAGTAACTTATATACCCATGAAAATATAGCTCTGGAAATAAATATAAGCTATTATAAATATTAGTATTATAAATATAATAATATACAAGAATATAATATGAAAATATTAAATTTTAGCCATTTAATGTTATAAAGATTACTGCATAGTAACAAACCATCTAAAGACATTGGTCCTACTGAAGACAGGCTGAATTTAATGACATTTCTTGTGTTTTCTTTTTTTTGGAAAAGTATCGACAAGTATCAACCTACATGGTGGTATCGGTATCGATACCAAAATGCTGGTATCGTGACGGCACTAGGTTCTACTCCCTGCTGCATGACTGCTGGAGCATCTTGTTGTTTTAAAGATACAGCTCAGTTTGTAGAAATGTCCCTGTCTGTAGGTGTCCAGTGCTCTGGCTCCAGCACTGGGCTCTTGCTGTCTGGAGAAAATAGAGTGATTATGTAGTTTATTCCCCTCATTTGGGAGCTCCTCTGTTATAAGACTTGTCATCAAAAACCTGACTGGTCAATTGGGTCATGGCTCTCAGCCGTGTGACAAGAGCCGAGAGTTCAAAAATCCCCGTCCAGAATCGAGAAGTTTGTCACTGAATCTGTGAGAAAGGGCCTGTCACAAGCCATTAAACCCCATGAAAGGCCCAGTGCACCGGCGAGGAGTTCAGGTCCCCGCTGCCTGGTTAATATGAATTTGCCTGCTTTTGTCCTTGCCCCCTCATGGACAATGAGCTGATTACAAGGCTGACCAGCTGCAGCCACGGAGGAAGAGAGGGAATGGAGAGGGCAGGAAGAGAGGGGGCAGACAGGAAGACAGGGGTCTGATGACATGCATGGTGCTGCCACCATCCAAGAGCTCCTGTACCCTCAAACAGCATTCAGCTTTCAAATGGCTCACAGAAGACCCCAGGAAACATCCAGAACATGCAGAAGCACCCGTTTTGTCAAAAAGTTTCCCCTCACTAATCACACTTTTCCAGTTCACACATAATTCTCCTATCCCGGGTGGCAGACTTATAAAGCAAGCTGTGTTCATATTTCCTGTGCAGGTTGGTCATGCAGAATAAAAATACACACTCATATATTGAGATAACTGAGGAGTTTGCATCAGACGGTTTTCAAGCTTTGTGCAAACACTTTCATTCAGGAAGTTCAGGAAATTTGACAAATCAAAGGTATTGTCTTCCAGGACTCTGACACAAGCAGTATAACAGACCGTTCGTTTCTTGTTTTTACTTCAAATGACTCGGAAGGATGTGGAAATAATTGTAAAATGTGAAGATGTAATGTTCAGAAGCCACAGAGAGCTCAACATAATCTTAGCAAACTGACCTATAACTACTGACAATTCAAAGTGTTTCCTTTTATTTAATGCAAATGGATTGAGTATAAAAATCTATATATTTTCATATAAAAGGTGGGGAGAAGATTTCATAGTGTTTCCAATCTTTCCATTACATTGTCAGTCAGCTGTGGACATGGCTGTGAAGGAACTGGTGTCTTTTAACAGACGGTGGGAATCGAGCATTTACCGTCAAACAGGAGTGAAGAAGCTGTTCTTGACAAGATCTGAGTTCACCTGATGTTGCTCTTTGTTTTCAAAGGGTCAAGTGACAGACACTAACCGAAGACTCCAAGAAGCTGGAAGGGAGGTAAGAGCATGTTTGTGTGCGGAGCTTTTTGTTGTCCTGTCGGAACGTGTGCAGGCTCATTAACCGTGAAGACCTCAGACCGTTGTTTAACCTGCCGGTCAGCCGTGGTGGCCTCATCGTCTCCTGGGACTGTGTCCTGCCTCTCCTCAGGTTACGGCCCAGACGGAGGAGGTGATCCGCTGTCGGATCCAGCAGAGGAACATGGCCACCACTGTGGAGAAGCTCCAGCTCTGTATTCCAGGTACCAGTGCTGCTTTGTGTCTCTCATGCTCACAGTTCTGTTCCTACTATGGTGGAACCAGCAGCGTCAAACTCACGTCAGTCCAGGTTCCACTAACTGTCCAGCTTCATGCTGAGTGGGCCGGACCGCTAAGATAGAGCCACAGTAACCGTGAAAATAAACTTCAAAGTTTGTATATGTGATGAAAATGTCTTGATTTTCACCAAATCAAATCATTACTTGTCGCTGTTGCATTGTGGGAGTTTTTACAGACCCCCCCTGACATGAGGGCTTTGAGGCTAGTTTGATAGCATTCAGGAAGCTACTGTCATGGCAGCATCACCAGATCTCAGCTCGCCTCAGTGTGGTGTTGTGTTGTCGTGTGGTGTTATGTTGTGGTGTTGTTGTAATGTGTTGTGTTGTGGTGTTGTGGTGTGGTGTTGTGTGATGATGTGTTGTCATGTGATGTTGTCATGTTGTGTTGTGTTGTGTCATGTGGTGTTGTCATGTTGTGTTGTTGTGTTGTGTTGTGTCGTGTGGTGTTGTGATATGTTGTGGTGTCGTGTTGTGTCATGTTGTGTTGTCATGTTTTGTCATTTTGTGTAGTCATGTGGTGTTGGTGTACTGTGTCATGTGGTGTTATTGTGTTGTGTCATGTGGTGTTGTCATGTTGTGTTGTTTCATGTGGTGTTGTCGTGTGGTGTTATGTTGTGGTGTGGTGTTGTGATATGTTGTGTTGTTGTGTAATGTTATGTTGTGTGTTGTTATATTGTGTTGTCATGTGGTGCTGTGTTGTGTGGTATGTTGTGTTGTGTCATGTCATGTGGTGTTGTGTCATGTGGTGTTGTCATGTTGTATTGTCATGTTTCGTCATGTTGTGTTGTCGTGTGGTGTTGGTGTATTGTGTCATGTGGTGTTGTCATGTTGTGTTGTTGTGTTATGTGGTTTTATGTTGTCGTCTGTTGTCGTGTGGTGTTGTGCCATGTCATGTTGTGTTGTTGTGTCATGTGGTGTTGTCATGTTGTGTTATTGTGTTGTGATGTTGTGTTTTTGTGTCATGTGGTGTTGTGATGTTGTGTTGTGTCATGTAGTGTTGTGTTGTTTTATGTGTTGTTGTCATGTTGTGTTGTCGTCTGTTGTCATGTGGTGTTGTCCTGTTGTGTTCTCATCTGTTGTCGTGTGGTGTTGTGTTGTGTCATGTGGTGTTGTCATGTTGTGTTGTGTTGGCATCTGTTGTCGTGTGGTGTTGTGTGGTCTTGCCATGTTGTGTTGTTGTGTTGTCATGTGGTGTTGTCATATTGTGTTGCAGCTTTTAAAGTAGAAAAGTAAATTTCCATTAGAGTATGAATTTACTACTGGATTTTCTCTTATACAGGTAACTTCAAGGATTAACTCTGGTTTTCTCTTATCGAGTTACCTTCAGGATTAAACCTGGGTTTTCTCTTATCGAGATAACTTCAAGGATTAAGTCTGGTTTTCTGTACTACGACTCTGTGATGGAGCGGCTCCATCACGCGTGCTGACGTGGCGCATATCATTGCGGCGCACCCGCCGCGTAATGCGCGCACACGCACACACACCCACACCCGGACACACACACGGACAACCACTCACTTACCTACTCTGCAATAACCTGCACTCACATACAAGCCAGTTTCCCTCTTTTGTCAGTATCGTGACCAAGGGTGCACACTTGTAGTGGTACGATTTCTCTCGCATACATTCACACACACACACACACACACACACACACACACACACACACACACACACACACACACACACACACACACACACACACACACACACACACACACACACACACACACACACACACACACACACACACACACACACACACACACACACCTTTACTCACCTTCCAGTGAGGCGGAGGGCAGCCGGCTGTGACGCGCCTGCAGGGTGACTGGCGAACCCGGGTAATACCACCAGTCAGCTTAAATGGTTTGGGCCCGGAAGGTTTCGCAGTCACGTGAACACTATTATTATTTATTTTCTTTAAAACTTTATTGCCGGGGTTACTGAGGGGTTATTGTGGGAGGGCATAATCCTGTCAGTAAGGGGTAATTTATAGTTAATTATTGCTAAGATAAATTATAGAAAATATATTTACTTATGTATTAGGATTTGGGTTTAAGAAAAAATAATAACTTTTGTCCGCAAAAGGTTACGCCCAGTGGGAGGGGCTAAGCGAATAAAACGGGCCGCGCTGGGCCTGATGATGGGAGTTGGACTCTGGTTAGAGAGGTAGTGACAAGTACTGATCTGTGGAGCGTTATTCTTATATCCTGAAGTTGAGGATTAACTCTTATGTATATAAACCTGTACAGATTTGTATATAGAGTTTTCTTTGCTTTGTTTATTTTCCTATTTGGGTATTTTTTTTCCGTTTGTTTTGCACTTTGTAAATATTATGATTCACTGTTTTGGAGAGGCCTGAAAAATAAAATAGAAAAAAACAACATAGCTGACGACTACGCCATCGTTTTTCCCATTTTGGGAAGGTTGTTGGGTGGACCCCGTGACAGACTCTCGCTCACTTTTCACTACGATAAATCACCATGGTAACTGACACTGAAAGTCTAACTGTCACGGGTCCAGTTTTCAAAAAGAGAATACGATGCAAAAAAATGATGGCCAGTCGGCAAACTGCAGTTTGGGGTGGTTTTTATTTACACCAAAGTGCTCCTATTTACAGTGCAGTATTTAAACTAGAACAAAACAAACAAACAAAACAAACAAATGATTCTGTAGAGGACATTGACTTTCTTATTCACAGCTCGACAACCCACCATCCTCCTAGGCTCAGCGACAGCCCCGTTTAAGTGAGCAGAGCTCTCCTTTATACTATTAGCCCCTCCCTCGGGCAAACCAACTATCTATTCCAGGGTTTTTTTACACAATTTAAGTAAATGACTAACAAACATTCTGCAAGCAATTATAAACATTCACATAATTGTACATAGGGAAAGCCCTTTTTATACCGGTTTTCTCCAGGCCGGTTTAAGCCCGTTACCATAGGGTATACCAATTATACGCACTATAATGGTATAACCCCGTTTCTTTTGCGCGCCACTAGACGCTCTTAACCGAGAACCCGGAAGTACCTCAGTTTGACAGTTCCAGCCGCAGGTAAGCGTGTGTGTGTCTGTGTGACGTGTAGGCAAAGAGGGTGCACCCTCCTTTGCCTACAGCAGGGAAGCATGTCCAGGGACCCGGGAAACAGTTTCTGGAGTTGATCTTTACCACAACATTGACAGCGCTGTGCGCGCGCTCCCAGCACCGGCTCTCTCTGCCAGCGGAGAGAGGAAAGGCGCACCGCTCCGGGCATGACGGTGCGCTCAAGAGCGCTCCGTCACATTATCCCCCTCCTCCCCGAGGTTGGCGATGTGCGGCAACCTGGAGAGATAATCTGCCACAACGTTTGTCTTGCCAGCTCTATACTTAATCTGAAACTTGAATGGCTGGAGGGAGAGGTACCAGCGGGTCAGACAGCTGTTGTGGTCTTTCATGGAGTCCATCCACGTCAGAGCCCGATGGTCAGTCTCCAAGTCGAACTCCCTCCCCAGCAGGTAGTACCTCAAGCTCTCCAGGGCCCATTTGATAGCCAGGCCCTCCTTCTCCACCGTTGAGTACCTGGTCTCCCGTGGTAGCAGCTTGCGGCTCAGGTACAGCACCGGTTGTTCTTCCCCAGGTTTACCTTGGGCCGGGACTGCCCCCAGGCCCACTGCAGAGGCATCAGTCTGGACCAAGAACCGCTGGCTGAAGTCTGGACTTCTCAACACTGGCGATGAGCACAAGCTGACCTTGAGGGTTCGGAATGCAGTCTCGCATTCCTCATTCCAGGTGACGGGATTCCTCTGGTCCTTCGCTGTCAGCGCCGTCAGAGGGGCAGCAATGGTGGCAAACTGTGGGACGAATCTCCTGTACCAGCCGGCTAAGCCCAAGAAGGACCTCACCTCCTTCTTTGTGCGCGGACGTGGGCAGCTGCGGATGGCCTCGACTTTGTCCACCTGTGGTCTGACCTTGCCTTGTCCCAGCCGGTAGCCTAGGTACAGCGCCTCCTCTTTGGCCCACTGACACTTGGCAGGATTCAGTGTCAGGCCCGCCTGTTGGATCTGGCCAAGGACTCGCTCCAGATGATGCAGGTGCTCCTCCCAGGTGTTACTGAAAATGACCACATCGTCCAGGTAGGCAGCACTGCAGTCTTCACACCCCCGCAGGACACGGTCCATCAGTCTCTGGAAGGTGGCTGGTGCTCCATGGAGGCCAAAGGGCATCACAGTGAACTGGAAGAGACCTGCAGGTGTCTGGAAAGCAGTGTAAGGTCGACTCAATGATTCAAGGGGTACCTGCCAGTATCCCTTACAGAGGTCAAGGGTGGTAATGAACCTAGCTCGACCAATCTTCTCCAACAGATCGTCGATCCGGGGCATTGGGTAGGCATCGAACTGCGACATTGCGTTGAGTTGTCTGAAGTCGATGCAGATGCGCAGTGAGCCATCCTTCTTCGCCACAATGACCACCGGGCTACACCACTCGGACTGCGACGGCTCAATCACCCCCAAGCGCTGCATCTCCTCTACCTCCTCCTGGAGCTTTGCCACCAGGTGTTGTGGCACACGGTAGGACCTCCGGCGTACTGGCCCCTTGTCTTTGAGGATGATGGTGTGCTCGGCAGGGTCAGTCTTTCCCGGGTTGACCACGAACAGCTTGGAGACTCGCTGGAACACCTGGCCCAGCTGGTTGGACTGGACACCTGTCAGATGGTTCAGCGCTGGTTCAGCAGACTGGTTGAGGTTGGTTAGGGACGGCTCCTCCTCCCCTTCACTGTCCACCTGGGTCACCAGCAGGGAGGCCACAGGAACCTGGACTGGAGCCTCCTTCCACTCCTTCAACAGGTTGACGTGATAAATCTGCTTTGCCTTTTTCTTGTCCGGATGGTGGGTCTCGTAGGTCACAGGGCCCATCTTCCTGAGGACGGTGTATGGCCCCTGCCACTTCGCAAGCAGCTTTGTGGCTGGAGGATGGCAGGAGCAGAAGCACCTTTTGGCCTGACTGGAACTCTCTGTGTCTGGCCTGTCGGTCGTACCACTTTTTCTGGACCTGCTGGGCCTCAAGCAGGTTGACCTCTGCCTCATCTCGGTACTTTGCCAGGCGGTCCCTCATCTCCAACACGAACTGGACCACACTGCAATCACTGGCGCTGGTTGCAGGAGCCTCCCAGGTCTTTAACAGCAGGTCCAATGGCCCCTGGACATCACAGCCATACAGCAACTCGAATGGGGAGAAACCTGTGGAAGCTTGAGGGACCTCCCGGTGAGCAAACAGGAGGAAGGTCAGCCACTGGTCCCAGTCTCGCCCGGTGTCGGCCACGAACTTCTGCAGCATCTTTTTCAGCGTTTGGTTGAACCGCTCGACCAGGCCATCCGTCTAAGGGTGGTACGGGGTGGTCTTCAGTGCAGAAATCCCCAGCTGTCGATGGAAGAGCTGCAGGAGTCTGGAGGTGAAGTTGGTCCCCTGGTCCGTTACGATCTCGTCCGGCACGCCAACCCTGGAAAACAACTGGACAAGACAACGTAGCACTGCCGGGGCAGTGATGGTGTGCAAGGGGAAAGCCTCTGGAAAACGTGTTGCATAATCGCAGACCACCAGAATGTACTGGTGCCCTCTGCTGCTTCGTACTAGTGGGCCAACAATGTCCATGGCTATACGCCTAAATGGAGTGGAGATTACAGGCAATGGTTGGAGGTAGGCACGGTCTGACTGACGGACATAGCAGGTTTTCTGGCAGATGGGACAGGTTTGGCAATACGTTTTAACATCTGTGTACATAGAAGGCCAATAAAATCTGGAGGCTATTCGCAAGTATGTTTTGTTGCGACCAAGGTGACCAGCCCATGGCAAGGTGTGGGCCAAGTGCATTATCATCGATCGACATGAACCCGGAACCACAAGGCGCTTAACCCCCTCAGCCACTGCATACAAAACATCACTGTCCATAGCATAGCATTCTTTGTCCCACTTTGCCATGTCCAGCCCCCCAACCACTTTAGCAAACAGCGGTTTTAGAGTCTCATCCCCTCTCTGCAAGGCCCCAATGTCCCCTGGAACATTCCACAAGTCATTTTTCCCCCCATCCTTCCAATCTGGTTCCCTGGTTTGCAGATGCTTTTCAAAACGCCGCTGACGCCGAGACTTCTTCTGGCCCTTTGTGCCCCCCTCAAACAAACTACTGTCCAGTTTTGAGAAGGGTTCAAGATCGGGCCCCTTTTCCTGCTCTGGGACAGACGGCACCCTCGCTCTGGCCTGGGCACGGGTGATCACCTGACCCAGCAAACCCCGACCACAGTCAATGTCTTGGTCCCCCGCTTCCAGCAGAACGTCCAGCAGTACGGGTAAGTCCCATCCCAGAATGGCAGCGACTGGCAACATTTCAACAACTCCCACAGTCCTCAAATAGGCTTGTTCATTCACCACCACAGTCAGTTCAGCCGTCGGGTAGGAATGGCTATCACCATGCACACACAAGATGTCTTTTTGTATGTTATAGTCCACAATGCCCGTTGGCACTAAATCCCTTCGGACCAGCGTCAGGAAGCTACCAGAGTCAATCAACGCCGTCACAGGGTCCCCATTTATAATAATGTCTTTATAACGCTGCTACTGCCCAACAGCACGAACATCCTCAGCACGGGGCGTGTAACAGGCACCGTTAAATTTAGTTTTTCTGATGGGACATAGCGATGCTTTGTGGCCTGGCTGCTGGCAGTAAAAACAGATGAACTCCTTACCGGGACTGCGAGGTCTGGGTGCAGGCCGGGGTTCTCCAGGCAGATGTGGGTTGGTTCTGGTTGCTGGTCTGGGCTGTGAAGACGGCTGACGACCGGGACCACCGGGACCACCGTGGTATGCAGTTGGGCCTCCCCTTTGTGCGTTGAGGTACTGCACCGCCAGCTTGGCCGCAGCTAGCCCATCCGTTGGCTCATGCTCCTTCACCCAGGTGCGAATGTCCACCGGCAGGACACGAAGAAGCTGCTCCAGGATGATCTGCTCGCCCATCTGCTCCTTGGTGTGCTGCTCCGGCCGGATCCACCGCCGGTAGAAGCCCTTTAAGCGGTGGTAGGTCTCTGTCGGGTTTTCTCCGGGTGGAACGGCCGTGGACCGGAACCGCTGACTCCGGTGAGACGTCAAACTTGCACAGGAGAGCTGCCTTCAGGTCCGGGTACGAGTGAGCCCTCTCCTCGTCCATGGCTGTGTAGGCCTCTAGTGCTTTCCCCGTGAGTAGAGGCACCAGACGACACGCCCACTCAATCTACGCTCAAAGCAAAGCAGGTAATTTTCAATGTCTTCTCCGTCCATAAACTGTGGTATCTTGGGGTCACGATAGGGTCTGGTCTCTGGCCTAGGGAGTTCTGCACCACTGCTCACCCTTACACTTGGAGCCTCCACGGGTGAACTGTAGCGCTGCCGAGGAAGTGGTGTAGGCAGGTCCAGCCTATGGCTCAGTGATGACTCCTCGGATGACGCCGTGGTCCTGGCTGATGGCGGGCTCGGTGCTACTGGCCTCCTGTCTGGGAATGAAGCACGGAGTCCTCTTAGCTCAGCCAGAAACCCTTCCTCTCGCCTCTGCTGTCCCTCCAAGAAAGTCCTCATAACGATGCAAAAACATGATGGCCAGTCGGCAAACTGCAGTTTGGGGTGGTTTTTATTTACACCAAAGTGCTCCTATTTACAGTGCAGTATTTAAACTAGAACAAAACAAACAAACAAATAATTCTGTAGAGGACATTGACTTTCTTATTCACAGCTCGACAACCCACCATCCTCCTAGGCTCAGCGACAGCCCCGTTTAAGTGAGCAGAGCTCTCCTTTATACTATTAGCCCCTCCCTCGGGCAAACCAACTATCTATTCCAGGGTTTTTTTACACAATTTAAGTAAATGACAAACAAACGTTCTGCAAGCAAATATAAACATTCACATAATTGTACATAGGGAAAGCCCTTTTTATACCGGTTTTCCCCAGGCCGGTTTAAGCCCGTTACCATAGGGTATACCAATTATACGCACCATAATGGTATAACCCCGTTTCTTTTGCGCGCCACTAGACGCTCTTAACCGAGAACCCGGAAGTACCTCGGTTTGACAGTTCCAGCCGCAGGTAAGCGTGTGTGTGTCTGTGTGACGTGTAGGCAAAGAGTGTGCACCCTCGTTTGCCTACAGCAGGGAAGCATGTCCAGGGACCCGGGAAACAGTTTCTGGAGTTGATCTTTACCACAACATTGACAGCGCTGTGCGCGCGCTCCCAGCACCGGCTCTCTCCGCCAGCGGAGAGAGGAAAGGCGCACCGCTCCGGGCATGACGGTGCATTCAAGAGCGCTCCGTTCCGGGCATGACGGTGCGCTCAAGAGCGCACACTAACCTGCTCTGGAGCAGGATATATTCTGGATAAGAGGTCAGAGCTCCGCCTACTGACCAATCAGATCTCTTGGACAATGCCCCGCCCATTCTTAAATGATGGTGATTGGTGGGCAGGTTCAGCTTTGAGCTGCAGCAGAGAGGAGATGATAAATTAATCTAGAACAATCTTTAGACATAATAAAATAAATCCTGGTCTCTGAGGCTCTGAAGGAGGTTCTTGTTCTTGTTCTTGACTTGTTCCAGGTCTGTTTATCTCCATGAGGGTTGATCTGGAATAATGAGGTTCATGATCACACCTGACAGAACTGCAGAACCATGAATTTATGGAACCAGAACTACTGGTGTCGTCATGGTGATGAATTAATATTCCAACAGTAAACACAAGAGAACCTCCGCCTCAGAACAAGTGATGGAGAATGTAAAGTAAAAGAAGAGCAGTGAGGAAGCTCGGCCTGGAACCTTTCTGCTGGAATAAAGTGAAAGTGAGTGATCACAGTGCTGTTCCTTTATATCACTGAGAAATTAATCTGCTCTAATCTCACCAAGTCAGGAAGGTTCTGGCTTTGGCTGCAGCAGCAGTGTTGCTTTGAGCTGCTGGATGAGTTTGAATTCTTCATAATCTCAGAGATTAACTGCTCCTTCAGTAATCTGTAAACTGCACAGAGTTTCTCTGTGTGTGATTGGTCAGACGCTGCAAGCTCCGCCCCTTTCACGTGAACGCTCACACCTGGTCTGTGTTGAACCAGAGAGTTGATAACCTGCTTGGTAGTAATGGTGATCAGGATCAGTCACATCTGGATCAGTAAACCAGGGAACAGAGATCCTGGATATTGATCAGGTTCGTAGTACAGGCCTCTGGTTCGTAGTACAGGCCTCAGGAATATCTGAGATAATATTTATGTCTGTGAAACTTGAAAACATTGAGATTACTGGGAATGTATCCTCATTCATGATGCTCCTACCAATGAACCTTCAGCAGATGAGCTGTTTTATGAATGAATGTGTGTGAGCAGTGCGACCTGGCGACTCTCCATTGACCTGTTGACCTCAGGTGGCCTCGGACCTGCACCACTCAGTCATGATGTTTGAACTAACATCTCTGCTCCTGTCTCGTCCTCTGCAGTGCTCGAAATGTACAGCAAACTGAAGGAGCAGCTGGAGTCCAAAAGGTAATCTCAGCCGCCTGCCTGCCTGCCTGCCTGCCCGCCTGCCCGCCTGCCCGCCTGCCCGCCTGCCCGCCTGCCCGCCTGCCCGCCTGCCCGCCTGCCCGCCTGCCCGCCTGCCCGTCTGCCCGTCTGTCCGTCTGTCCGTCTGTCTGTCTGTCTGTCTGTCTGTCTGTCTGTGTTTGCATGAGCGTTCTATCTATCTGACAGTGTTTGAGCCACAGGGTTTCCAGTGCTGCTTACAGTTGTTTGTAGATGGAAAGCAGTGGCGGGCTTGATGTGGCCTGGTATGGCCTGACGTGGCCCATGTTGCCTGACGTGCCTGACATGGCCCATGTGGCCTGACGTGGCCCATGTGGCCTGGTATGGCCTGACGTGGCCTGGTATGGCCTGACGTGGCCTGGTATGGCCTGACGTGGCCCATGTGGCCTGGTATGGCCTGACATGGCCCTTGCGGCCTGGTATGGCCTGACGAGTCCCATGTGGCCTGATGTGGCCTGGTATGGCCTGATGTGGCCTGATATGGCCCCATGTGTCCTGGTGTGGCCCATGTGGCCTGACATGGCCCTTGTGGCCTGATGTGGCCTGGTATGGGCCCATGTGGCCCAAATGGCCTGGCGTGGCCTGACGTGGCCTGATGTGGCCCACGTGGCCTGACGTGGCCCATCTGGCCTGGTATAGCCTGATGTGGCCCATGTGGCCTGATGTGGCCCTGGCTTGGTCCTGTGTGGCCCATGTGGCCTAGTGTTGCCTGACGTGGCACATGTGGCCTTGGGTAGTGTAGTTGTGTTTTTGTATTTTTGGGTAGTGTAGTTGTGCCTATGTATTTTTGGGTAGTGTAGTTGTATTTTTGGGTTTTGTAGTTGTATTTTTGTATTGTTGGGTTGTGTAGTTGTATTTTTGTATTGTTGGGTAGTGTAGTTGTATTTTTGGGTAGCGCAGTTGTATTTTGGGTAGTGTTGTTGTATTTTTGGGTAATGTACTTGTGTTTTGGATAGTGTAGTTGTGTTTTTGTATTTTTGGGTAGTGTAGTTGTGCTTTTGTATTGTTGGGTATTGTAGTTGTATTTTTGGGTAGTGTAGTTGTGCTTTTGTATTGTTGGGTAGTGTAGTTGTGTTTTGGGTTGTGGGGTGTATTTCTGTTTTTTTGAGTAGTGTAGTTGTATTTTTGGGTTGTGTAGTTGTGCTTTTGTATTGTTGGGTAGTGTAGTTGTATTGTTGGGTAGTGTAGTTGTGTTGTGGAGTGTATTTTTGTATTTTTGGGTAGTGTAGTTGTATTTTTGTATTGTCGGGTAGTGTAGTTGTGTTTTTGTATTTTTGGGTATTGTAGTTGTGTTTTTGTATTGTTGGGTAGTGTAGTTGTATTTTTGGGTAGTGTAGTTGTAGTTTTGTATTGTTGGGTATTGTAGTTGTGTTTTTGTATTGTTGGGTAGTGTAGTTGTATTGTTGGGTAGTGTAGTTGTAGTTTTGTAATGTCGGGTATTGTAGTTGTGTTTTTGTATTGTTGGGTAGTGTAGTTATATTGTTGGGTAGTGTAGTTGTATTTTTGGGTAGTGCAGTTGTATTTTGTAATGTTGGGTAGTGTAGTTGTGTAGTTGTATTTTTGGGTAGCATTAGAAAGTTCAGAGGTACACAGATACTGTGTTAGGTTACTAACCGTGTGGAAGCTACCGGACCAGCAATGTGTCACACGGTGTTGGAAACAGGAATCTGACAGAAAGACCATCACATCAGATACTTTAAAATAACTTATCATCACATTATTGTATCTTTTCATCATGGTCGTTTGTCCTTGTGTTATTAATGTACACTGCAGTTTCTTTCAGTTATTTTTCATCTTGTCTTTCTTGTAAATCTTTACTCTGACACCTTTATTGTTTGAGCTGTCGGTGACAGTGACTCATAAGAATTCTGAAATGGTCTTCGAGCTCTCCACTGCTCAGACAACATGAACAGACAATGATGATTCTTACTCCAACACGTTTTTCAGTAAATATTGATTACTCTCCTGTTCATACCACTAGAGGGAGCTTGTGTACTGTAGTTTCAGAACCCCACTGCCTTGTCAAACACGTGGTATGACCCCAGAAAGGTAGAAGGGGGACAGACGGACAGAGAGACAGTAGCTTCCTGGATGCTATCAAACAAGCCTCAAAGCCCTCATGTCAGGGGGGGGTCTGTAAAAACTCCCACAATGCAACAGCGACAAGTAATGATTTGATTTGGTGAAAATCAAGACATTTTCATCACATATACAAACTTTGAAGTTTATTTTCACGGTTACTGTGGCTCTATCTTAGCGGTCCGGCCCACTCAGCATGAAGCTGGACAGTTAGTGGAACCTGGACTGACGTGAGTTTGACGCTGCTGGTTCCACCATAGTAGGAACAGAACTGTGAGCATGAGAGACACAAAGCAGCACTGGTACCTGGAATACAGAGCTGGAGCTTCTCCACAGTGGTGGCCATGTTCCTCTGCTGGACCTGTGGGTAGAAAAAACCAAAACTCCCACAATGCAACAGCGGCAGGAGAAGTTTCTGGACGTTTCATTGAAATTGGCTTCATGTTGAGATTAGAGTCGTTTTCTATAGTAAGTGTTTAGTTGAAGATATTACAAGACATATATATATATATAAAAGACATTTTCATCACATACACTCTGAACCACCAAAAAGAAAATGTTTGAAATGTAAAGGTTATTACGGCCCTACTTCACCCTGACTGTCAGTCCGTAGTATTTTAGTATGGAACTAGATGAAAACCTGGTTTTGCTTTGTGGCCTTAAGTCTTCACTGAATTGAAAAAGGAGAACCAGTGTGAGTTCCTCCTGCATTAATGATGCAGTGTTCCTCCTCCAGCGCAGCGGCTCTGATTGAAGTGCGCACTTCCCCGGTGAACTTGGTGTTTGGCTGTATTGACATGCCTGTCTGCATGAAAGGGGGTGGGGGGGGGGGCTCACTCTGGACAGGACAATAATGACCTCTTCTTGTTCATTACCGTGCACCAAAGGAAGAGAGCATTCAGTGGAAGGACAATTGACCCTCAGTGTGCCCTTGTTCACAACAAGGCCCCCTCACCGCGGCTCTGCCTGCGGCCAATCCAAGGCAATTAGACCATGGCGGCCCCCCTTGTGGGATTAGCGTGTGTGTGCAGTCTTTAAACACTAATGACATGGCCTGTTATCGTGACGTGGGGGGAGTTTGCATGGTCACCACGTGTTGTGTATGTGCCACTGCTCAGGTCACATTCTCCTCGCCGTCCTGCCACTCGCGGTCTTTGTGCTGGGGCCTGGTGCTCTGCACTCTGACAACCCTTTTCACTGTGCACTTTGTGAGAGTGTCTTCTGTTCGTTTGTATACAACACATTTTACACTCACTGACCGACCAATTAGATCCCCTCACCGCCGGCCTATCAGCCTAATGATGGGAGCTCAGCACACTGACCTCAGCCTGAACCCAGTCGGACCGAGACCAAATCCTGCAGACGCAGGCTACTGTACTGGTGGCTACCACATCCTGGGTCTAGTGCTGGAACCGTCAGAACGTGACCCAGTTAAAGGAATAAAGATTGGGGGGGGGGGTTTATGGTCTTCACTCTGAGGGCCTGTTTACATCATGGTTTCATTGTGCTTTGGGTCCGTTTTCACAACAACAGTGCACAGAGTCTTTCTCAACTTTCTGAGAATGACCACCAAGGTGGAACTTTGTGAACACGCTCTTACTCTGGAAATGGGGGAAAATACAACTTTCCTGAAATGCTCAGGCTCTGTCTCTGTGTAGACAGCTGAAAAAATGGTCCTGGTCCTGGTCACCACGTTGGTAGTAACTAGTAGTTCTGCACATGCTCAGTAGAGCCAATCAGAACAAAGTTTCCTTTCTTGGTGTCATGACTCCCAGTCCATGTTCTCCTGGACAACGTTGTCATGAACACGGGAGAAAACACAACTTTCTGAAAATGCTCGGGCTTCGTCTCTATGGTCCTGGTCCTGGTTCTCTCAGTCCATGTTCTCCTGGACTTGGTAGTTTTATTTTGACAGGCACTATAATAACTATCCAGCTTGGTAGTTTTATTTTGACAGTCACCGTAATAACAATCAAACTTGGTAGTTTTATTTTGACAGTCACTATAATAACGATCAAGCTTGGTGGTCTGTCCACTAGAATGTCCGTGTTCTCCCAGTGTTCATGTTTAGAGCTCCTTGTTCTCTGCTGTGTGTGTGTGTGTGTGTGTGTGTGTGTGTGTGTGTGTGTGTGTGTGTGTGTTCAGTACTAAAACTAACAACAGCGCCAACTAGTGGACCAACATGGTAACTCCATAGTTTTCAGTGCTTCCGTTAGTTCCGTGTACGTTCAGGGTGTTTAAAGGTGCAATTCATTAATGGACACGTGTGTGTGCATCAGAGAAAACCAGCATGAATAGAAGGTTAAAGCTGCTCGCTGCTCCCTCTGGCCTCTTCCTGAGTGTTCCTGAGAGTTCCTGAGTGTTCCTCTTCCTGAGTGTTTCTGGGTGTTCCTGAGTGTTCCTGAGTGTTCCTCTTCCTGAGTATTACTGAGTGTTCCTGCTCCTGAGTGTTCCTGAGTGTTCCTCTTCCTGAGTATTACTGAGTGTTCCTCTTCCTGAGTATTACTGAGTGTTCCTCTTCCTGAGTGTTCCTGAGTGTTCCTGCTCCTGAGTGTTCCTGAGTGTTCCTCTTCCTGAGTGTTCCTCTTCTTGAGTGTTCCTGTTCCTGAGTGTTCCTCTTCCTGAGTATTACTGAGTGTTCCTCTTCCTGAGTGTTCCTGAGTGTTCCTGCTCCTGAGTGTTCCTGAGTGTTTCTCTTCCTGAGTGTTCCTCTTCTTGAGTGTTCCTGTTCCTGAGTGTTCCTCTTCCTGAGTGTTCCTGAGTGTTTCTGAGTGTTCCTCTTCCTGAGTGTTCCTCTTCCTGAGTGTTCCTGAGTGTTCCTCTTCCTGAGTGTTTCTGAGTGTTCCTCTTCCTGAGTGTTCCTCTTCCTGAGTGTTCCTGAGTGTTCCTTAGTGTTCCTCTTCCTGAGTGTTCCCGAGTGTTCCTCTTCCTGAGTGTTCCTGAGTGTTCCTCTTCCTGAGTGTTCCTGGGTGTTCCTGAATGTTTCTCTTCCTGAGTGTTCCTGAGTGTTCCTGAGTGTTCCTCTTCCTGAGTGTTCCTGAGTGTTCCTGTTCCTGGGTGTTCCTGAGTGTTCCTCTTCCTGGGTGTTCCTGAGTGTTCCCGAGTGTTCCTCTTCCTGAGTGTTCCTAAGTGTTCCTCTTCCTGGGTGTTCCTGAGTGTTCCTGAGTGTTCCTCTTCCTGGGTGTTCCTGGGTGTTCCTCTTCCTGGGTGTTCCTGAGTGTTCCTCTTCCTGAGTGTTCCTGAGTGTTCCTCTTCCTGGGTGTTCCTGGGTGTTCCTGAGTGTTCCTCTTCCTGGGTGTTCCTGGGTGTTCCTCTTCCTGGGTGTTCCTTAGTGTTCCTCTTCCTGAGTGTTCCTGAGTGTTCCTCTTCCTGGGTGTTCCTGGGTGTTCCTGAGTGTTCCTCTTCCTGGGTGTTCCTGAGTGTTCCTCTTCCTGAGTGTTCCTGGGTGTTCCTCTTCCTGAGTGTTCCTGAGTGTTCCTGTTCCTGGGTGTTCCTGAGTGTTCCTGAGTGTTCCTCTTCCTGGGTGTTCCTGAGTGTTCCCGAGTGTTCCTCTTCCTGAGTGTTCCTCTTCCTGAGTGTTCCTCTTCCTGGGTGTTCCTGAGTGTTCCTCTTCCTGGGTGTTCCTGGGTGTTCCTGAGTGTTCCTGAGTGTTCATTCGGTGTTCATTCGGTGTTCCTCGGTGTTCCTGGGTGTTCCTGGGTGTTCCTCTTCCTGAGTGTTCCTGAGTGTTCCTGGGTGTTCCTGGGTGTTCCTGGGTGTTCCTGAGTGTTCCTGGGTGTTCCTGAGTGTTCCTGTTCACAACAGGCCTTTGTTCATATATGAAGTGTTAAACTGTTTATTAGGTCAGAATTTCAAGATGAAACTCAGTTTTCAAGTTTCAGTTTTCGGCTGTTCCCAGTGTGACCTGTTCGCCTGAAGTCTGCTTCACTGATATCTTTATAGCACCTCGCAGGGCCGCTGCAGCTGAAGTCTTTCCAATGAATTGACATAATCTGTCTGTCTGAGCTCCTGCTTGTTATCAGAGATGAATGTAATCTCTTAATCCCACCATTGAACTTCAGTTTGCATCAACTCTAACGTTTGAATGTGAAAATTTTTTCCATCTCAGACTCTAAACCTCCAAAGTGGACCAGGGGACTGGAGATGTTGTCACTGTGGTTTGACAGTAGGAGGACAACCATGTCTTGTTTTGGACGGTAACCCAAGTCTCGCTGTTTGTCTCCACAGATACTACGCTGCTCTGAAAACCATGGAGCAGCTGGAGAAGGTGTACATCCCCAGGTAGGCTATGGAGGACTAGCACATAGAAATGTTTGGATTCTTCTCTTCCTCTCCAAACACTTTTATTTGGTTCTAATTCTACCAAATCTGTGTCAAATTTATAGACTTCTTCGCTCGGGGTGTCAATCTAAGATAAGTTCAAGGGACACATACATACATATTCATCCTGAGTGGACCAGACGGGTACAATAGTACCTGTAGGTGAAACTATTCAGTAGTAACTTTATTTATATAGTGCCAAATACAACACAGTCATTTCAAGGCACTTTTACAGAGAAAACCCAACAGCTGCCAAATGATTACAATTTCTAATCAGATTAATCACGGCACGGCTGTGGATTGATTTTGATCCATCACGATTAATGGTGCTCCGACCGGTTGGCCACCAATCAATACTGGCTGATTCCCCTGGAAAACAATGTGATGGCGCATGCTGATCACTGCCTTCCAATGCTGATCTCAAAGACCGATCGGTGTGGCTCGTAGTCTGTAGCTGCAGCTGTAGTCTGTAGTCTGGTTTGCTTCATGTTGCTGAAATGATCCCCAGTGTTTCCCTGCTGCTTCTCTGCTCGCTGGCTGCAAACTGTGGACTGGATTTCCTGAAGGGAGGCGGGTCTCAATGAGACCAGGAGGAATGAGTCAGGAAATCCATTCCACAGTTTGCAGCCAGCGAGCAGGCTAGGGAAGTAGCACTGTGCTAGCCAACTTTTCATGGCAACATGTTGCTGTTTGGATGGATTTTACACTCAAAACACCACAAAGCAACGTGGATGTTAGCAAAGCAACACAGCAACGTGGATGTTAGCAAAGCAACGCAGCAACGTGGATGTTAGCAAAGCAACACAGCAATGTGGATGTTAGCAAAGCAACGCAGCAACGTAGATGTTAGCAAAGCAACACAGCAACGTAGATGTTAGCAAAGCAACACAGCAACGTGGATGTTAGCAAAGCAACACAGCAATGTGGATGTTAGCAAAGCAACACAGCAACGTAAATGTTAGCAAAGCAACACAGCAACGTGGATGTTAGCAAAGCAACGCAGCAACATGGATGTTAGCAAAGCCGTAGTCCAGCAGGGCGGCGCTCTGCAGCCAGACCTCAGCGTTTTCAAACTCCAGCTCTCGGAGGAGAACAGCACTGACATCAGAACAATGACCAGCAGCTCCTCCAGGCTGTCAGCAGGCGACTCACACCTCCGTGAAGCTGCGTCCTACTCCACGCTAAACTCCCTGAAAATAGTCCCAATGGTTGGAGCTGCGTTAGAGCTGGAAACATTGTGTTGCTGCTGCCTTGCTCAAGAATTTCCCCAGGGATTAATAAAGTCATTCTGAGCTTTTAAAGATAGAACTAGTTTATTATGAGATGATGACGTCATGCAGACCCCCACATTGTCCACATGGAACTAAAATACTTTGTACTGCTTCCTTTTCTGACCTGATACTCACCTCAAGTTTTCTTTTGAGAGAGTACATGTATACATTAGTACATTTCATACTTTACTGTAGAGAGGAGTTTATTACAGCCTCATGTAAAGTCAACAATAATGATAATATTAAAGCAAACAGAGCTCTGATGTCAGAATAGTATAGGTATCAGCAGATATCCACATTCAGGTATCGGGATCAGATCTGAAGTGAAACAACGTGGATCGGTGCTTCACTACTGGTTGTTGTTGCCGTTTCTCCTTCAGCCACAAACTGAGTTGTTGACTTCGTTGAGAGGAGAAGCGGCACTTGGGACCAAAATGGGGCTCAGCCACAAACGTTCTCTGTTATTACTGACTGTGTGTGTGTGTGTGTGTGTGTGTGTGTGTGTGTGTGTGTGTGTGTGTTCTCGATCCTGCAGGGTCAGTCAGTACCGGTTCTGTCAGATCATGGCTGAAAACCTGCCGCGGCTCCGAGAGGAGATCAAGCAGATCTCCATGTCGGACCTCAAGGACTTCCTGGAGAGCATCCGCAAGCACTCGGACAAAGTCGGAGAGACGGCCATGAGACAGGTCTGACCAGCTCCTCCTCTCTGCTCCTCCTCACTTCTCCTCCTCATTGCTTCTCTTCCCGTCTGTTCCTCCTCTCTGCTCCTCCTTCTGCTCCTGTCTGCTCCTCCACCTTTCTGCTCCTCCTCTCTGCTCCTCCTCTCTGCTCCTCCTCATTGCTTCTCCTCCTCTCTGCTCCTCCATTCTGCTCCTCCTCACTGCTCCTCCATTCTGCTCCTCCATTCTGCTCCTCCCCTCTGCTCCTCCTCATTGCTTCTCCTCCCGTCTGCTCCTCCTGTCTGCTCCTCCTGTCTGCTCCTCCTCCTGTCTGCTCCTCCTCCTGTTTGCTCCTCCATTCTGCTCCTCCTCTCTGCTCCTCCTCATTGCTTCTCCTCCTGTCTGCTCCTCCTGTCTGCTCCTCCTGTCTGCTCCTCCTCCTGTCTGCTCCTCCTCCTGTTTGCTCCTCCATTCTGCTCCTCCTCTCTGCTCCTCCTCATTGCTTCTCCTCCTGTCTGCTCCTCCTGTCTGCTCCTCCTCCTGTTTGCTCCTCCATTCTGCTCCTCCTCTCTGCTCCTCCTCATTGCTTCTCCTCCTGTCTGCTCCTCCTGTCTGCTCCTCCTGTCTGCTCCTCCTGTCTGCTCCTCCTCTCTGCTCCTCCTCCTGTCTGCTCCTCCTCCTGTCTGCTCCTCCTCCTGTTTGCTCCTCCTCTCTGCTCCTCCTCTCTGATCCTCCTCACTGCTCCTCCTCTCTGTCTGCCAGGCGCAGCAGCACCGGACCTTTAACAGTGCGGTGGCCAAGCAGGCCGGAGTGTGTCACTACACCAGGCCTGTGTACAGCCTGAATGGACGGACACACACACAAACACACACACACACTCCCAACGGCTCGCCGCTGGACGAGGAGGCCACAGAGGAGGAGGACGAGGACGGGGACGGGGACGAGGAGGTCAGATCGCTCAGGAAGTCAGGAACAAACTTGGAGCTCCTGTTTCCAGATGAGGAGTAGAAGAGTTTTAACAATTCAAAACGTTCCTTGTTTTGTGTTCGTTTCCATGACGATGGTGCTCGGAGTCAGTGAAAACAGAACTTTCTGAAAACGCTCTGAATCCATGGTCATGACGACGAACACGCCGCTCCAGTGCCTGTGCTCCGCCGCCGTAGTGAACAATTGAAAATGTGTCGTTTTTGTGTTTCCATTTTAGGAAAATTTCACATTTACTCAAGAACGTTTTGAAAACCACAGCAGTAACACTGAAAACACCATGGTTACCATTAGTGGGTGCTGTTTCCAAAAACTTGTACCTCAGGAGCCGTTTCCAATAAGTTGGATTTTCAAATCAGTTGGAAATAGATTGTTAAGCTGAACGTCCTTCTTTCATGTGTGCTGGACAGATTCTGACAGCTCAGGACCTGGTGGACTTCTCCCCCGTCTACAGATGTCTGCACATCTACACCGTGCTGGTATGTCAACAAGGTGTCCTGTGGAGGGCGCTGCGTACCCTCATCACAGCCTCACCCACCGTGTCACATGACAAATCCTTTTGAAAAAATGTGCCTGAAATGTAAACCAAAGCCATGTTTGTCAGGATTCTTTAACATTTCTAGTTCTTCTTCATACTTTGGACTGTGTGTGTGTGTGTGTGTGTGTGTGTGTGTGTGTGTGTGTGTGTGTGTGTGTGTGTGTGTGTGTGTGTGTGTGTGTGTGTGTGTGTGTGTGTGTGTGTGTGTGTGTGTGTGTGTGTGTGTGTGTGTGTGTGTGTGTGTGTGTGTGTGTGTGTGTGTGTGTGTGTGTGTGTGTGTGTGTGTGTGTGTGTACAGGGCGATCGAGAAACGTTTGAGAGCTACTACAGGAAGCAGAGGAAGAAACAGGCCCGCCTGGTCCTGCAGCCTCAGGCCAACATGGTGATTCAACACACAATAAGAAATACTTCACTTTAATGACGTCGTCAACAAACTGAACAAAAAGTAGAGCAAATATTCAGAAAGTCAGTTTCCACTTGGAGGCTTGCTGGTTGTACATGTATACTGTGGGGTTTCAGTCTTTGCCCTTAAATAAGTAAATTAATCACATTTTATAAAAAGAAAACAGTTGTGGCCAGTGGTGAGCCAACATATCGATACTACGATTTATCACGGGATTTCGTCTTGTCTATGTTATCGATACGCCAAATATCGACATTTAAACAATAAACATGCAGCCGTTCTAAACAGGTTCTCCCTCAAACACCTGCTGCAGGCTTGATTTACAGAAGCAGTACTTCAAGCCTCCACATGATGGCGCTGAGCATGAGAGTGGCTGCTGCAGTGGCTCTTTGAAAGGAAATTAAAACAAGAAGCAGCAGCAGAGGCGGGAAACGGCTCCTGGCGGAGGATTAGCAAACAGCAGAAGAAAAAACGGGAAAGATCCACCGTCGAAGTATTGGTCCACTGCGGTGTTTACTTTACTGACAATGGAACAACACTTGATAGAGAGTTGAACTGTCTCGTACTGTGAAGTACACCGGCGACACGGCGAACATGCATCGCCACCTTGTCCGCCATCAGACGGTTAGCCATGCTAATGCTAAGGTTTGTGTGAGCCAGCCTCCAGTCGACACCGTTCAAAGCAACGCTTCCTGTTGCTTCCTGCAGGGCCGCCAGTACTACTGAGTACATCGCTGTTTCTGTAAACATCTAAGACCATAGTGTCGTCCAACAGGACGGTGTCGTCCAACAGGACGGTGTCCGCTGAATGCTACGTACACAAGGTGTGACATACCCTGTGGAGTAATACTCCGACTGAAATGTTTCTTCTTTATATGCAGGAATGTTTTGCAGTTTTTATAAAAGAAGTTCATTCTGCTTGTTAAGCAGTACTGATACGTGTCCATGTGTACAGAGAAGTTGATAATACTAGCACTCATCAGTATTTCCGGCCTTCGTTTTGTTTTTAATGATTTTATACTAATTTGCACAGACAGACATTATTTTGTTGGAGTAAAGACTTTTACATAACAGGAGGATGTTGAACTAGTTATGTCCAGTGTGTGTTAGGAAGAGCCACTGTGCAGTACACACTGTTTTACTGGACTGTCCTTCATGTGAAACGGGTTCAGTGCCGACAGTCAATTCTGAATTTCACAGATATGGTGATGTCTCGTGGATGAAATGTCTTGCAGTATATCGATTATCACCGAGTCGCTGTATCATGATATTATGGATGTTGTGATAGTATCGTATGGTAAGGTACCTGGTGATACCCAGCCCTGGTTGTGGCTGCTGGTTTGTGTTCCACACGGTGGTTTTGGTCCTCGGTGAGACACACGTGGAGTTTCGTGTCTTCCACCCACTGCCAGGCTCTGAGAGAAAGACTGGGGGACTGTGTCTGTCTGTCAAGCGTCTATCATCACATTGCGTCTCTAACTGAGGTTACTTTGTGTGTCCAGCACGAGACAGTGGAGGGATACAGGAGGTACTTCAACCAGATCGTAGGGTAAGACCTTTCTTCTGCTTCACACATTCTCTTTGCTTCAGTTTACAACTTTTCAAAGGAAAATACATCATTTCTGCATTTTTGTTCTAGAAAAGTTTCATGTTTACACAGAAACATTTTGAAAATTAGGTAGAAACACTGAAAACAATGTAGTTTCCATGTTGGTCCAATAGTTGGTGCTGTTGTTAGTTTTAGTACTGAACCCCCCCCCCCCCCCCCACACACACACACACACACCACCCAGTTGGATTGTTATCGTGACTGTCAAAATAAAACTACCAAGTTGGATTGTTATTCAGGTGACTGTCAAAATAAAACTACCGAGTTGGTTTGTTATTCAGGTGACTGTCAAAATAAAACTGCCAAGTTGGATTGTTATTACAGTGACTGTCAAAATAAAACTACCAAGTTGGATTGTTATTCAGGTGACTGTCAAAATAAAACTACCAAGTTGGATTGTTATTCAGGTGACTGTCAAAATAAAACTACCAAGTTGGTTTGTTATTCAGGTGACTGTCAAAATAAAACTACCAAGTTGGATTGTTATTACGGTGACTGTCAAAATAAAACTACCAAGTAGGATTCTTATTCAGGTGACTGTCAAAATAAAACTACCAAGTTGGATTTTTATTATGGTGACTGTCAAAATAAAACTACCAAGTTGGCTTGTTGTTATGGTGACTGTCAAAATACAACTACCAAGTTGGATTGTTATTATAGTGACTGTCAAAATAAAACTACCAAGTTGGTTTGTTATTATAGTGACTGTCAAAATAAAACTACCAAGTTGGTTTGTTATTCAGGTGACTGTCAAAATAAAACTACCAAGTTGGATTGTTATTATAGTGACTGTCAAAATAAAACTACCAAGTTGGTTTGTTATTCAGGTGACTGTCAAAATAAAACCACCAAGTTGGCTTGTTATTATGGTGACTGTCAAAATAAAACTACCAAGTTGGCTTGTTATTATGGTGACTGTCAAAATACAACTACCAAGTTGGATTGTTATTATAGTGACTGTCAAAATAAAACTACCAAGTTGGTTTGTTATTATAGTGACTGTCAAAATAAAACTACCAAGTTGGTTTGTTATTCAGGTGACTGTCAAAATAAAACCACCAAGTTGGCTTGTTATTATGGTGACTGTCAAAATAAAACTACCAAGTTGGATTGTTATTATAGTGAACTTTCAATGAGGTTCATGATTTTTTCCAAAAGAAAGAAGAATTAGGAGGATGGTAAAAATATTACTTCTTTTATCAGAAACGACACATTTTTGTCACTAAAGTGCAGCAGCTACATTTATTTTTTGGCCAGAATCATTCAGTCGATGACACAAATATGAAATTTGGTGCAAATGTAGATGTGACGTCAAGTTTTGATTAAAAAAAAAGTGGGAGCTATCAAAAATTCTAATATGGCCACCAATTTTCCAAGATGGCCACCACTACATGGACAAAAAAGCACTTGTTCATTTATTTTTTTATATCTTGGTGTAAAATAATAGAGTTGTCTTTCTCAGCTTGTCCTTGATACACAGGCCAATTTGATGCATATAAAAACAGTTCTGTCGCCCTCGCACCACGAAGCATAAAGCATCATGCAGGAAGATTATACACCTACATTCTTGGAGGCGGTTGGAGAGGCTCGCAGTACCTGATGACACAGAGGTCACTGTCATCGCCATTGCACAGAGGCCATTGCACAGAGGCCATTGCACAGAGGCCATTGCACAGAGGCCATTACACAGAGGCGATCTCTCAAGGTGATAGGCTGGGAGCAAAGGTGGGTTGGATTTGGAAGAGGAGCGACCTCCATGGGGTCCTGTCCAGGACCTGGCGCCAGCGCAGGACTGCAGAAAGCTCACGGGACGCCATTCTTCCACGCCTTCAACAGGTGTGACGACGTCTCAGGTTTCAATGGCACAGGGACAGCATGGCAGACTGGGAATGTCTTCAATGAGGCCTCCGATACCTTGTACGGATCGTCGCCACAGCCGATCAGAGATTAAGGAGTCTGATGTACAAGTTCTTGAGAAGTGTGTGGTTCTCATGTATGACCGGTCGAGCACCACTTCCTCAGTAGAACCAGGCAAGGCTTGATCTCTTTACACGACAGCAGAGAGCAAAATCTGTTATAACATGACAAAACGCGTCCAGTTGGCGTATCATAAAATGCTACATGGACAGATATAAAACCATGTCTTGGACTTGGCGGCCATCTTGTGTATTGTGTATCCGTTCTGAGTGTCCAGTAGTGTTGATAATAATAATGGCTTGGATTTATGTTGCGCGTCCAGAGACCATGATTCATTCACACCAGTCCCACCAGTGATGCTCAGCTACGCTGTGGCCACAGCTATCCTGGGGCTGCTGACGGAGGCCTGGCTGCCATTTTGCGCCAACAGCCCCTCCGACCACCACCAACATTCATGCCCATTCATATGAGGCAATGTCGGTAAAGTGCCTTGCCCAAGGACACAACAACAATGACTGTTTGATAGAGTGGGATTCGAACCGCCAACCCTCTGGTTATTGGAGAACCGACTCTACCGAGTCTGCCGAGCCACCATCGCCCCACGTTTCCACACCGTTTGAATTAAAACTCTGGACATTTATTCTGCAATATTTCTACACAGACAGGGCCATCCAGTGGCCATCTTGGAAAATGGCCGCTGCGCTGGCTTCCTTAAAGACTCACTTTCACACAGTTTGAATGATGACGTATTTCAAATTCCTGCTCCTGATGTGTGTGTGTGTGTGTGTGTGTGTGTGTGTGTGTGTGTGTGTGTGTGTGTGTGTGTGTGTGTGTGTGTGTGTGTGTGTGTGTGTGTGTGTGTGTGTGTGTGTGTGTGTGTGTGTGTGTGTGTGTGTGTGTGTGTGTGTGTGTGTTCGTTCAGGTTCTTCGTTGTGGAGGACCATATCCTCCATGCCACCCAGGGACTGGTGACGAGAGCTTTCACTGATGAACTGTGGAACATGGCTCTGTCCAAGATCATCGCTGTGCTCCGTACACACTCCGTAAGCACACACACACACACACACACACACACACACACACACACACACACAGTAGGGAGTTGACTGTGAATAGAAAAGATACTTTTGAGAGTTAATAGAGATAAAAGATTCTGCGATCTACTTATCCTGGAAGAACCCTCCTCTGACTCACACACACACACACACACACACACACACACACACACACACACACACACACACACACACACACACACACACACACACACACACACACACACACACACACACACACACACGCACGCAGTAGAGAGGAGGTCATTAGGGCTTTAATGAGAGACAGATTGCAACAATAACAGCAGATTAAGGAGGCATATTCTTGACCGCTGGGTTCCAGTCACTTGTAAATCACTTGGAGGATTATGTCAGCAGGCGGGAGAATGAGCCGCACAGTGAGGGGCCAGCTGACTAACAAAGAGCCCCCCCCCAGCAGCCTCTGTGCTGAGCTGCTCACAGGGTTTGAGTTTGCAGCTCTTCACAGTTTCTTCCTAAACTCTCAGCACACTGGCAGAACCAGTGACAGATACGATCTGGGATAATGTTCTCATTAGAAATCCTTCTGAAGAAAATGTTAAAAATGGTGCCGAAAGTGGGGAAAGCCAGGGTTCTTTTAAATATCAAACTTTTCTTCATCACGTTGACTGGTATTGTACGTGAGACAGTCACTGCTCCTTCCTGTTCACTTCCTCTGGCTGACACGCTGCAGGTCTGCTGTGGTGCTGCGTTCAGCTCGTACGTCTCTCCAGGAAAAGCTGAGCTCCTCTGTCGCTGCTGCAGATGCTGAAGCCGTCCTTGGGCTGTCACTCAGATCCGAATATCAAAGAAACTCTAAACTCACAGTCCGAGGTGATAAATGAAAGATCTGTCCTATCTCACTGTTCAATGTTCCAACCACACCTCTATGAAAAGACAAGTTTCATATAACGTGGACCCGTTTCCTGCCATTGCTGCTGGTTTCCCTGGATGTTTGATTTGTGCAGAGAAATGATCAATCCATGTCAGTTATTTGGTTAAAATCGCTGCGATAGACAAAGAACAGAACACATGAAGCAGCTGAGGAGCCGTTTAGACGACAGCGACTTTCAGTGACTGTCAAAATAAAACCACCAAGTTGGATTGTTATCATAGTGACTGTCAAAATAAAACTACCAAGTTGGTTTGTTATTCAGGTGACTGTCAAAATAAAACTACCAAGATGGATTGTTATTATGGTGACTGTCAAAATAAAAGTACCAAGTTGGATTGTTATTCAGGTGACTGTCAAAATAAAACTACCAAGTTGGATCGTTATCATAATGACTGTCAAAATAAAACTACCAAGTTGGTTTGTTATTCAGGTGACTGTCAAAATAAAACTACCAAGATGGATTGTTATTCAGGTGACTGTCAAAATAAAACTACCAAGTTGGATTGTTATTACGGTGACTGTCAAAATAAAACTACCAAGTTGGATTGTTATCATAGTGACTGTCAAAATAAAACTACCAAGTTGGTTTGTTATTCAGGTGACTGTCAAAATAAAACTACCAAATTGGATTGTTACTATGGTGACTGTCAAAATAAAACTACCAAGATGGATTGTTATTACGGTGACTGTCAAAATAAAACTACCAAGATGGATTGTTATTACGGTGACTGTCAAAATAAAACTACCAAGATGGATTGTTATTACGGTGACTGTCAAAATAAAACTACCAAGTTGGATTGTGTGATGGAGCGGCTCCATCACGCGTGCTGACGTGGCACATATCATCGCGGCGCACCCGCCACGTAACGTGCGCACACACCCACACACGGACACACACTCACTTACCTACTCTGCAATAACCTGCACTCACATACAAGCCAGTTCCCCCCCCCCCCCCCCCCCCCCCCCCCCCCCCCCCTTTGTCAGTATCGTGACCAAGGGTGCACACTTGTAGTGGTACGATTTCTCTCGCATACATTCACACACACACACACACACACACACACACACACACACACCTTTACTCACCTTCCAGTGAGGCGGAGGGCAGCCGGCAGTGACGCGCCTGCAGGGTGACTGGCGAACCCGGGTAATACCACCAGTCAGCTTAAATGGTTTGGGCCCGGAAGGTTTCGCAGTCACGTGAACACTATTATTATTTATTTTCTTTAAAACTTCTTGCCGTGTGTACTGAGGGGTTATTGTGGGAGGGCATAATCCTGTCAGTAAGGGGTAATTTGTATTTAATTATGGCCAAGATAAATTATGGAAAATCTATTTATTTATGTATTAGGGTTTGGGTTTAAGAAAAAATAATAACTTTTGTCCGCAAAAGGTTACGCCCAGTGGGAGGGGCTAAGCGGATAAAACAGGCCGCGCTGGGCCTGATGGGGGAGTTGACTCTGGGGGAGGTGGGGACCGGTACTGATCTGTGGAGCTCATTGTGGTATCCTGAAGTTGAGGAAGTATGATGTATATAAACTGTACAGATTTGTATATAGAGTTTTCTTTGCTTTGTTTGTTTTCACACTTGGGTATTTTTCTTTTTTCTGCACTTAGTAAATATTATGATTCACTGTTTGGAGTGGCCTGAAAAATAAATTAGAAAAAAACAACAACACAACTGACGACTACGCCATCGTTTTTCCCAGTTTGGGAAGGTTGTTGGGTGGACCCCGCGACAGATTGGTATTACCGTGACTGTCAAAATAAAACCAACAAGTTGGATTGTTATTATGATGACTGTCAAAAATATCAACCAGTTTGACCAAAAACTCAATTCTGATCCCTGCCTGACCTCCTGCTGGTACATATTTAACCTTTGACCTCTGCACTACCTGCTCTATGTGATCTTTTATGTCTTGTCGGAGTGCAGGCTTACATGATGCACCTGAACGCATCACGAACAGCTGTCAGCTCGTGAAGTTAAAACCGGACCAACATGGCGCTCTGACAGAAACTCTTTTATTACTGGAACAGTTCAGAGAAATGTGTTTCTGAAAGCACTGGAGGACAGAAATAAACTGTGCGGTTCAGCCTCTACTAAGTTTCAATAAACTGCTTTATCTTCATTTTAAAGGTTAAACATGTTTTCAGGTTCCAGATGAATTTGTTGACAGAAAAAGCAACTTAAATGTTTGATAGTCTGAACGTTTAACAAAATAAAATAAAGTGAATCAGAACCAGCTGTTAGTTTTGAATGTTGAAGAAGAGGTTAGGTGTTATTTGACAGAACGTTTGTGGAGCTCTGCGTCACACACTCCTCTTCCAGTTCAGTGTGTGTGTGTTCATGGTTTCACTCCATGTGTTCACTCTCCAGTCGTACTGCGACGACCCCGACCTGGTGCTGGAGCTGAAGAACCTCATCGTCATCTTCGCTGACACACTGCAGGTGTGTGTGTGTGTGTGTGTGTGTGTGTGTGTGTGTGTGTGTGTGTGTGTGTGTGTGTGTGTGTGTGTGTGTGTGTGTGTGTGTGTGTGTGTGTGTGTGTGTGTGTGTGTGTGTGTGTGTGTGTGTGTGTGTGTGTGTGTGTGTGTGTGTGTGTGTGTGTGTGTGTGTGTGAGAGATTGTGTACATTACTAATGTGTGTGTGTGTGTGTGTGAGAGAGAGATTGTGTACATTACTAATGTGTGTGTGTGTGTGTGTGAGATTGTGTACATTACTAATGTGTGTGTGTGTGAGAGAGATTGTGTACATTACTTGTGTGTGTGTGTGTGTGTGTGTGTGTGTGTGTGTGTGTGTGAGAGAGATTGTGTACATTACTAATGTGTGTGTGTGTGTGTGTGTGTGTGTGTGTGTGTGTGTGTGTGTGTGTGTGTGTGTGTGTGTGTGTGAGATTGTGTACATTACTAATGTGTGTGTATGTGAGAGATTGTGTACATTACTAATGTGTGTGTGTGTGTGTGCAGGGTTATGGTTTCCCAGTCTCCCGGCTGTTCGACCTGCTGTTCGAGGTCAGAGATCAGTACAATGAGACTCTGCTGAAGAAGTGGGCTCAAGTGTTCAGGTGAGTTTAGTTTCTTTCCACTGAGACTTTGTTCACCGTATAACAACACTGGTCAGACGTCAGGCACAACCAGTCTTGTGTAGGTGAGCTTGGGTGCTTGGATTGTGCTTTGGACTTTGGATCCATCTGACGAGACAGTGGGTCTGATTTGTTAAGAGACTCTGTAAAACCACCTCTGAGTCTGGTTCTGCAGGTTTCTTCCTGTTAGGAGGTTTTCTTCTCCACAGCCGCTCTGCTGCTCATGTGGATCTGTTGGGTTTCTATTAAAAAACACCTAGAAGTGACACTGAGGGCTTTTCCACCAAAAATATCCAGGTGCCAGTTTAAGTACTAGTTCAGATGCTAGTTTAGGTGCTAGTTCAGATGCTAGTTCAGGAGCTAGTTCAGGTGCTAGTTCAGATGCTAGTTCAGGCTCTAATTCAGGAGCTAGTTCAGGTGCTAGTTCAGGTGCTAGTTCATATGCTAGTTCAGGTGCTAGGTCAAGTACTGGTTCAGGTACTATTTCAGGTACTAGTTCAGGTGTTAGTTCAGGTACTAGTTCAGGTGCTAGTTCAGGTGCTAGGTCAAGTACTGGTTCAGGTACTATTTCAGGTACTAGTTCAGGTGCTAGTTCAGGTACTAGTTCAGGTACTAGTTCAGGTGTTAGTTCAGGTACTAGTTCAGGTGCTATTTCAGGTGCTAGTTCAGGTGCTAGGTCAAGTACTGGTTCAGGTACTATTTCAGGTACTAGTTCAGGTGCTAGTTCAGGTACTAGTTGAGGTGCTAGTTCAGGTGCTAGTTCAGGTGCTAGTTCAGGAGCTAGTTCAGGTGCTAGTTCAGGTTCTAGTTCATGTACTAGTTCAGGTTCTAGTTCAGTTCTTAATGAGCAGCTCCAAAGAAGCGGTGGTGTTTCCATTGTCAGGGAGCCGGTAGAACCAGGTCATGGCGTCACTCCAGAACGTGGTACGTCACTGGTCCCACCAATGTAGCGCCGGCAGGATCCAGGAACCAGGAGATGGACCGTAACAGTGGTTTGGTCCGGGTCGCTCCATCTAGTCCGACCTGAACCTCGGATGAAGACCAAAGAGCCAGCAGTAGTTCCACCTCGTAGGTAGCGATAGCTCCGTCCCCAACTGATGACGTGTCAGACCCCGCTCTGGCCCCGCTCTGGCCCCCCTCTGGCCCAGCAACAATGTGGGGCCGGCTTAGCACCCGTTTAGCCCCTGATAGGCCGGGGCTAAAGAACTGGTGCTAAATCTGGCCCTGGACCAGAACTAGAACCTGGTTCTTTCTGGTGGAAAAGACCCGTGTTGTATTTGGTGCTATATCAATAAAGTTGAATTGAATTGAATTGAACATTCTCTTGCAAAGAGATTGTTGATGCTTTGTATTTGTGAGGGATTTACTAAGAATGCTCCTGGTCCAGGTCTCCACGCTGGGAAGAACTAGTTCTGCACATGCTCAGTAGAGCAAATCAGAACAAAGTTTCCTCCACAGTGTCATGACTCCCAGTCCATATTCTCCTGGACGGGGTAGTTTTATTTTGATAGTCACCATAATAACAATCCAACTAGGTGGTTTTATTTTGACAGTCACCGTAATAACAATCCAACTTGGTGGACTGTCCACTAGAATGATCTCCTGTTGTTAATGTTTAGAGGTCTTTGTTCTCTTGTGTGTGTGTGTGTGTGTGTGTGTGTGTGTGTGTGTGTGTGTGTGTGTGTGTGTGTGTGTGTGTGTGTGTGTGTGTGTGTGTGTGTGTGTGTGTGTGTGTGTGTGTGTGTGTGTGTGTGTGTGTGTGTGTGTGTGTGTGTGTGTGTGTGTGTGTGTGTGTGTGTGTGTGTGTGTGTGTGTGTGTGCGCTTTCATACTAAAACTAACAACAGCACCAACTAGTGGACCAACATAAACTGCATTGTTTTTGGGGTTTCTGCCGTTTCCATGGAAACACACATTTTATAAAAACGTTGGCTTGTAAACAGAAAACGTCAGTAAAAGGAAATTGGAGGAACAATGTCTTCTGACCTGTTACAAGGTGGTCAACTTGGTGTGAACTCCGTCCTCAGGGAGATCTTTGAGTTGGACAACTACAGTCCCATTCCAGTGGACACAGAGGAGGAATACAATGTGGTGGTCAGCCGCTTTCCCTTCCATGATGCCGAGATAGAGAAGGTAAGCAGTTCACAAGGCCTCACACTTCTTTACAGACACTGTTTCATGTCCTGGGTGTTTCCTGTGTGTGTGAGCAGCAGGACTTTCCAAAGAAGCTTCCCATGTCCCAGTCCGTCCCTCAGATCTACACACAGGTCAAAGAGTTCATCTACGCCAGCCTCAAGTTCTCAGAGTCTCTCCACCGCAGGTTGGTCCCTCATGGAGCTGGGATCATGTCTCCACAGCAAGTCCTCTCTGCAGGTTCGTTCACCATCGCTGTGTCTCAGTTCAACAGAGATCGACGACATGCTGAGGAAATCCACCAACCTGCTGCTGACCAGGACTCTCAGCAGCTGTCTCCAAAACCTCATCAAGAAGCCCCACATAGGACTGACCGAGGTACACACACACACACACACACACACACACACACACACACACACACACACACACACACACACACACACACACACACGGCGTGGTGTGTTGAGCTGTGACTCTTTGTGCAGCTGGTGCAGATCATCATTAACACCACCCACCTGGAGCAGGCCTGCAGGTACCTGGAGGAGTTCATCACCAACATCACCAACGTGTCACCAGAGACGGTCCACACCACCAGACTCTACGGCCTGTCCACATTCAAGGTGCACCGCCACTGTTACTCCATCACATCGCCAGTTTCAACTCATGGAAATGAGACCAAACATGAGGAAGTACTTGTCTAGGACACTGGGGGGCACTGCCACTTCCTCCCAGTCCCTCCAATGGTACTGGAGCAACCAGGAGAATTCCTTTGTTTCTGATTCACAGAAGACATTTCAGTTTAAGATCAAAAGATGAGTGTGAGACCAGAGTTTAGAACCTCTGCTTTCATTTCCTGGTGTTTACATCCAAAGCTTTACCATCCTGTGTTTGAACCCAGATGTTTTTACAAGTGAGCAGAACTATTGGGTCATGTGACTGACGGTGGACTCTGCTTGACTGGACAAGGCTAAAACCTGTAGACTGAGTCTGCTCCAGAACCCCGGCCAACATGGAACCTTTAGAATCTTCATCTTGTCCTCCTAAACTTTCTTTTACTTTCTTTTTAACCCCAAAGTGGAGCAGGTTCAGCTGCTTCCTCAGAGTGTCTGTAGTCTTCCTCAGAGTGTAGTAGTCTTCCTCAGAGTGTCTGTAGTCTTCCTCAGAGTGTAGTAGTCCTCCTCAGAGTGTAGTAGTCTTCCTCAGAGTGTCTGTAGTCTTCCTCAGAGTGTAGTAGTCTTCCTCAGAGTGTAGTAGTCTTCCTCTGAGTGTCTGTAGTCTTCCTCAGAGTGTAGTAGTCTTCCTCAGAGTGTAGTAGTCCTCCTCAGTGTGCGTAGTCTTCCTCAGTGTGTAGTAGTCCTCCTCAGCGTAGTAGTCCTCCTCAGAGCGTAGTTGCCTTCCTCAGAGCGTAGTAGTCTTCCTCAGAGTTTCTGTAGTCTTCCTGAGAGTGTGCGTAGTCTTCCTCAGAGTGTAGTAGTCTTCCTCAGTGTGTAGTAGTCCTCCTCAGAGTGTCGTCTGACGGGTGATGACGTGTCGGCCTTTATCAGGCCAGCCCAACAGATCTGTCAGAATCCATCAATCAGGCCATGCCTGTGGTGTGTTAGTTACCTGCGTATTTTCAGCAGGTGTGTTTGTTACCTGCCCGTTTCCACCGGCTGTGTTAGTTACCTGCCCGTTTCCACCGGCTGTGTTTGTTACCTGCCCGTTTCCACCGGCTGTGTTTGTTACCTGCCCGTTTCCACCGGCTGTGTTAGTTACCTGCCCGTTTCCACCGGCTGTGTTTGTTACCTGCCCCTTTCCACCAGGTGTGTTAACCTGCCCGTTTCCACCAGGTGTGTTAGTTACCTGCCCGTTTCCACCGGGTGTGTTTGTTACCTGCCCCTTTCCACCGGGTGTGTTAACCTGCCCGTTTCCACCAGGTGTGTTAGTTACCTGCCCGTTTCCACCGGGTGTGTTTGTTACCTGCCCCTTTCCACCGGGTGTGTTAACCTGCCCGTTTCCACCGGGTGTGTTAGTTACCTGCCCCTTTCCACCGGGTGTGTTAACCTGCCCGTTTCCACCGGGTGTGTTAGTTACCTGCCCCTTTCCACCAGGTGTGTTAACCTGCCCGTTTCCACCAGGTGTGTTAGTTACCTGCCCCTTTCCACCGGGTGTGTTAACCTGCCCGTTTCCACCGGGTGTGTTAGTTACCTGCCCCTTTCCACCGGGTGTGTTAACCTGCCCGTTTCCACCGGGTGTGTTAGTTACCTGCCCCTTTCCACCAGGTGTGTTAACCTGCCCGTTTCCACCAGGTGTGTTAGTTACCTGCCCCTTTCCACCAGGTGTGTTAACCTGCCCGTTTCCACCAGGTGTGTTAGTTACCTGCCCCTTTCCACCGGGTGTGTTAGTTACCTGCCCCTTTCCACCGGGTGTGTTAACCTGCCCGTTTCCACCGGGTGTGTTAGTTACCTGCCGGTTTCCACCAGGTGTGTTAGTTACCTGCCCGTTTCCACCGGGTGTGTTAGTTACCTGCCGGTTTCCACCAGGTGTGTTAGTAACCTGCCCGTTTCCACCAGGTGTGTTAGTTACCTGCCCGTTTCCACCGGGTGTGTTAGTTACCTGCCCGTTTCCACCGGGTGTGTTAGTTAACACTGTGCTGCTGTTCCAGGACGCCCGTCACGCTGCGGAGGGAGAGATTTACACCAAACTCAACCAGAAGATCGATGAGTTCATCCAGCTGGCCGACTATGAATGGGGCATGGCTGAGTCAGATGGCCGCGCCTCCGGCTACCTCATGGATCTCATCAACTTCCTGCGCTCCACCTTCCAGGTCTTCACCCACCTCCCGGTGAGTGGCTCCTCCTCCCTCCGCTCTCTGGAAGCTGTGTTCATACATTTCACTCCTTCATTCCTCTTCAGTGGGGTTTCTGTGTTCCTCAGCCTTGTTGGAAAGCGTTAACGTTACGAGTGTGCAGCATGCTGACTGTGTTCACACCGCCCTCTGTTGATCCAGGCCCCGTTCACATGACGCTTCAAATAACAGTTTGGACGGGGAGTCATGACACTCACATTATCCGTCTACTGAGCATGTGCAGTAGCAGTCTACTCCGCCGTCTACTTGTTGTCTCCCCCGGTCTCCATGGAGACAGAGTCGGAGTGTTGTGTCCAGTGACTGTGAGCGGATCCCCAGCCCACCGCGAGAGTTCAGTGTTTTAGTGGTGTGAACGGGGCCTCCCAGTGTCCGTCCTCCATCGTGAGTTGCGGCGTCCTGTCCTCCTGTCCAGCCCGTCTCCTGTGTCTCGAGCCACACCTTCTGTCCTGAACTGTCGCTGCTTGGTTTTCTCACCCCTGCCCTCGTTTGACTTCTCCAGCATGCCAGAGTTCTCTAGATGACTTTACCTCCTCCTGTCCATTTATTGTTGCCACATTTCTTTTCCTGTCCTCCCTCTTTCCCTCTCCTTCTTTCATTTTGCTTGATTTGGGGTTCCCCCACCCAGAATAACAACAATGACCATGCGTCGATGTCGGTGAGTACCCCTGCCTGAGCGCTGGCACGCTGCTGCAGCTCTGCTCCGCATGCTTGTGTGTGGCTGCAGAGCAATTCTGGACGCTGGATGTTTTCTCTTCTGCATCTTCATCATTTCCAGACAAAGAGAAGCAGTTAACCTGAAGCTGCGTCTCCTGCAAGCAGGAGCAGGACAACAGTGTGACTCATCTCTTTTTCTGTTTCAATGGACTGGTGCATCATGATTCTGTTTGGAGACGGTAGTGATGGTGGTGAATGTTGGAAGACCAGAGGTTTTAGAACCAGTAATGTGATAATGGCTCCATCAGTCTAAAGCAGTCAGTCAGGCCAACGTTCTCTCATGACATACCTCAACCTTTTGTTTCTAATTCAGATCTTCTTACGTAACTCTACATTCTTGGCTGGACATAGTTTTTGTTTTATTTGTTTTACATGCTTGTTCGATGAAGATATGATGTTTTGCATCACTTTCAGAATATTACTATATTGATCTAAAATGTCTCGTGACATTATTGACGTTATGACGTTCAGAATATCTGAAATGATGATGTAACCTGCCATTATTACATTATTGATAACTGCAAAGCTTTTAGCATATACACTTTAAATCAAACTGAGTCCTTCCCTCATTTACATATTTTAGAAGAAATGATCTATTTAACCACTCAGATTGACAATCTATTGATTGGGACACATTTTGAATGTTTAAAGTAAACCTTTACTTTGGAGGGAAGAATAAACATCACTTTATAGCACACATATTTCCTGTCTTGTTTCTAAAAGAGAAATCTTTCTAAGATGTGTAAAACATTCCACGGACAATACATTTTATTCACCTTTGAGAAAATATAGAGGACCTGTTGTCCTACAATATACTGTATATCTGAAAATACTTTAATATGACTTGGTTGCTCTAATTGTTTGTACATTTCTCTCTGTGTGATGAGAAACCAGCCAAACACTGTTAATGTCATTATGGCCACAAACTACCAGCTGAGGCCTGGTTACACAACGGGAGTGAAAACCTGTTTTGGTGTTTTTGCTTCTGGAAAGTTCTGCGTTTACACGACAACATTCTGAAAACGACAGACGCGAACAATTATGTAGTTTTCCTGTTGGGCCACTAGTTGGTGCTGATGTTAGTTTTAGTACTGAAAGTACTGAAACTACCGAGTTGGATTGTTATTATGACTGTCAAAATAAAACTACCAAGTTGGATTGTTATTATGGTGACTGTCAAAAACAGACTACCAAGTTGGATTGTTATTATGGTGACTGTCAAAATAAAACCACCAAGTTGGATTGTTATTATGGTGACTGTCAAAATAAAACCACCAAGTTGGATTGTTATTACGATAATTGCCAAAATAAAACTACCAAGTTCGATTGTTATTACGGTGACTGTCAAAATAAAACCACCTAGTTGGATTGTTATTATGGTGACTGTCAAAATAAAACTACCATGTCCAGGAGAATATGGACTGGGAGTCATGACACTGTGGAGGAAACTTTGTTCTGATTTGCTCTACTGAGCATGTGCAGAACTAGTTCTTCCCAGCGTGGAGACCTGGACCAGGAGCATTCTTAGTAAATCCCTCACAAATACAAAGCATCAACAGTCTCTTTGCAAGAGAATGTTCAATTCAATTCAATTCAACTTTATTGATATAGCACCAAATACAACACGGGTCTTTTCCACCAGAAAGAACCAGGTTCTAGTTCTGGTCCAGGGCCAGATTTAGCACCACTTCTTTAGCTCCGGCCTATCAGGGGCTAAACGGGTGCTAAGCCGGCCCCACATTGTTGCTGGGCCAGAGGGGGGCCAGAGGGGCCACCTTGGAAGACTTTTTGAAAAGGTTTTGCCGTCAGTCACTTGTGGCATTAACAGATGCAGAATAGTGTACCATCTTCACTTTGTCACGTTGTGTAACCAGGGCCCGGGTTTAACCTGAGTTCTGAATGGTGGATGTTTATCTGGGTGACTGGAGATGTGACAGGAAGTGGTTAAAGGTGGCGTTCTCCTCTGGGTCCACCGCAGCATGTTGGCCGCATGCTGTGGAGCTCAACCAGCTGAAGAACTCAAAAGGGGCTTTTCCACCGGAAAGAACCAGGTTCTAGTTCTGGTCCAGGGCCAGATTTAGCACCAGTTCTTTGTCTTTCCACCACCAAAGCCCCGGACTATCAGGGGCTAAACTTCTGCTACGCTGGCCCCACTTCATTGCTGGACCAGAGAGGAGCCAGACTGGGACCCAACGTGTCATCAGCTGGGGGCGGAGTTATCTCTGGAGTTATCTCTGGAGTTATCTCTGGAGTTATCTCTGGAGGTATCTCTGGAGGTATCTCTGGAGGTATCTCTGGAGGTACCTCTGGAGTTATCTCTGGAGTTATCTCTGGAGGTATCTCCGGAGGTATCTCTGGAGGTATCTCTGGAGGTATCTCTGGAGGTATCTCTGGAGGTATCTCTGGAGGTATCTCTGGAGGTATCACTGGAGGTATCTCTGGAGGTATCTCTGGAGGTATCTCTGGAGGTATCTCTGGAGTTATCTCTGGAGGTATCTCTGGAGGTATCTCTGGAGGTATCTCTGGAGGTATCACTACCTAAAAGGCGGAAGTGAGGCTGTACCGGCTTTCTGAAAACTCCAGCGAACACGGAGCCCCAGAGTGGTTATAGAGAAAGAAAGAAAAAAGACGCGTGGGAACGATATAATAAATCGTTCCCTGAAGTTAATAATACGAGGGAACAGGATTATTTAATCTGCGTTCGCGGAGCCGCGGCTCTCGAGATGCTGCAGAGCTCCACCTGTCAGTCAGCTACGTCAGATATAATTTAGAAGCAGTTTTCCATTGTAGTTTATTTTTCACACTTTTCATGGTGACATTATTTTAACTACGTCACCTCCAGCTCTTGTTTCACGTTCTGACCGCCGGCTGAGGAGCTGCAGCCGCTGAGCAAGGCAGTGTGAGGCAGCAGGGGGCGCTCCGCTCCGAGACGCTCCGATATTATTTTCTAACCCACAGAACTTCTTTATAATGAATACTTTTGGTTCATCAGCAACTAAAAAAGAAACTACATACCACTGTAAATGAAAGCTGGAGTTTATAGAGCTAAAATGAGCCTTTTAACGGCTTCATGTGAAAGAGCTTTAATCAGAGTGTTTACCTAGGTTACCATTGGACACAGTTTTAGAGCTTCGTTCTATCATTATAAACCTCAATTCTTCTCCGATGTTGAAGCTTTTGATTCAGACACTCCCAGAAATAAAGTGAAAGGAGCAGAAAGTCACAATGTAACGCCCAAATGTTGAAAAATAAGCCCCAAACTCATACAGCCGTTATTTTTTCCCCCTCTATGACCACTCTGGGGCTCCGGACTAAAACAAGACGGATGTGAAAAAACACCCATAGAGATACGAAGTGACGGAATGTCTTCTTTCTCTTTGGTGCATCAGAGGTTCAGGTCAGACTAGATGGAGCGACCCGGACTAAACCGATGAATCCAGTCCGTCTCCTGGTTCCTGGATGAGCGCTGTCAGCGCCAGATTGGCGAAATCAGTGACGTATCACGTTTTGGAGTGACGCAATGACGTGGCTCTCACTTGGCTCCGGTAACGGTGTAAAGAGAACCGGTTCTTTGGTGGTGCTCATTTAAGAACCGGCTCTGGCACCGGCCCTGAACTAGAACCTGGTTCTTTTTGGTGGAAAAGCCCTAACAGTGGCAGTAAATATGAGAGGTGTCCTGCTTGTGCCTGAGCTGGTGGTGAAATGTGATTTGATCTGCATATTTAGTACAAGTACAAACTTCACACTCCTAACATCTACCACAGGAACCAGTATCCTCATGGGTTTAGTCCACAAAATAAGAGTCCATGGTATAAGAATGAAAAAATCCTTCTTCACATTCCTTCTGCAAATCTTATACCCACGATCTGCTACTTTATTTTGCATTTAAGAGTTACAATAATAGAATTCCACTGACAATTGGAAAAAGAAACAGGGTTTTCAAAATAAAACCCAGATATTAACGCTTTGAAGTTCAGAAAAAATGTGTTCAATGTTATTTTTACTGTTTTAGCAGAAAATACAACAAAGTCATTTCAAGGCACTTTTACAGAGAAAAACTGAATAATTCACCATGAGCAAGAAACCTGCAGAACCAGGCTCAGAGGAGAAACCTACAGAACCAGGCTCAGAGGAGGAGGAACCTGCAGAACCAGGCTCTGAGGAGGAGAAACCTACAGAACCAGGCTCAGAGGAGGAGGAACCTACAGAACCAGGCTCTGAGGAGGAGAAACCTACAGAACCAGGCTCAGAGGAGGAGGAACCTGCAGAACCAGGCTCTGAGGAGGAGAAACCTACAGAACCAGGCTCAGAGGAGGAGGAACCTGCAGAACCAGGCTAAGAGGAGAAACCTACAGAACCAGGCTCAAAGGAGGAGGAACCTGCAGAACCAGGCTCAGAGGAGGAGGAACCTACAGAACCAGGCTAAAAATAGGAGGAACCTGCAGAACCAGGCTCAGAGAAGAAACCTACAGAACCAGGCTCAGAGGAGGAACCTACAGAACCAGGCTCAGAGGAGGAGAAACCTACAGAACCAGGCTCAGAGGAGGAGGAACCTGCAGAACCACGCTCAGAGGAGGAACCTGCAGAACCAGGCTCAGAGGAGGAGAAACCTACAGAGCCAGGCTCAGAGGAGGAGGAACCTACAGAACCAGGCTCAGAGGAGGAGGAACCTGCAGAACCAGGCTCAGAGGAGAAACCTGTGGAACCAGGCTCAGAGGAGAAACCTACAGAACCAGGCTCAGAGGAGGAGGAACCTGCAGAACCAGACTCCGAGGAGGTACCTGCAGAACCAGACTCAGAGGAGGAGGATCCTGCAGAACCAGACTCAGAGGTACTAGGAACCTGCAGAACCAGACTGAGGAGGAAGAACCTGGAGAACCAGGCTCAGACTAGGAGGAACCTGCAGAACCAGACTCAGAGAAGAAACCTGCAGAACCAGGCTCAGCGGAGAAGAAACCTGCAGGACCAGTTAGGGTCAGAGGATAGTAAGACAGGATGGAGACAGATTGTGGGGACGGTTTCAAACCCTGTTCAGATAGGAAGAAAGGTCACTTTAGGTCTTCCATCCCTAAACCCCCATCAGTCTAAACCCCCATCAGTCTAAACCTCCATCAGTCTAAACCTCCAGCAGTCTAAACCTCCAGCAGTCTAAACCTCCATCAGTCTAAACCCCCATCAGTCTAAACCCCATCAGTCTAAACCTCCAGCAGTCTAAACCTCCATCAGTCTAAACCTCCATCAGTCTAAACCTCCATCAGTCTAAACCCCCATCAGTCTAAACCTCCAGCAGTCTAAACCTCCATCAGTCTAAACCGCCAGCAGTCTAAACCTCCAGCAGTCTAAACCTCCAGCAGTTCAAACCTCCAGCGGTCTAAACCTCCATCGGTCTAAACCTCCATCGGTCTAAACCTCCATCAGTTTAAACCTCCATCAGTTTAAACCCTCCAGCGGTCTAAACCTCCAGCGGTCTAAACCTCCAGCGGTCTAAACCTCCGTCGGTCTAAACCTCCGTCGGTCTAAACCCCATCAGTCTAAACCTCCAGCAGTCTAAACCTCCATCAGTCTAAACCTCCAGCAGTTTAAACCTCCAGCAGTCTAAACCTCCAGCAGTCTAAACCTCCAGCAGTCTAAACCTCCAGCAGTTTAAACCTCCAGCAGTCTAAGCCTCCAGCAGTCTAAACCTCCAGCAGTCTAAACCTCCAGCAGTCTAAACCTCCAGCAGTCTAAACCTCCAGCAGTCTAAACCTCCATCAGTCTAAACCTCCAGCAGTCTAAGCCTCCAGCAGTCTAAACCTCCAGCAGTCTAAACCTCCAGCAGTCTAAACCTCCAGCAGTCTAAACCTCCAGCAGTCTAAACCTCCAGCAGTCTAAACCTCCAGCAGTCTAAACCTCCAGCAGTTTAAACCTCCATTGGTCTAAACCCCCATCAGTCTAAACCCCATCAGTCTAAACCTCTAGCAGTTTAAACCTCCAGCAGTCTAAACCTGCAGCAGTCTAAACCTCCATCGGTCTAAACCTCCAGCAGCAAACCTCCATCAGTAAGCCTCCATCAGCAGCTTCACTGTAGTGTTATTAAAAAGAAAACCCCTCCTGAACTCAAACTGAGCTGCTCCTCCCGAGTTAAGAAGCTTTTCTTGCTCCAACATGAAGGTTCCTTGTTCTCCTGAGGAACGTTCTGTCACTTCCCACATGTGGATCATTCAGAATGGAGGTCCAGTTATTGATCCGATCGTCTCACTACATCAGACGGAATACAAACAAAGTTGCTTCTTGTATTAAATGAGTTAATAAAATCAGAACCTTAATAATGAGACACTTTTACTGGAGGGTTTCTGTGGTATGAGGAAGACACCAGGAGACACCAGGGAGCATCGTCTTCATAACCAGCAGGAAGGTTTGACCCTGAATTCTCTGTCAATACACCACCTGTCCTTTCACATGACCTTCAGCAGGACGCCACCACGTCCTCCTGCTCAGTCTTTGCATGCGTCTCTATGAGAATGGATGGTGTTGATGTTCTGCAGGTCACTAATCCATTCAGAGTCTGGCTCAGTGTCTCCACCACCCGAGGAGGGAAACTCAGGAGGTGGAGACACTGTTGACACCGTGTTGTGGGCGTGTGTGAACAGTGTCTCCACCACCTGAGGAGGGACGCTCAGGTGGAGGAGACACTGTCCACACCGTGTTGTGGGCGTGTGTGACGTGTTACTGCGTGTGTTTTTTCATGGAGCTCATATGTTTCTGGCTGTACCTGCATGCAGTGGTCCGCTTCCTGCCAAAAGTATTTGCTCGCCTGCCTTCTCACACACACACACACACACACACACACACACACACACACACACACACACACACACACACACACACACACACACACACACACATGAAGTAGAGTGAGCTCCCATTGAGGCTCTGACCTGATGTCTGTCCACACGGTGCAGTCCTCACAGCTCCATGTCTTCTAGGAGACTTTCCACAAGCTGGAAGAGTGTTTATTGGAATGTTGGTCCACTTGAGAGACCAGACACTAATGTGGGAGGACAAGGCCTGGCTGGCAGTCTGGACTCTGTGCAGGACGGTCCAACTGGACCATCCAGGTCTTTATGGACCTGCTTCGTGCTCTGGAGCCGCCATGTTGGAACAGGAAGTGACTGTCTCCAAACTTTCCCTCAGAAGCTTTCAGAGTTCCTGTCCACCACCACAACCCCCCCTCCATCACTACAAACCCCCCCTCCACCACCACCACAATTGATTGGTCAGGTGGTCTCTGGTCACGGTTCCACACCAGAATTCACTGAGAGCAACACATTCTGTCACTAATCATGTAGGAACTGTCTGCATGTCCAGCTGATTGTTCTGGTACACCTGTGGCCATGGAAGTGATTGGAACACCTGAATACAATGATTTGGAGAGCTGAGCAAATACTTTTGGCAATATAGTGTATCTGCACACACACAGAATACTGTGATTAACTAGTAGTTAGTGCTCGTAGAGTAAAGACTGGTGGTGCTCTTGCTTGGATCTTTCTATCCTCATGAACATCCACCCGGCACGTCTGGACAGACACCTTCACATTTCTCCACAAGCTTTAGGTCAGAGGACACCCGTCCTCAAACACAAACCATGTGAAGCTGCATCCTGGGTGACATCGTCGGTCTTTTCATGTTCACCCAGTCCAGCTCTTGTCCCCGGCCGGACTGAACCGTCCCTGGCAGCCCAGCTTGGTCTGATGTTTGACACCCCGGAGCTAGAAGCTGGACCAGGGTCCTGAGCTCTGGTCCTCTTGGACCACCTCTTGGTGGTGGTGGTCCTTTACTGCTGCAGCCTCTGAAGTGAAGCCTTGCCTGTTTTGCTCCATATGTCTTCTGTTCACTGTCTCGTTGGACTCACACCTTCTTCACTCCTCCATCCTGAACACACAAATCATTTTCTTCTTCATGTCCTCTCCCTCCTCTGGACCTTCTGTCTCATTGTGTCCTGCCGTGTCCCTCTCGTCCATGTCCCTCTGTCTCTCTCTCTGCAGGGGAAAGTGGCTCAGACTGCTTGCATGTCGGCCTGTAAGCATCTGTCCACGTCCCTGATGCAGATGCTGCTGGACACGGAGCTCAAACAGATCAGCATGGGAGCCGTCCAGCAGTTCAACCTGGACGTCATTCAGTGTGAACGTGAGTGTCCCTCCTGTACAATGAGCCGTGTGTGACCAACGCTTCACCTTCAACAAGCGTCGCTTTGCTCCACCTTCTCAGTGTTTGCCAGCTCAGAGCCCGTCCCCGGTTTCCAAGGAGACACGCTGCAGCTGGCCTTCATCGACCTGCGACAGGTGAGCACACACCTGCACACTCGAGTCCAACACTTCCTGTACACCTGAGTCCAACACTTCCTGTACACCTGAGTCCAACAGGTCCTGTACACCTGAGTCCAACAGGTCCTGTACACCTGAGTCCAACACTTCCTGTACACCTGAGTCCAACAGGTCCTGTACACCTGAGTCCAACAGGTCCTGTACACCTGAGTCCAACAGGTCCTGTACACCTGAGTCCAGCACTTCCTGTACACCTGAGTCCAACAGGTCCTGTACACCTGAGTCCAACAGGTCCTGTACACCTGAGTCCAGCACTTCCTGTACACCTGAGTCCAACAGGTCCTGTACAGTCCAACACTTCCTGTACACCTGAGTCCAACACTTCCTGTACACCTGAGTCCAACAGGTCCTGTACAGTCCAACACTTCCTGTACACCTGAGTCCAACACTTCCTGTACACCTGAGTCCAACAGGTCCTTTGTGTGCATGTGCAGTACCAGTGCTCTGTAGCCTCCGGCTGTCGCTGTGGGGACGGATCACAACCGGGACAGAAAAGTCCCACCTTGGGAGCCGATTTGGAAAAGTGACGGTTGCAGGGACTCTGAACACCATCGTCATGTGAAGGGACCCCCCAGACACCATGAAACTCACTTTGGTTGTGTAAACGGGGCCTGATAGTTTGAAAAGTACGATAAAGAGACAGAGGCGATACGAAGTGTCCCCATAGGAAACCACAAGAGAAGATGCAAAACCAAATCAGTCAGTGTCCTTTTCAACTTTCAGACATTTTACTCACCTGCACATGAACACTCCTAATCCCACACACACACACACACACACACAGGTATGTGAAGCGCTGACCGGTTAATCTGAGCCTGAGGACGAGGCTCAGCTCAACATACTGATGGATTCTGTCAAAGAAGACACAGCAGAACTTTAAAACAACAAATTAAACTGACTTACAATCTGACCTGCTTACCTGGAGTACTGAGAGTTTGAGGTCAGAGAAACACTCCTGATCTATAAGGGAATTATATTGTCTTCAGTCCTTTATAAATTATGACTTATATTTTTCATAAAATCGATGGATTATTGATGCGAGTCAGCACATCTTTGAGATTAGAAAGATTTCACTCAAATCTTTTAATCTTACAAATAAAAGTCAACATCAATTAAAAGAGTTTATTTGAAAGCTTTTTTTTTTTATCTTCTGATTCCTGTGGAGTTGCACGAAGGCCTTGTTTACACGACAACGCTTCAAGTGAAAATGTTTGTTTTAATATCAGAATCGTTTCATGTTTACAATATATTGAAAACAATGTCCATTTAAACGGCAATGATGTAAACACAGAAAGCAATGGAGTGTCCATGTTGGTCCACTAGTTGGTGCTGTTATTAGTTTTAGTACTGAAAGCACACACACACACACACACACACACACACACACACACACACACACACAGATGCAGATACAGCAGAGAACAATGAGTTCTAAACATGAACACTGGGAGAACACGGACATTCTCAAGTCACATTGTTATTACGGTGACTGTCAAAATAAAACCACCAAGTCGGATTGTTATTATGGTGACTGTCAAAATAAAACCACCAAGTTGGATTGTTACTATGGTGACTGTCAAAATAAAACTACCAAATTGGATTGTTATTACGGTGACTGTCAAAATAAAATTACTAAGTTGGATTGCTATTATGGTGACTGTCAAAATAAAAGTACCAAGTTGGATTGTTATTATAGTGACTGTCAAAATAAAAAAATAATATGGGAATATGGACTGGGAGTCAGGACACGGCAGAGGAAACTGTTCTGCTTGGCTGCCACGAATATTCAATGTAATCAACTTTGAAAATAGTTTTTAGTCGACTTGTCATTTCGCTCATCGATCACCTACCGTAAAGTTCTCAATAGATGAGCAGCGCTGAATAGAACCCCCCCCCTCCGTCCACCTCACTGCTTGATCAAATATATTTTGCAGTTTTTGCCAAAAGGCAGAAACAGTCAATGTAAACTTTCTTCTATTTGTTTTAATTCTTCGCTCCGCTCGGGGCTGGGTTGGGGCCGTGGCCGGAGGAGCAGTCGCCCCGTCGCCCCCGGTGTCCTGCAGGCCGGGGGTTCGCCGTCAGCTGGAAGGCGGGTCGGTGCCAGCAACGTGACTGAGCACCGTTGTGATGTAAACTGATGTAAACACTACCAAGGCTTTCTCTTTTCATTTAACACCATCATAGTGTTCATGGTTATCACTCCCCAGTGGTTCGGGGAGATTCTATTCCTGAACTTTAAAAAGAGAAAGTGAAGCTTTTAAGATGGTTTACACTGTAAACTTAAACCTGTCCTCCTCTCCTGTCCATGATGGACGCAGGCTGCAGTTCATTACTGAACCTGAGGTTTGTCTCCAAACCACAGAGAACTTTAAAAGACTGAATTGATAATAAGCAGGTCCCGCCATGTCCCACGCCAGATGAAGGACATGTCCTGAGTGTTGTTGAGTTTCCTTCATGCGGCTCATGACGCCCGCCATTTGTTACTGTGACTGCCTGGCCTGTTGACCCCACCCTGAGGGGACCGGGTGGTGTGTGCTCCACCAGCTCCTCATCCTTTGACTTTGCCGTCTCTAATGTCTTTATGTCATCGTCGTCTAACCGTTTACTGTCACCTCATTGTGCTGGTGTGTAGAATGGGACACAGACAGCTTTTTAAAAACATCATTTTCCATAATTGCAGATGCATTGTCTTCAAAGAGTCATAACGTTTTCAAGTTGCCTGTCATACGTGAGCTTCAAACATCTTGTAATGAATCGTTTCAAAATAAAAGATAAGTGGATTTAACTTGGAGCAGCTTTCCACTGTGTGAGGAGGCGGCAGCAATGCTGGGCGCTGTCCATCCACAAGGGGACGCTGTCCATCCACTGGGGGATGCTGTCCATCCACTGGGAGCTCTGTCCATCCACTGGGGACGCTGTCCATCCACTGGGAGCACTGTCCATCCACTGGGGGACGCTGTCCTTCCACTGGGAGCGCTGTCCTTCCACTGGGGACGCTGTCCATCCACTGGGGACGCTGTCCATCCACTGGGAGCGCTGTCCATCCACTGGGGGACGCTGTCCTTCCACTGGGAGCGCTGTCCTTCCACTGGGGACGCTGTCCATCCACTGGGGGCGCTGTCCATCCACTGGGGGACGCTGTCCATCCACTGGGAGCTCTGTCCATCCACTGGGGGACGCTGTCCATCCACTGGGAGCGCTGTCCATCCACTGGGGGACGCTGTCCATCCACTGGGAGCGCTGTCCTTCCACTGAGGACGCTGTCCATCCACTGGGGGCGCTGTCCATCCACTGGGAGCGCTGCCAATCCACTGGGGGACGCTGTCCATCCACTGGTGGCGCTGTCCATCCACTGGGAGCACTTTGCTTCAGTGCCTTGCTCAGGGACACTTCGGCATGTGGACAGGTGGGACGGGAATCGATCCTGCGACATTGCGATTGGACCGCTCTGCCTACCGAGCCACATTAACATCTTAGCATGACAGATTGTGCAGTTCTGGTTTCTAATGGTTTATTCTGGTTCATTCTGGTTCATTCTGGTTTCTAATGGTTTCTTCTGGTTCATTCTGGTTTATTCTGGTTCATTCTGGTTTATTCTGGTTTCTAATGGTTTATTCTGGTTCATTCTGGTTTCTAATGGTTTATTCTGGTTTCTAATGGTTTCTAATGGTTCATTCTGGTTTCTAATGGTTTATTCTGGTTTCTAATGGTTTATTCTGGTTTCTAATGGTTTATTCTGGTTCATTCTGGTTTCTAATGGTTTATTCTGGTTTCTAATGGTTTATTCTGGTTTCTAATGGTTTATTCTGGTTCATTCTGGTTTCTAATGGTTTATTCTGGTTTCTAATGGTTTATTCTGGTTCATTCTGGTTTCTAATGGTTTATTCTGGTTTCTAATGGTTTATTCTGGTTTATTCTGGTTTCTAATGGTTTATTCTGGTTTCTAATGGTTTATTCTGGTTCATTCTGGTTTCTAATGGTTTATTCTGGTTTCTAATGGTTTATTGTGGTTCATTCTGGTTTCTAATGGTTTATTCTGGTTTCTAATGGTTTATTCTGGTTATTAATTCTTTACACTGGTTCAGTTTATGTCAATCTTACTTATTTAATGTTTATTGTTGTATTAATGTTTTAACTTCTTATTGATTCTGTGGTGAGCAATGCTGCCAAGCATTTCTTCCTGAGATTAACAAAGTAATTCTGTTCTGTTCTAATGGTTTATGCTGGATTATATTGGTTGGTAATGAGTTATACTGGGTTATTTATTGGGCGAGCTGAGTCATGGTATTGTAAGAGTGAAATTACAAACGCTTCTTGGAAATCCCTGAGATGTAGAGACGGACTGTGGAGGGACTGACGTCCACGTCCTGGAAAACCAATACTGGGACTCAGTATACTGGATGCTCCAGATTCCAGCCGGCCTTCATGAGCTGCCTGAACAAAGGGCTGTGAGAACTGACTGAACACGTAGTTCCATGGATGGCTGGAGTCTCCGTCACAGTGGGAGGAGCTCAGCAACCACGTCAGCGGGGAACTGAAGGGAAGAAAGAATCATTTTACAACAAACTGTGCTTGTTGTTTTTCTGTAAATAACTTGTAATCTGAGTTTTCAGCTCAAAACACCGAACGGGATTATCTTACTTGTTAATGTTACGCTCAGGTAATAAGTACAGAACCAAACCACACCTGAAGGAGAGGAAACTACCAAGTTGGATTGTTATTACAAGGACTGTCAAAATAAAACTACCAAGTTGGATTGTCATTACAAGGACTGTCAATTCAATTTAACTTTGTTTGTATAGCGCAGAATACAACATTGTCATTTCAAGGCATTTTTACAAAGAAAATTTAACAATTCCTCATGAGCAAAGCAACCTGCAGAACCAGGCGGCTGTCAAAATAAAACTACCAAATCCACGAGAATATGGACTGGGAGCCATAATACTCTCGAGAAAACTTTGTTCTGATTGGCTCTACTGAGCATGTGCAGAAGAACTAGTTATCACGAACGTGGTGACCAGGACCAGGACCAGGAGCAGGAGCAGCGCCTCCGCCATCTACACGACAAGTGTTTTCAAACATTTCCACCTCGGGAGCCGTTCTCTAAAACTTAAGTTCCCAGTGGCTCCGGGCACAATTGTCATGTGAACAGACCCCAAAACACAACAACAGTTTTGCTTCAAGTCATAGTCTGGTAAACATGGCCTGACCCTAACCCTTATCACCATAGCCATATTCACAATCTACATCAAACCTGACTGACCTGAGAGTGATGACACGTCTCCATGTTGGACATTGAACAATCAGAAAATAAAGAAACAACAAAAGTCAAGTGACCGCTCCACGTGTGACTCTAAGGAATAAATAACAATATTTAAAACTTAGAAGAAGCAGGAGCCCGGTTTTCTTCATCCTGGAGTCACGAGTTGACTACTTTTATTTAGTGATTCTCAGCCACATTGTTGTCTGAAGGTAGTTTGAACGTATCGGGGTAAGAAGCAGAAATGGAGTTGTGGGAGACGAGCCTCCCTCCTGCTCACGGCTCCTCATGAGCTCCAGGTGAGAAGAATAGTGTCGTCGCTAAGCCTGAATAATGCTATTATCACTAAGCTGCTCTTTCAACGTGAACAAACACCCAGCTGTTTCCCCCTGTGGCATTAACATACACTGTGTGGGGGGGGTCATCTCCATCAGGGGTGACCACAGGTCATGTGGGGGTCATTTCAGACTCAGGGTGGAGCAGCAGAAAGCTGGAGCAAATCTGAAGCTGCTCTGCTGTCAGTGCTGCTCTGCGGTCAGTGTTGCTCTGCAGTCAGTGCTGCTCTGCACAGTGCTGCTCTGCTGTCAGTGCTGCTCTGCGGTCAGTGCTGCTCTGATGTCAGTGCTGCTCTGCTATCAGTGCTGCTCTGCGGTCAGTGCTGCTCTGCAGTCAGTGCTGCTCTGCAGTCAGTGCTGCTCTGCACAGTGCTGCTCTGCGGTCAGTGCTGCTCTGCGGTCAGTGCTGCTCTGATGTCAGTGCTGCTCTGCTGTCAGTGCTGCTCTGCGGTCAGTGCTGCTCTGCAGTCAGTGCTGCTCTGCACAGTGCTGCTCTGATGTCAGTGCTGCTCTGCAGTCAGAACCTTCTGGTTGCACTATATTGCTCCCGGTTAGGCCGTTCACACAACATATTTTTCAAATAAAACACAACAAACCGCTGGTGGAACTTTTTGAAAACTCTCAGAATCTATCTCCATGGAAACGGGGAAAAACAACTTTATGAAAACGCTCAGGCTTCGTCTCCCTGGATACAGCGGGAATGATGCTACTGGTCATGTGGTCATACACTCCACGGCCGCGGTAACTCCTCATTGTGCACATGCTCAGTAGAGCCAATTCTCCTGGACTGGGTACTTTTATTTTGACAGTCACCGTAATAACAATCCAAATTGGGTGTTTTATTTTGACAGTCACCATAATAACAATCCAACTTGGTGGTTTTATTTTGACAGTCACCATAATAATAATCCAACTTGGTGGTCTGTCCACTAGAATGTCCGTGTTCAGTACTAAAACTAACAACAGCACCAACTAGTGGACTAACATGGAAACTTCACCTACATCGTTTCTGCCGTCATTGTTTTTAAAACATTTCCATGTAAACGCAAAAACACAAAAACTATGCATGTTCATTTGAAACGTGTAAACGGGGCTTGACTGTCATCGTGACATCAACATTCACAATCTGCACCTCGTGAGCTCTCACTGAACTGTGATTCATTTCATGTTTTCATGCACTACACACTTCACCAATAAACTGAGTCCTACTAACTTCTTTATTTCAACTTTTAATCAAACAAACACAGAATTCTGAGAAAACTGACCCCAAAAAACAGCCACATGTCGAGTGTAGAAATATTAAAAAAAACTTTGTGTAATTGTTTAAATAAAAGTAGCTGCTGTTGCTAATATGTCCACAAGGAGTCTCTGTGTTATGAAAGTAAAGCAGATCCCCAGATGAACAGCAGGGGGCAGCAACACCAGAGCAGACAAGCTGGCTACCTCATTGATCGCAAACTAGCATTAGCATCAAAGCTAATCCTGTGGTTTGTGGTATTAAACGCAGTAATCCTGGAGTTTTCCCCCCAATATCAGTCTGAAGTAAAATACTCCGCTGTGGTTTCAGAGGGCAGGTTTCCCGGAGGAACTTGTATTTAGTTGCACTAAACCCAAGGGAGACCTTGGAGTTGTGAGTATTCACAGGTTAAGTTACTGTGGTTTCACGTGTGAGGCCAGACGAGGGGATTCGTCCTCTGGTCCAACACAAGTCTGAACGTTCTGTCCTGATGTCTTCCAAAAAAGTCCCACTGCTTTGGGCGCATTTTCTGGACGTTCTGGACCTGCGACTTTTATGAAGTCGAGACTTAAATATGAAAACCCAGTGGGGCATACCATCAGGGACCACAAGATGTCACTGTATGACAGCAGTGTGTGTGTGTGTGTGTGTGTGTGTGTGTGTGTGTGTGTGTGTGTGTGTGTGTGTGTGTGTGTGTGTGTGTGTGTGTGTGTGTGTGTGTGTGTGTGTGTGTGTGTGTGTGTGTGTGTGTGTGTGTGTGTGTGTGTGTGTGTGTGTGTGTGTGTGTGTGTGTGTGTTGGACAGCTGCTGGACTTGTTCATGGTGTGGGACTGGTCCACTTACCTGGCAGACTATGGCCAGCCCACCTCCAAGTACCTGAGGGTGAACCCTGCCACCGCACTGGCCCTTTTGGAAAAGTAAGTACCTGCATTACTACACAACAATACAATACAACAGCACAAGGATTTCTGTGTGTGTGCGTATGTGTGTGTGTGATGCCGCAAACTCTGCCCCTTTCATGTCAAGGCGCACACTGGGTTGAACCAGCGAGTTGATAACCTGCTTCCTAGTAACGATTATCAGGACCATGAGTCTGGATAAGTTAACCCAGTAAACAGAGAGAGATCCTGGATATGTTGATCACGGTACGTAGTACAGGCCTCTGCTCCGGAGCAGGATATGTTCTGGATAAGATCACAGTGAGTGTAAAGCTCCACCTCCCCACCAATCAGATCTCTTGGAAAATGCCCCGCCCATTCTCAGATGATAGTGATTAGTGCGCGAGTTCAGCGCTGAGCTGCAGCAGAGAGGAGAGGAGAAAGTATTTTTACTTACCTCCGTAAGAGGAAACCCAGAGTTAATCCTGAAGTTACCTGGGTAAGAGGAAACCCAGAGTTAATGCTGAAGTTTCCTGGGTAAGAGGAAACCCAGATATAATGCTGAAGTTACCTAGATAAGAGGAAACCAGAGTTAATCCTGAAGTTACCTTGGTAAGAGAAAACCAGAGTTAATCCTGAAGTTACCTTGGTAAGAGAAAACCAGAGTTAATCCTGAAATTACCTAGATAAGAGGAAACCCAGAGTTAATCCTGAAGTTACCTTGGTAAGATGAAACCAGAGTTAATCCTGAAGTTACCTTGGTAAGAGGAAACCAGAGTTAATCCTGAAGTTACCTGGGTAAGAGGAAACCCAGAGTTAATCCTGAAGTTACCTGGGTAAGAGGAAACCCTGAGTTAATGCTGAAGTTACCTGGGTAAGAGGAAACCTAGAGTTAATGCTGAAGTTACCTAGATAAGAGGAAACCAGAGTTAATCCTGAAGTTACCTTGGTAAGAGAAAACCAGAGTTAATCCTGAAGTTACCTTGGTAAGAGGAAACCCAGAGTTAATCCTGAAGTTACCTTGGTAAGAGGAAACCAGAGTTAATCCTGAAGTTACCTGGGTAAGAGGAAACCCAGATATAATGCTGAAGTTACCTAGATAAGAGGAAACCAGAGTTAATCCTGAAGTTACCTTGGTAAGAGAAAACCAGAGTTAATCCTGAAGTTACCTTGGTAAGAGAAAACCAGAGTTAATCCTGAAATTACCTAGATAAGAGGAAACCCAGAGTTAATCCTGAAGTTACCTTGGTAAGATGAAACCAGAGTTAATCCTGAAGTTACCTTGGTAAGAGGAAACCAGAGTTAATCCTGAAGTTACCTGGGTAAGAGGAAACCCAGAGTTAATCCTGAAGTTACCTGGGTAAGAGGAAACCCTGAGTTAATGCTGAAGTTACCTGGGTAAGAGGAAACCTAGAGTTAATGCTGAAGTTACCTAGATAAGAGGAAACCAGAGTTAATCCTGAAGTTACCTTGGTAAGAGAAAACCAGAGTTAATCCTGAAGTTACCTTGGTAAGAGGAAACCCAGAGTTAATCCTGAAGTTACCTTGGTAAGAGGAAACCAGAGTTAATCCTGAAGTTACCTGGGTAAGAGGAAACCCAGAGTTAATCCTGAAGTTACCTGGGTAAGAGGAAACCCAGAGTAGGTAGTACAGCCCTAGGTTTGTACTCCTGGTTTGAGAACAGCAGCAGCTTCACTAATAAAAACCTCCTTCAGGCTCTAATGAAGTTTAGAAGAACGTATGTATGAAGTGTTTCATGGTCTCATTAAATTTATAATGTCTTCAGATTGTAACTGTCCTTTTCTCTGTCTGTCTTTGTCTAACTGCTCTCTGCTCTTCTTTTGCCCCTGCTATCTGCCCCTGCTCAGAGTCTACCGGGGGTAGGTGCAGCAGCTTCACTGCTTCTTCTGATCCTGTTCTCCACCTGTATTCTCTCCATCCAGCTTCTCTGCAGCTTTCATTTCCTCTAGTTTTCACTGAAACTCTTTCTGTTCATACAAAGAATCTCATATAACCTAATGATCTCTATGACCGTAGCCAGAAGCTAAGCTGGCCTGAGGGTCTGAAGGCCGAGTCATAAGAACCTCCATAAGAACAAGAAGAACGTTCAGCACCGCGGCCTCATTTTCTGTGTCCAGCTCCTTCTGGCAGAAGTAAAGTGGTTGGTCTGTTCCAACCATCCAGGCTGAAGGTGGTGCTGCACTCCTGAAGCTTTGGCACTGATGTGTTCTACGTGTTCCAGCTCACTAGTGACCATCAGTCATATTTTAATCATGTTTAGCTTGTAACCTCGCTGCTGTACGAGCGCCGCAGCTCGTTACCATGTGGGAGGGCGGAGTTACGTGATGCCCCTGAACGCATCACTCAGAGCTGTCAGCTCCTGGAGTTCAAACCAGACCAACATGGCGCTCAGACACAAACTTTCTCTTTTATTACTGAAACACTTCAGAGTAATGTGTTTCTGAAAACGTTGGAGGTGAGAAATAAGCTGCATTTTAAAAGAAAAAATGCTGCTTCACAGATGTGTTGCTGCTGTGAGGGGGCGTGGCCTGTGGTGAGGGGGCGTGGCCTGTGGTTAGGGGACGTGGCCTGTGAGTTGGACAGCTTCTTCATGGAGCATGAACTCTCCTGGTGAAAAAACACTTTCCTACAGCGGGCTGACGTCACTGACGACTTTTCTTCTTGTTCTTATGGAGGGTGCGGAGGGGCTGTAGCGCGTTAGCATTAGTGCAGTTTCAGTTTAACAGGGTAAGAAAAGCAGGAGAGCAGCTGTGTTCACAATATGAGCCAATAACTCAAGTCTTTCTCAGTTCAATGCTAACATGTAGCTACTAGCCAATGCTAAACATGTAGCCGCCAGCTAATGCTAACATGTAGCCACCAGTCAATGCTAAACATGTAGCCGCATGCTAATGCTAACATGTAGCCACCAGTCAATGCTAAACATGTAGCTGCATGCTAATGCTAACATGTAGCCACCAGTCAATGCTAAACATGTAGCTACCAACTGATGCTAAACATGTAGCCGCCAGCTAATGCTAACATGTAACCACCAGCTAATGCTAACATGTAGGCTAATGCTAACATGTAGGCTAATGCTGACATGTAGGCTAATGCTGACAGGTTCACGGTGTCATGATGTTTTCTAAACTGGTGTGTGTAGCAGATTGTGTGTTTTGTGTAAAGTGATGAATTGTCGTTATTTTGTCTGCTTTGATCCAAACGCCTCAATGACAAACCAAAGCGTCTGTCTGTCTGTCTGTCTGTCTGTCTGTCTGTCTGTCTGTCTGTCTGTCTGTCTGTCTGTCTGTCTGTCTGTCTGTCTGTCTGTCTGTCTGTCTGTCTGTCTGTCTGTCTGTCTGTCTGTCTGTCTGTCTGTCTGTCTGTCTGTCTCCAGGATGAAGGACACCACCAAGAAGAACAACATCTTCTCTCAGTTCAGGAAGAACGACCGGGACAAACAGAAGCTGATAGAGACTGTGGTGAAACAGCTGAGGAGCCTGGTCAATGGCATGTCCTCCTAAACACACACACACACACACACACACACACACACACACACACACACACACACACACACACACACACACACACACACACACACACACACACACACACACACAAAGGCATGAAGGAAAAGCAAAAGCAAACAGACGTAGAAGTCATATCTCTTACTGTTATATACGACTGAATACTCATGTAAATAACACACACACACACACACACACACACACACACACACACACACACACACACACACACACACACACACACACACACAGTTTACTGGACTCTTAACAGGAATAAAGAGTAAAGTGTCTGTAAAGTATTTTTAACTGCTATGATAAGACAAACTATGTTTTGTATGTGTGAGAGGAGCTGCAGCAGCTGAAGTATCACAGCAACGTGTCAGAGGACACACGCACACACACACACGCACACACACACACACACAGGTTCACGTCTGTTTTGTGTCTGATGACGGTGCTGATGGAATCATGGAGGAAGAAATCAGAATCTTTGTTTGGGGTTCTATAACTCCATGTTTAGTGATTCAGTAAAACAGTAGAATTGACCTCCTGCTGTGGATAATTAATTGTTTGTATATTCGAGTCCTAAATAACACAATAAAATGTAAATTTTATAACATCAAAATCTGTTAAAAAGTGTAAGACTGACCAAAGTAAGAGCTTTCACAGTCCTGACATTTCCTCCTGATCACATGGAGCTCATGTCCTGCAGAACTGCCTCCTTCTGAAAACTCTGTTTCCATGGAAACTGCAGAACACTGAATGTGTAAACAGACCGAAAATGGTGTCGTAATGTAAACGGGCCATTAAAGAAACGGAATCTGACAGTATGGGTCAGCGGCTGTTTTTGAATAAATAATATTAATTAGTCTTAATTTGAGGAAGATGTTTTGTGGATTCGACTCGTTCGCCTCTCGGCTGAAACGATATTTTATCTTCTCACTCCAGATGAATCCAAATCATTTCCCAATAAAGCCGTTAAACCTTAAACCAACCTCTTTTTAAAGAAAACGGTTTGAGAGCAGCGGCTTTGTTTCCACTTTCGATCAGGTGGCACTCTGCCGGCGTTCACGGTTCGATCCCCTCCAGCTCTCTGTGTCCTTCATGATGTTTCTCACATGAGTCGTCATCAGACACCAGCAGGGCGGCGCCACCCCCAGTTCAGAGATGAAAGAGAGTGAATTGAACGCGTTGTCCCGATACTGCAGCTGCTGTTGCTCACTGATGGACGGATGATGACGTCTTGAAAAGACCGATGTTCTTGACAAGAAGTGATGTTTTTGTTGGGGTCCTGGAGGATTGGCTTGCTGTGTGTCGTTTGTCTACATTTTCAGCAGAACTAGTTCAGACCGGCTGACGGCGAGCTGGGAGGAGTTCCACTGGAACACCCAGCGATCCTAAGGTGAATGTCTGAAACCGGTTCTTTAGAGTTTGGGTTCCACCGGTTCTGCCTGCGACCAAAAGCATCGTTTCCACAGTGCCCCTTGGTGCCGGTGCCGGTCGGGTGGGGTCGGCTATCTGTAACCAGACCCATATCAGTGCCGTGTTTCCATTACACGGGGTTCGGTTTGAAATGTAGGCGGGGTTATGAACGGTGCGTAATCATGCAGGATGTGACGCCATAACGGGAGGACATTTTCATTAAAGTTTCCTGATTGCTGCAGAAGAACTGATTGGAAATGGCTGCTTGCTGGGAGAACAGCGGTTGTCACGGACCAATGAGCAGACGGCAGTGTTGAAGCTCCTCCCCCTCACATCCGGCACATTGAGCCTGGTATCCAAGTGGAGGGGTAGTGAGAAATGGGTACCAATAGTACCGGTTGGTACCGGTTCTGAGTCAATGGAAACGCACAACAACCGGTTCCGACCTGACCCGTACCGGCATCAAGGGGCACTGTGGAAACAAGGCTAAATACTGCCATCCATCTGGTAGTTTACCACTTCAGATCTGTCGGCTGGACTCGATTCAGATCAGGTCTCGGTTTGGACCGCAACTGGGTTAGGATCGGGACTTGGTTCGCATCAGGACTCGAATCGGATCGGGTCTCGGATCGGATCAGGACTCTGTTCTGGTGGTTTCCTATGGTGTGTTTCGTGTGACTCCTCCCCTCTCGATGTGGCTCCTCTCCTCCCAGTGTGGCTCCTCCCCCCTCACTGGGCTCCGTCGGTTCCTTCTCGGTTCTTTTTGTTCCTCAGGATGAGATGAAGCTCCAGATTCCAGAATCCAGGAAGCAATAAACGGGTTCTCTCAGCCTCCTGCATGTTTCCTGACGTTCTCCGTCTCTGCTCTCCATTCAGCCGCAGGTTTTGCACTGAGAATGTCCCATTGAGTTTTCTTCTCCCTGATTTGCCTCTTTTAGAAAGTTGCTTGTAAATGCCCCTGTACATACTGCATATTTTGTAAAGTAATAATTCCTGCAGTTTGTCTGCTGCACACTGAATTTACCAGAGACTCAAACACCCAAAGTAAAAGTGTAACTCCTGGAGGTTTGAGTGAGAGAAGCTTTCTGTTGGACTGTAAATGTTTGTGTGACTCTGATGTCCGAGGCTGGACCGGTCCGACTATTAAAGGTTGAAAGAATTCTGCCGTCGTTGCTCATTCTCATTCCACTGGTTTGTACCAGTGCAGCGCTGAGGCCCCGCCCACATGTCCACACTTTAGCCCCGCCCACAGCGGCAGGAAGTCATTCTTTTAAACATTTCCATCCACACGGCTCAACACCGTGTCGTACATCTGCCAGGCCTACAGGTGGCGCTGTAACCCCCACAGAAATACAGCAGGAACGGAGGAAGATGATCCTCATGCTGAGTCCTGAGCGCCGCCACCGCCTGGACTCTGGGCGACGCCTCCTCTTCTGCTGACATGTTCATACTGACCTGACCTGAGCATGAAGGAGACTCCTCCCCCTCCTCCTCTACCATCCTCCTCCTGCTCCTCCTCTACATCCTCCACCTCCTCACCGTAACCTTCCTCCTCCTCTACCTCTTCCTCCTGCTCCACCTCCTCCACCTCCTCCTCTACCATACTCCTCCTGCTCTTCCTCTTTCTCCTCCACCTCCTCACCGTCAACTTCTTCCTCCACCTCTCCTCCTCCTCACCATCATCTTCCTTCTGGGAAGGTCACATTTGGTCCTGACTCCCTGGATTGCTAGTGGCACTTGCCTTGATCTCCCTCTTCCTCTTCCTCTTCCTCTTCCTCTTCCTCCTCCTCTACAGAAACGGACTGAATCAGGAATGAAACCCTTAAAATTCAACAATATCACTTTTTAAAGAGAAACTAATGTTTTCTTCAGTTTATTTTCTGTCCATTTCAGTGGATCTTTGATTTTATTCAGAACAGGAAAGTTCAGAGTCAAATGAGAGCTGAGCGGCTTTATAGATGTATAATACATAGACACACAGACATTATGCCATCATGGTGTATTGTTTTTATTACGGTGACTGTCAAAATAAAACTACCAAGTTGGATTGTTATTACAGTGACTGTCAAAATAAAACTACCAAGTTGGATTATGATGGTGACTGTCAAAATAAAAGTACCAAGTTGGATTGTTATTACGGTGACTCTCAAAATAAAAGTACCAAGTTGGATTGTTATTATGGTGACTGTCAAAATAAAAGTACCAGTCTAGGAGAATATGGACTGGGAGTCATGACGCCATGGAGGAAACTTTGTTCTGATTGGCTCTACTGAGTATGTGCACTACCAGGACCAGGAGCGGTGTTCCTCTCATTTCCACGAAGCGTTTTCAAAAAGTTCCACCCTGGGAGCTGCTTAGAGAAAGTTTTCCTTTCGGTGCCTGATGTGGGATCCTTGTTGTGTTTGTTGTTGTTCTGGTGGATCAGACAGTGGCTCCCCACTGTGACCTGTTGCTGTATATTTACGGTGGATTTTCTAAGTATCCTACTGTATTTGATAATAAATATAAAATATTGTGCCATATTTATCCCTCACTCGTAAATGTACGGCTAGATCAGTCATTTAACAGTAATAGGTAACTAATTTAATAGCAATAACCAGTATTTTCTGTCCAGCAGTGGAGACACATCTGTCCTCATGTCTTCATCCATCAGCGTCTCATCATCGCTCTTCTTTAGTGATCAAACTCCTCAAACTATTAATTTTGTAGTGACGATATGGAACCTGACTTCATGAGCTCGTGCACCAGCGTCCCCCAGGTGGACTTCAGCAGGTAAAGTAGAGTTCACTAATTAGTCGTGTCTCTGTTGTTTTGGCTGCATGATTAGTGAACTGTTGACGTTTGACATGTTGGATTATTCCCGGTTGCTTAATAAGGCAAAGTGAAGCAAACTGTCGCAAGCTTGACCTTCAAGTTTTCTTTAAAGTAAAATGTATTTGTCATTGTCTTATCGCAGTATTCCCTCTCAACAGCAACAGAGCATGCTCATAACCTCAGAAAACCTCAGGTCAGCCCGTCACCACTCTGGATTCCAGCGTTAGACAGGAAGCAGACGAGTCAGTCCTCTGGGGGAGAGGACGTCAGGTGTCTAAATGAGGATTATCTTTTCAATTCAACATAATTCAAGGAATTAAATCAAAACCTTATTGAGCCACTGGCCCCGGCAGTTCGGGAGGAGAAGAACCTGGGAGGTATAACAACTGGTAATGTTGAGAATAAATTCTGCTTATATGCAGATGACGTTCTGATAACCATTGAATGGGGTGTTCCTCTGAAACATGGAAAATGTTCTGGTTATACACTCAACATCCAAAAAACCCGGGTGCTGACCTTTAACTTGGCACCAACAAAACAATCACTCCACAGGCATCAGTTCGATTGGCACAAATTAAATACTTGGGTGTGATATTGACAAAAGATCCAAAGGGGGGAGGGGGGGGGGGTGGCTCTGCGATGCCTGTATGGCTATTATCAGTCAGCTCAGCTCGGGCCTCTGGTGTGCTGGTGCAACCCAGGCTGTGTCACTAGTGGACATTCCTGTACAGTCGGTTCTGGTTGTTTGAACGAGCTCCATGGAACATGGAACCCAGAACCCTTGGGTGGGTTTATCCCTGAAAACCTGGTCCAAGACCTGCATTCCCTCCACACGTCCTCTGCTGGACCATCACTAGAAACAATGGACCAGACCAGGAATCACCTCCATCTCAAGTATCACCAAAAGAGGGGAACTAATCCGTTTTGAAGTTTTTTGTCAAAAATATGACTCATATGCTAAAGAAGAGTTTTCCCGAAATTTACAGATCCGCCACTTTATTATAAAAGAAATTAAGACTCATGAACGTAAAGAAAATTCATCTATAATTCAAATATTTAATGAAGCAAATGAATCTTAAAAGCCCAAAAGGCATTATTGTGAAATGATTTAAAAGTTTAATGTCCCACAATAAGAACTGTAGAGATGATATTACAGCTCTGGGAGGAAGACGCCAATATAGTCACTTCAGAGGACATACGGCTCCGACTCTGGACCAATGGATCCGTAACAACAAGCTCATTACTACTATGGTGTCAGTTTAACTGGAAGAATCTAATTCAATTCTTTATTTCCCCAAAGCAGAAGTCAAAGTGGAGTGGTTCAGAGGCGTCCTGCTCGAGGGTGGAGGGAGGGTGGAGCGGTTTCTGCAGTCTGCTTCCATTTATTCTGGTCATGCCCAAATTTAAAGAAATTCTAGAAGGAGGTACAACAACTAATATCAGGAGCCCTGGGTATTGGACTGCATCTTTCTTTCATGACAATGTACCTGGGAAACCTTCCGAAGGGTTTGAGAGGCGGAGACTCGTACCTGCTGAGGATCATTATGGTGGAGAGCCAAAAGGCTGTAACCACGTGCTGCTGCAGAGGGATGAAACTGCTCCAATACACAATAAACAAGATGGAGATTTTGACGTTCACAGTAAGATTACAAAACGAAAAAGGAGAGGAATACTGGGAAAAATGGGACAGCATCAAAAACTCTTAAGGACTCTCTATATTTGAGTACATAATGGTTATGAGTACCAAAACCTGTGCATTGCTCCTACTCGTTGATTGTATCTCTTTTTATATGTATATAATTGTAAATATCCTTGCCCTCAATTCTGTTGTATGTTCATGCATGTTGTTTGAAAAAAAAAAAAAAGAAATGTCAAACTGGACCTCTGAACCTTTTATATAATACCCTGGCATAAAGCCTGTCCCCTGGCAGAATAACCCGCCGGGCTCTGCAGGTAAACCATCCGTCCACCAGGTTGGCCGTTCGGGACTAAATGTTATTTTGGGGTTCTTCGCTTCTGACTAGTGCTGTCATGATACCAACATTTTGGTATCGATACCGATACCACCATGTAGGTCGATACTTTTGATACTTGTCGATACTTTTCCAAAAAAAAGAAAACACAAGAAATGTCATTAAATTCAGCCTGTCTTCAGTAGGACCAATGTCTTTAAATGGTTTGTTACTATGCAGTAATCTTTATAACATTAAATGGCTAAAATTAAATATTTTCATATTATATTCTTGTATATTATTATATTTATAATACTAATATTTATAATAGCTTATATTTATTTCCAGAGCTATATTTTCATGGGTATATAAGTTACTAGCTGTGGTTCTTTGAACTCCTGCAGATCTGGGTGTTTGTCCTTCAGGAGTTTAGCAGGTTAGTAGTGTAGCAGGTTAGTAGTGTAGCGGGTTAGTGCTGTAGCGGGTTAGTAGTGTAGCAGGTTAGTAGTGTAGCAGGTTAGTGCTGTAGCAGGTTAGTAGTGTAGCGGGTTAGTAGTGTAGCAGGTTAGTAGTGTTTCCACTCTGGACCAGACGTGTTCTCTAACACTGTTTACACAGTGGAGCTTCAGTGTTCATGGAGACACCATGCTCTTTTGTTTTGAAGCCAAAGTTCTTCATATAGTACTTCTAGTACCTGTTGTTTCTACAAGTTACGGCCTTGTGGATGTATCAGCAGCCATTCTCTCTCTCTCTCTCTCTCTCTCTCTCTCTCTCTCTCTCTCTCTCTCTCTCTCTCTCTCTCTCTCTCTCTCTCTCTCTCTCTCTCTCTCTCTGTCTCTCTGTGATGCACTCTATTTCTTTTTACAGAGTTTCCACGGGTCGTTTGAGTCAGTTCTGCATGCTCATTCTCACATGGACGCAAACGCCATGTCATTTACACATGCGCATCCGGTATTCTTTTCAAAGTAAAAGCTCGGTTGGGAGAAGATTGTTTTGAAAATACTTTTTGACTTTTATTTTGAAGTTGTGTCGGTGTGATTCCGGTACCGGCCGGGCCCAGTATAGTATCGTTTTAAAGGCTTCAGTACCGCGATACCAATACAGTACCGGTATACCGAACAACCCTACTTCTGACTATTGTTCAGATGTTTAAAAAAGGCTCCCCCTTGAACTGCTGCCTTATCGTGGTGGGGGAGTTTGAGTACCCGAATTATCCTGGGAGCTACGTTGTCGGGGGACTTGCCCCCCAGTAGGGTCTCCCAAGGCAAACTGGTCCTAGATTACGAATCAGACCAAAAGCAGTTCAACAAGCCCCTGTGGAAAAACAACCAAAGAGGCAAGTGACGTCGCCCGGTAAGGCTCAGCCGGGGCCTCACCCTGGAGCCAGGCCTGGGGTTGGGGCTCGTATGCCAGTGCCTGTTGGCCAAGCTTTTGCCCGCTTGGCCCGGCCGGTATAGAGAGATACCGTCTAGATATAGTCGGGCTCACCTCCACCCACAGCTTGGACTCTGGAACCCAGCTCCTCCACAGGGGCTGGACACTCCACTTTTCTGGAGTTGCCCGCGGTGAGAGGCGGCGGGCTGGCGTGGGCTTGCTTATTGCCCCACAGCTCAGCCGCCATTTGTTGGAGTACACCCCGGTGAACGAGAGGGTCGCGTCCCTACGACTTCGGGTAGGGGACAGGTCTCTGACTGTTGTCTCGGCCTGCGGACCGAACAGCAGTACAGAGTACCCGACCTTCTTGGAGTCCCTGGGAGGGGTGCTGGATAGTGCTTCAACTGGGGACTCCATTGTTCTACAGGGGGACTTCAACGTGGGCAACGGCAGTGAGACTTGGAAGGGGTGATTTGGAGGAACAGCCTCCCTGATCTGAACCCGAGAGGTGTTCTGTTATTGGACTCCTGTGCTGGTCACAATTTGGCCATAACGAACACCATGTTCGAGCACAGGGGTGTCCACACGTGCATTTGGCACCAGGACACACTAGGCTGGAGGTCGATGATAGACTTCGTAGTCGTGTCATCTGATCTCCGGCCACGTGTCTTGGACAACGTGAAGAGAGGAGCAGAGCTGTCAACTGATCACCACCTGGTGGTGAGTTGGATGCGCTGGACGGGGAGGAAGCCGGACAGACTTGGCAGGCCCAAACGTGTCACGAGGGTCTGTTGGGAACTCCTGGCCGAGCCCTCTGTCCGCGCAGTCTTCAACTCCCGCCTCCGGGAGAGCTTCTCACGGATCCCAGGGGAGGCTGGAGACATTGAGTCCAAGTGGACCATGTTCTCCACCTCCATTGTCGAAGCTGCTGCTCGGAGCTGTGGTCGCAGGGTCTCTGGTGCCTGACGTAGCAGCAACCCCCGAACCCGGTGGTGGACCCCGGAAGTAAGGGATGCCGTCAGCTGAAGAAGGAGTCCTATCGGGTGCTGTTAGCTCATAGGACTCCTGAGGCAGCTGACAGGTACCGGCAGGCCAGGCGGGCCACAGCTCGAGCCGTGGTGGAGGCAAAAACTCGGGCCTGGGAGGCCATGGAGGAGGACTAACGGTCGGCGCCGAGGAAATTCTGGCAAACCGTCCGGTGCCTCAGGAGGGGAAGCAGTTTTTCACCAACACTGTTTACAGTGGAGGGAGGGAGCTGCTAACCTCAACTGGAGATGTCGTCGGGCAGTGGAAGGAATACTTCGAGGACCTCCTCAATCCCACCATCACGTCTTCCGTTGAGGAAACAGAGGCTGGGTTCTCAGAGGTAGACTCGTCCATTACCCAAGCTGAAGTCAGCGAGGTAGTTGCTAAGCTCCTCGGTGGCAAGGCACCGGGAGTGGATGAGATTCGCCCTGAGTTCCTTAAGTCTCTGGATGTGCAGGGACTGTCCTGGCTGACTCGTCTCTGCAACATTGCATGGCGGTCGGGGACAGTACCTCTGGACTGGCAGACCGGGGTGGTGGTCCCTCTTTTTAAGAAGGGGGATCGGAGGGTGTGCTCCAACTACAGGGGGATCACACTCCTCAGCCTCCCCGGGAAAGTCTATTCCGGGGTACTGGAGAGGAGGATCCGGCCGTTGGTCGAACCTCGGATCCAAGAGGAACAATGCGGTTTTCGTCCAGGTCGTGGAACACTGGACCAGCTCTATACTCTCCACCGGGTACTCGAGGGTTCATGGGAGTTCGCCCAACCAGTCCACATGTGTTTTGTTGACCTGGAGAAGGCGTTAGACCGTGTCCCTCGGGACGTCCTGTGGGGGGTGCTCCGGGAGTATGGAGTCCAGGACCCTTTGCTAAGGGCTGTCCGGTCCCTGTACGCCTGGAGCAGGAGTTTGGTTCACATTGCCGGCAGTAAGTCGGACCTGTTCCCAGTGCACGCTGGCCTCCGGCAGGGCTGTCCTTTGTCACCGGTTCTGTTCATAACTCTCTCTCTCTCCCTCCTCTCTCTCCCTCCTCTCTCTCCCTCTCTCTCCGTCTACCTCTCTCGCTCTCCCCCTCTCTCTGTATACCTCCTCTATCTCTCTCTGCCTCCCCTCTCTCTCTCCCTCCTCTGTCTCTCTCCCTCCACCTCTCTCTCCCTCCTCTTTCTCTCTCCCTCCTCTCTTTCTCTCTCCCTCCCCTCTCTCTCCCTCCCCCTCTCTCTCTCCCCCCTCTCTCTCTCCCCTCTCTCTCTCTCTTCCTCCTCTCTCTTTCCCTCCCTACCCTCTCTCTCTCTCTCTTCCTCCCCCTCTCTCTCCCCCTCCCCCCTCTCTGTCTTTCTCTCTCTCTCTCCTTCCTCTCTCTCCCCCTCTCTCTCCGTCTACCTCTCTCGCTCCCCCTCCTCTCTCTCTATCCCTCCTCTATCTCTCTCTGCCTCCCCCTCTCTCTCCCTCCTCTTTCTTTCTCTCACTCTCTCTCTCTCTCTCTCTCTCTCTCTCTCTCTCTCTCTCTCTCTCTCTCTTCCTCCCCCTCTCTCTCCCTCCCCTCTCTCTCTCTTTCTCTCTCTCTCCCTCCTCTCTCTCCCCTTCTCTCTCCGTCTACCTCTCTCGCTCTCCCTCCTCTCTCTATCCCTCCTCTCTGTCTCTCTGCCTCCCCCTCTCTCTCCCTCCTCTTTCTCTCTCTCTCCCTCCTCTCTCTCCCCTTCTCTCTCCGTCTACCTCTCTCGCTCTCCCTCCTCTCTGTCTCTCTGCCTCCCTCTCTCTCTCCCTCCTCTCTCTCCCTCCCTCCCCTCTCTTTCTCTCTCTCTCCCTTCTCTCGCCCCCCCTCTCTCTCGTCTACCTCTCTTGCTCTCCCCCTCTCTCTCTATACCTCCTCTGTCTCTCTCTGCCTCCCCCTCTCTCTCTCCCTCCTCTGTCTCTCTCCCTCCACCTCTCTCTCTCCCTCCTCTTTCTCTCTCCCTCCACCTCTCTCTCTCCCTCCTCTCTCTCTCCCCCTCCTCTCTCTCTCTCCCCCTCTCTCTCTCCCCTCTCTCTCTCTCTTCCTCCTCTCTCTTTCCCTCCCTACCCTCTCTCTCTCTCTCTTCCTCCCCCTCTCTCCCCCCCCCTCTCTGTCTTTCTCTCTCTCTCCCCCTCTCTCTCCGTCTACCTCTCTCGCTCCCCCTCCTCTCTCTCTATCTCTCTCTGCCTCCCCCTCTCTCTCCCTCCTCTTTCTTTCTCGCTCTCTCTCTCTCTCTCTCTCTCTCTCTCTCTCTGTCTGTCTCTCCCTCCACCTTTCTCTCTCTCTTCCTCCCCCTCTCTCTCTCCCTCCCCTCTCTCTCTCTTTCTCTCTCTCTCCCTCCTCTCTCTCCCTTTCTCTCTCCGTCTACCTCTCTCGCTCTCCCTCCTCTCTCTCTATCCCTCCTCTCTGTCTCTCTGCCTCCCCCTCTCTCTCCCTCCTCTTTCTCTCTCTCTCCCTCCTCTCTCTCCCCGTCTCTCTCCGTCTACCTCTCTCGCTCTCCCTCCTCTCTCTCTATCCCTCCTCTCTGTCTCTCTGCCTCCCTCTCTCTCTCCCTCCTCTCTCTCTCCCTCCCTCCCCTCTCTCTCTTTCTCTCTCTCTCCCTCCTCTCCCCCCCCTCTCCGTCTACCTCTCTCGCTCTCCCCCTCTCTCTCTATACCTCCTCTATCTCTCTCTGCCTCCACCTCTCTCTCTCCCTCCTCTTTCTCTCTCTCTCGCTCTCTCTCTCCCTCCACCTCTCTCTCCCTCCTCTTTCTCTCTCCCTCCTCTCTCTCCCTCCTCTTTCTCTCTCTCTTTCTCTCCCTCCACCTCTCTCTCTCCCTCCTCGTTCTCTCTCCCTCCTCTCCCTCTCTCTCTCCCTCCTCTTTCTCTCGTCCTACTCTCCCTCTCTCTCTCCCTCCTCTCTCTCTCACTCTCTCTCTCTTGCTCCCTCCACCTCTCTCTCTAACTCTTCTCTCTCTCCCTCCACCTCTCTCTCTAACTCTTTTCTCTCCCTCCCTCCTTTCTCTCCCTCCTCTCCCTCTCTCTCCTCCTCCTCTCTCTCTCTCTCTCTCTCTCTCTCCCTCTCTCTCTCCCTTCACTTCTCTCTTCTCCTTCTTCTCTTTCCCTCCTCTCTCTCTCGCTCTCTCCCTCCACCTCTCTCTCTCTCTTGTAATCAGAGCAGACTCTGATATAAAGAGTCTCATCATGAGACTGAGGTGGAGGTCCAGAGAAAGGTGGAGGAAGCTCCACTGGTCGGCTTTGTTTGTCAACAACCACAGACAAAGTTGCTCGTTCTGCGATAACTCCGGTTGCTCTGTTGCTGGAGAGGGTGACATGCCCCCCACAACCCCCCCACAATGCACTTCCTCCTTCGTCCTCTCGTCCTCTGACGTCCGTCTGGTGGGACAATAGCCCTATAAAGGAGCTGTGTGTGTGTGTGTGTGTGTGTGTGTGTGTGTGTGTGTGTGTGTGTGTGTGTGTGTGTGTGTGTGTGTGTGTGTGTGTGTGTGTGTGTGTGTGTGTGTGTGTGTGTGTGTGTGTGGCTGCGCTGGATGCTGGAACGTTGCTGAGCCTCACCGTACATTCACACTGGGGGTGGATGGGTGAGGGGGATGAAAGGGTGAGAGGGGTCCCTTCCTGAGTGTTAACAAGAGTCACCAGGAGTCACCAGGACTTTAGTGCCCAGATCAAACACTTTAACGAGGCACTAAACTGCTTTTACATTCAACGATACAACTGAAGACCAGGACACGTCCCTCTGCTGACCTGTCTGCTCTAAATACTACACACTACACTACACACACTACACACTGCAGTATACACACTGCACTATACACACTACACTACACACTGCACTATACACACTACACTACACACACTGCACTATACACAATACACACTGCACTATACACACTGCACTATACACAATACACACTGCAGTATACACACTGCACTATACACACTACACACACTATACACTATACACACTACACTATACACACTACACACTGCAGTATACACACTGCACTATACACACTACACACACTATACACACTACACACTACACTATACACACTACACACTGCAGTATACACACTACACTACACACTGCACTATACACACTACACTACACACTGCACTATACACACTACACTACACACACTGCACTATACACAATACACACTGCAGTATACACACTGCACTATACACACTACACTACACACACTGCACTATACACAATACACACTGCAGTATACACACTGCACTATACACACTACACACACTATACACTATACACACTACACTATACACACTACACACTGCAGTATACACACTGCACTATACACACTACACACACTATACACACTACACTATACACACTACACACTGCAGTATACACACTACACTATACACACTACACACTGCAGTATACACACTGCACTATACACACTACACACACTATACACTATACACACTACACTATACACACTACACACTGCAGTATACACACTGCACTATACACACTGAACTATACACACGACACACTACAGACACTATACATTATACACTACACACTACAGACACTATAGACTACACACTACACACTAAACAATATAGACACTATACATAAATACACTATATACTATACACTACACACTACATGCTATACACTACACACTATACATTATACATTATACAATATATACAATACAATACACACTACATGCTATACACTACACACTATAGGCACTATACACTATACACCACACACTACACACTAGACACTATAGACACTACACACTGCACACTATACATTATACACTATACTCTACACACTACGCTCTGCACACCATACATTATACACTACACGCTACACACTCTCTACACTATACACACTTCACAGTACACACTATACACTAAACACACTAAACACTATAGATACTATAGACATTATACAGTACACACTACACACTACAGACACTATACACTGCACACTACACACTCTATACACTATACAGTATACACTCTACACACTGTAAAGACTACACACGCTACACAGACTAAACACTAAACACTACACACTCTACACACTACACGCTACACACTACACACTACACTCTCCACTCTCCACCCTACACCTTACACACACTAAACACTACACACACTACATGCTACACGCTACACACTACACGCTACACACTACACACTACACGCTACACGCTACACACTACACGCTACACGCTACACACTACACACTACACACTACACACTACACACTACACACTACAGTCTGGGGACGCCTGAGGGCCTCGGCTTTGAGGTGTGGACGGTCAAAGACAGACGTCTGTTGAAAAGGAAAGCCTGGGGTGGGCGGGGCCTGAGCGGGCTGATCAGAAACTGGTCAGACACTTGATTTGAGTATATTTGCGTATTTTTGCCAGATAAAGTGACACGGAGAGTGGACATCCTACTTGTCATGACAAAACAAAGCCCGTTCTTTCAGAGGGCAAAGGAACTGCCAAATAATTTCAATACAATGTTTTCCACATCCCAAAAAGGACGAGACAAAACTAATTAGGACTGGACGATATATAGCAGCTCAAGAAGACTTTCTTCTGTATTCCATGTTCTTCTAGAGCACGAAACTCTACTGATGGGACGACAAGAGATCAGAGCAATTAGAGTTCACATCTAAACATCACACCTGCAGCACTTTACGGAACTTTATATTGCAATAAATTTGAAAATATATTGCAATACATTCCAGTATATTCATATACTCAGAGGAGGAAAAACCTTTCTCCTCCTCTGACTCTGGTTCTGCAGGTTTCTCCTTCTCTTAGCCTGGTTCTGCAGGTTTCTCCTTCTCTTAGCCTGGTTCTGCAGGTTTCTCCTCCTCTTTGCCTGGTTCTGCAGGTTTATCTGACTCTGGTTCTGCAGGTTTCTACTCTGAGCCTGGTTCTGCAGGTTTATCTTTCTCAGACTCTGGTTCTGCAGGTTTCTCTGACTCTGACTCTGGTTCTGCAGGTTTCTCCTCTGACTCTTGTTCTGCAGGTTTCTCCTCCTCTGAGCCTGGTTCTGCAGGTTTCTCCTCCTCTGACTCTGGTTCTGCAGGTTCTTTCTGCCTCCTCTGCTGGTGAATTGTTGGTTATTCACAGTAAAGTTTCTCTCCAGAGTCAAATAGAATCGGTATCATGTGATCAGGATGAGATCAAAGGAGTCAAAGATTTTTGAAGTGAGAATTTTTACCTCTTAAGGTTTTTTTTTAACTCTAATTTGTGAAATATATTGCATATTTTGAACAACGTTATACTTTAAAAAACAAAGTTAAAACATTTAGTAGTGTGAGTGTGGCAGTTGTTTGAAACGCCATACACCTTGTCCCTGGGCGCTGAGGTGAGGCACCACCACTCAGGAGGCCGGTTACAGGGGTGGCCCCGCTGCCACAGCGCCCCCTGAAGGAGGGGACGGAGCAAGCTGTGGTCACCGGGCTTGCTCTTCCTCTCCACACCTCTGCTGCTGCTGCCGCCACCCACCCGGTCTGGCTTGACTCCATCCTCCAGGACTCGGACCTCCACCTCTGCCCTCTGGCTTGACTCCACCCTCCAGGACTCGGCCTCCGCCTCTGCCCTCTGGCTTGACTGTACCCTCCAGGACTCGGCCTCCACCCTCTGGCATCTGGCTTGACTCCACCCTCCAGGACTCGGCCTCCATCTCTGCCCTCTAGCTTGACTCCACCCTCCATGACTCTGCCTCCGCCTCTTCCCCTCTGGCTTGACTCCACCCTCCATGACTCTGCCTCCATCTCTGCCCTCTAGCTTGACTCCACCCTCCATGACTCTGCCTCCGCCTCAGGGCGGCCTGTTTCTGGACTGCTCCTCCTTTATGGGCGCTGCCTCCGCTCTCTGCTGCAGTGGAACTTTTCAAGATTAAAATGACTCTCGGCCTTGAAAGAATATTTGACTGTGTTGGTTTGAAGGTGGAGGCGGGCGCCAGGAGGCGCTCTGGAGGCCGAGAGCTGAACACCGAGGACCTTCCGGAGGTGACGTGGTCACCGGACTGGAGCAGCTGGAGGAGAAGGAAGTTCTGCCCTGGACAAGTTCTCAGGCTCGACGGGAGGAAGAGTGTTTGGTTGATGCAGTTTGTCAGGGTGGAGACGTTTTCTACTTTCTATCTGTAATCAAACCAAAATCTGTTCTGGCTTCATCACTAAACACCTGAACTCAGATCGAAGCTTTTAGGATCTAATGAAATAAATGATTTGCAGTCTGACGCAAACAGATATTCTACAATATTTCTTTGTTTCAGCCAAATTCAGATTTTGACAAAATCCCTGATAACTTTCTCCACGAAATATTTGTGAGGTCATATTCACCTGGACAGGTGAGCTGCACTGGACCTCACATCACAGGACCAACACAGCGACCAACATTTACAGCCACCACGTGCGTGCGTGCGTGCGTGCGTGCGTGCGTGCGTGCGTGCGTGCGTGCGTGCGTGCGTGCGTGCGTGCGTGCGTGCGTGTCAGCGGACCGCCCGAGCCCCTGCGGCTATAAAAGGTATGGAAGGCAGCAGGAGCCTCCATCGTCTGTGGACGCATCATAAACAGACACGACACCCTGGCACATCCTCCTCAAGCTGGACGCCAGCCTGCTCACACACTGCTGTGAAACAGATCCTGTCCTGTGGTCAACATTTGTCACAAGTGAGGCACAGAAAGTCTGGCTGCTCTGTGGACGCTAACTCGTGCTGCAGCTCAGTCCCACACTGGGATCTGGATATGTCCACACTCAGGAAGAACCAAAGAACGAGAACCTAACAGACGTTCTAAAAAGCATTGTCACAACCAAGACATTTGTATAAAATTTGCAGTGTCAGTGACTTTCTCCTGGATGTGAGACATTGTGGAGACAGCTCCTCGCTGGGCCTGAGCCTCAGGGGACACACGGACACAGAACGAGGTGAAGTCTGAAGACAAACAGTGAGTGACCTCCTGCTGAACCAGGAGCCTGACACTCCCTCTGACCTCCTCCTGCTGGGAATGCACCTTAGATTTGCACCTCAAACTACAAATTCCAGCAGTCAAACAGACCAGTTGCTACAAATTGTGCTGTAAATCAGCATAAATACAGTCGTGAGCTTCCAGCTGCATCAGGCTGCAACCCAGAGTCCTCACCATTCCTACTTTCCTGGCTTCACTTGGAAAAGTCACATAATGTTCACCAGGACATGAATATGAGACTAACAGGAGACTTACACGAGACTAACACGAGACTAACACGAGACTTACACGAGACTAACAGGAGACTTACACGAGACTAACACGAGACTTACACGAGACTTACACGAGACTAACACGAGACTTACACGAGACTAACACGAGACTTACACGAGACTTACACGAGACTAACACGAGACTAACACGAGACTAACACGAGACTTACACGAGACTTACACGAGACTAACACGAGACTTACACGAGACTTACACGAGACTTACACGAGACTAACACGAGACTTACATGAGACTTACACAATACTTACATGAGACGAACATAAGACTAACACGAGACTTACATGAGACTAACACAAGACTAACACGAGACTAACACGAGACTAACACGAGACTTACATGAGACTAACACGAGACTTACACAAGACTTACATGAGACTTACACAATACTTACATGAGACGAACATAAGACTAACACGAGACTTACATGAGACTTACACGAGACTTACACGAGACTTACATGAGACTTACACAATACTTACATGAGACGAACATAAGACTAACACGAGACTTACATGAGACTAACACGAGACTTACACGAGACTTACATGAGACTTACACAATACTTACATGAGACGAACATAAGACTAACACGAGACTTACATGAGACTAACACAAGACTAACACGAGACTTACACGAGACTTACATGAGACTTACACAATACTTACATGAGACTAACACGAGACTTACATGAGACTTACACGAGACTTACATGAGACTTACACAATACTTACATGAGACGAACATAAGACTAACAAGAGACTTACACGAGACTAACACGAGACTTACACGAGACTTACATGAGACTTACACAATACGTACATGAGACGAACATAAGACTAACACGAGACTTAAATGAGACTTACACAATACTTACATGAGACGAACATAAGACTAACACGAGACTTACATGAGACTTACACGATACTTACATGAGACAAACACAAGACTAACACGAGACTTACACGAGACTTACACGAGACTTACATGAGACTAACACAAGAGTAACACGAGACTAACACGAGACTTACACGAGACTTACATGAGACTTACACGATACTTACATGAGACAAACACAAGACTAACACGAGACTTACACGAGACTTACACGATACTTACATGAGACAAACACAAGAGTAACACGAGAAGAACACAAGGCTAACACGAGACTAACAAGAGACTTACATGAGACTTACACAAGACTTACATGAGACTAACAATAGACATACACGAGACTTGCACGAGACTAACACAAGACTAACATTAGACATACACGAGACTTGCACGAGACGAACACAAGACTAACACGAGAATAACACAAGACTAACATTAGACATACACGAGACTTACATGAGACTAAAACGAGACTAACACGATACTTACATGAGACTTACACAAGGCTAACACGAGACTAACACGAACCTAACACAAGACTAACATTAGACATACACGAGACTTGCACGAGACGAACACAAGACTAACACGAGACTTACATGAGACTAACACGAGACTAACAGGAGACTTACATGAGACACATGAGACTAACACGAGACTTACATGAGATGAACATGACACGAACACAAGACTAACACGAGACTTATAGGAGACTAACACGAGACTTACATGAGACGAACACGAGACTAACAGGACACTTACACAAGACTTACACGAGACTTACACAAGACTTACACGAGACGAACACAAGACTAACTTGAGACTAACACAAGACTAATACGAGACTTACACGAGACTTACACGAGACTAACACAAGACTTACATGAGACAAACATGACACGAACACAAGACTTACACGAGACTTACACGAGACGAACACAAGACTAACACGAGACTTAAATGAGACTAACACAAGACTAACACGAGACTAACACGAGACTTACATGAGACGAACATGACACGAACACAAGACTAACACAAGAATTACACGAGACTTACACAAGACTAACACGAGACTTACATGAGACGAACACAAGACTTACACGAGACGAACACAAGACTAACACAAGACTAACACGAGACTTACATGAGACGAACACAAGACTTACACGAGACGAACACAAGACTAACACGAGACTTACATGAGACTTACACGAGACTAACAGGAGACTAACACGATACTTACATGAGACTAACACAAGACTAACACGAGACTAACAGGAGACTAACACGAGACTAACACAAGACTAACATGAGACTTACATGAGACTAACACGAGACTTACATGAGACTAACACGAGACTTACACGAGACTTACACGAGACTAACAGGAGACTAACGCGAGACTTACGAGAGACTAACATGAGACTTACACGAGACTAACACAAGACTAACACGAGACTGACACGAGACTTACACGAGACTAACACGAGACTAACACGAGACGAACATGAGACAAACACAAGACTAACACAAGACTTACACTAGACTTACACGAGACTAACACGAGACTTACATGAGACTAACACGAGACTTACACGAGACTTACACGAGACTAACAGGAGACTAACACGAGACTTACGAGAGACTAACATGAGACTTACATGAGACTAACACAAGACTAACACGAGACTGACACGAGACTTACACGAGACTAACACGAGACGAACATGAGACGAACACAAGACTAACACGAGACTAACACGAGACTTACATGAGACTAACACAAGACAAACACGAGACTAACACGAGACTTACACGAGACTAACAGGAGACTTATATGAGACGAACATAAGACTAACACGAGACTAACACGAGACTTACACGATACTTACATGAGACTTACATGAGACTTACACGATACTTACATGAGACAAACACAAGAGTAACACGAGACTTACATGAGACTTACACAATACTTACATGAGATGAACACAAGAGTAACACGAGACTTACATGAGACTTACACGATACTTACATGAGACTTACAAAAGGCTAACACGAGACTAACACAAGACTAACATTAGACATACACGAGACTTGCACGAGACGAACACAAGACTAACACGAGACTAACACGAGACTTACATGAGACAAAAACGAGACTAACACGAGACTAACACGAGACTTACATGAGACGAACACAAGACTAACAGGAGACTTACATGAGACACACGAGACTAACACAAGACTAACACGAGACTTACACGAGACGAACACGAGACTAACTTGAGACTAACAAAAGACTAATACGAGACTTACACGAGACTTACACGAGACTTACACGAGACTAAGACAAGACTTACACGAGACTTACACGAGACGAACACAAGACTAACACGAGACTTACATGAGACTAACACAAGACTAACACGAGAATAACACGAGACTTACACGAGACTTACACGAGACTAACAGGAGACTAACACGAGACTTACATGAGACGAACATGACACGAACATAAGACTAACACAAGAATTACACGAGACGAACACAAGACTAACACGAGACTTACATGAGACGAACACAAGACTTACACGAGACGAACACAAGACTAACATTAGACATACACGAGACTTGCACGAGACGAACACAAGACTAACACGAGACTAACACGAGACTAACACGAGACTTACATGAGACAAAAACGAGACTAACATGAGACGAACACAAGACTTACACGAGACGAACACAAGACTAACACGAGACTTACATGAGACGAACACAAGACTTACACGAGACGAACACAAGACTAACACGAGACTTACATGAGACTTACACGAGACTAACAGGAGACTAACACGAGACTTACATGAGACTAACACAAGACTAACACAAGACTAACATGAGACTTACATGAGACTAACACGAGACTTACATGAGACTAACACGAGACTTACACGAGACTAACACGAGACTTACATGAGACTAACACAAGACAAACACGAGACTAACACAAGACTAACACGAGACGAACACGAGACTAACACGAGACTTTCATGAGACTAATGGGAGACTAACATGAGACTAACACAAGACTTACATGAGAGTAACACAAGACTAACACGAGACAAACACAAGACTTACATGAGACGAACACATGACTAACACGAGACTTACACGATACTTACATGAGACTTACATGAGACTTACACGATACTTACATGAGACAAACACAAGACTAACACGAGACTTACATGAGACTTACACAATACTTACATGAGACGAACACAAGAGTAACACGAGACTTACATGAGACTTACACGATACTTACATGAGACTTACAAAAGGCTAACACGAGACTAACACAAGACTAACATTAGACATACACGAGACTTGCACGAGACGAACAGAAGACTAACACGAGACTTACATGAGATGAACACAAGACTAACAGGAGACTTACATGAGACACATGAGACTAACACGAGACTTACAGGAGACTAACACGAGACTTACACGAGACGAACACGAGACTAACTTGAGACTAACACAAGACTAATACGAGACTTACATGAGACTAACACAAGACTAACACGAGAATAACACGAGACTTACACGAGACTAACAGGAGACTAACACGAGACTTACATGAGACGAACATGACACGAACATAAGACTAACACAAGAATTACACGAGACTTACACAAGACTAACACGAGACTTACATGAGACGAACACAAGACTTACACGAGACGAACACAAGACTAACACGAGACGAACACAAGACTAACACGAGACTTACATGAGACGAACACAAGACTTACACGAGACGAACACAAGACTAACACGAGACGAACACAAGACTAACACGAGACTTACATGAGACGAACACAAGACTTACACGAGACGAACACAAGACTAACACGAGACTTACATGAGACTTACACGAGACTAACAGGAGACTAACATGAGACTTACATGAGACTAACACAAGACTAACACAAGACTAACATGAGACTTACATGAGACTAACACGAGACGAACACAAGACTAACACGAGACTTACATGAGACGAACACAAGACTAACACGAGACAAACACGAGACTTACATGAGACGAACACAAGACTAACACGAGACTAACACGAGACTAACAGGAGACTAACAGGAGACTAACATGAGACTAACACGAGACTTACATGAGACTAACACGAGACTAACACGAGACTAACACGAGACTTACACGAGACGAACACGAGACTAACTTGAGACTAACAAAAGACTAATACGAGACTTACACGAGACTAAGACAAGACTTACACGAGACTTACACGAGACGAACACAAGACTAACACGAGACTTACATGAGACTAACACAAGACTAACACGAGAATAACACGAGACTTACACGAGACTTACACGAGACTAACAGGAGACTAACACGAGACTTACATGAGACGAACATGACACGAACATAAGACTAACACAAGAATTACACGAGACTTACACAAGACTAACACGAGACTTACATGAGACGAACACAAGACTTACACGAGACGAACACAAGACTAACACGAGACTTACATGAGACGAACACAAGACTTACACGAGACGAACACAAGACTAACATTAGACATACACGAGACTTGCACGAGACGAACACAAGACTAACACGAGACTAACACGAGACTAACACGAGACTAACACGAGACTTACATGAGACAAAAACGAGACTAACATGAGACGAACACAAGACTTACACGAGACGAACACAAGACTAACACGAGACTTACATGAGACGAACACAAGACTTACACGAGACGAACACAAGACTAACACGAGACTTACATGAGACTTACACGAGACTAACAGGAGACTAACACGAGACTTACATGAGACTAACACAAGACTAACATGAGACTTACATGAGACTAACACGAGACTTACATGAGACTAACACGAGACTTACACGAGACTAACACGAGACTTACATGAGACTAACACAAGACAAACACGAGACTAACACAAGACTAACACGAGACGAACACGAGACTAACACGAGACTTTCATGAGACTAATGGGAGACTAACATGAGACTAACACAAGACTTACATGAGAGTAACACAAGACTAACACGAGACAAACACGAGACTTACATGAGACGAACACATGACTAACACGAGACTTACACGATACTTACATGAGACTTACATGAGACTTACACGATACTTACATGAGACAAACACAAGACTAACACGAGACTTACATGAGACTTACACAATACTTACATGAGACGAACACAAGAGTAACACGAGACTTACATGAGACTTACAAAAGGCTAACACGAGACTAACACAAGACTAACATTAGACATACACGAGACTTGCACGAGACGAACAGAAGACTAACACGAGACTTACATGAGATGAACACAAGACTAACAGGAGACTTACATGAGACACATGAGACTAACACGAGACTTACAGGAGACTAACACGAGACTTACACGAGACGAACACGAGACTAACTTGAGACTAACACAAGACTAATACGAGACTTACATGAGACTAACACAAGACTAACACGAGAATAACACGAGACTTACACGAGACTAACAGGAGACTAACACGAGACTTACATGAGACGAACATGACACGAACATAAGACTAACACAAGAATTACACGAGACTTACACAAGACTAACACGAGACTTACATGAGACGAACACAAGACTTACACGAGACGAACACAAGACTAACACGAGACGAACACAAGACTAACACGAGACTTACATGAGACGAACACAAGACTTACACGAGACGAACACAAGACTAACACGAGACTTACACGAGACTAACAGGAGACTAACACGAGACTTACATGAGACGAACATGACACGAACATAAGACTAACACAAGAATTACACGAGACTTACACAAGACTAACACGAGACTTACATGAGACGAACACAAGACTAACACGAGACTTACATGAGACGAACACAAGACTTACACGAGACGAACACAAGACTAACACGAGACTTACATGAGACTTACACGAGACTAACAGGAGACTAACATGAGACTTACATGAGACTAACACAAGACTAACACAAGACTAACATGAGACTTACATGAGACTAACACGAGACGAACACAAGACTAACACGAGACTTACATGAGACGAACACAAGACTAACACGAGACAAACACGAGACTTACATGAGACGAACACAAGACTAACACGAGACTAACACGAGACTAACAGGAGACTAACAGGAGACTAACATGAGACTAACACAAGACTTACATGAGACTAACACGAGACTAACACGAGACTAACACGAGACTTACACGAGACGAACACGAGACTAACTTGAGACTAACAAAAGACTAATACGAGACTTACACGAGACTAAGACAAGACTTACACGAGACTTACACGAGACGAACACAAGACTAACACGAGACTTACATGAGACTAACACAAGACTAACACGAGAATAACACGAGACTTACACGAGACTAACAGGAGACTAACACGAGACTTACATGAGACGAACATGACACGAACATAAGACTAACACAAGAATTACACGAGACTTACACAAGACTAACACGAGACTTACATGAGACGAACACAAGACTTACACGAGACGAACACAAGACTAACACGAGACTTACATGAGACGAACACAAGACTTACACGAGACGAACACAAGACTAACATTAGACATACACGAGACTTGCACGAGACGAACACAAGACTAACACGAGACTAACACGAGACTAACACGAGACTAACACGAGACTTACATGAGACAAAAACGAGACTAACATGAGACGAACACAAGACTTACACGAGACGAACACAAGACTAACACGAGACTTACATGAGACGAACACAAGACTTACACGAGACGAACACAAGACTAACACGAGACTTACATGAGACTTACACGAGACTAACAGGAGACTAACACGAGACTTACATGAGACTAACACAAGACTAACATGAGACTTACATGAGACTAACACGAGACTTACATGAGACTAACACGAGACTTACACGAGACTAACACGAGACTTACATGAGACTAACACAAGACAAACACGAGACTAACACAAGACTAACACGAGACGAACACGAGACTAACACGAGACTTTCATGAGACTAATGGGAGACTAACATGAGACTAACACAAGACTTACATGAGAGTAACACAAGACTAACACGAGACAAACACGAGACTTACATGAGACGAACACATGACTAACACGAGACTTACACGATACTTACATGAGACTTACATGAGACTTACACGATACTTACATGAGACAAACACAAGACTAACACGAGACTTACATGAGACTTACACAATACTTACATGAGACGAACACAAGAGTAACACGAGACTTACATGAGACTTACACGATACTTACATGAGACTTACAAAAGGCTAACACGAGACTAACACAAGACTAACATTAGACATACACGAGACTTGCACGAGACGAACAGAAGACTAACACGAGACTTACATGAGATGAACACAAGACTAACAGGAGACTTACATGAGACACATGAGACTAATACGAGACTTACATGAGACTAACACAAGACTAACACGAGAATAACACGAGACTTACACGAGACTAACAGGAGACTAACACGAGACTTACATGAGACGAACATGACACGAACATAAGACTAACACAAGAATTACACGAGACTTACACAAGACTAACACGAGACTTACATGAGACGAACACAAGACTTACACGAGACGAACACAAGACTAACACGAGACGAACACAAGACTAACACGAGACTTACATGAGACGAACACAAGACTTACACGAGACGAACACAAGACTAACACGAGACTTACATGAGACTTACACGAGACTAACAGGAGACTAACATGAGACTTACATGAGACTAACACAAGACTAACACAAGACTAACATGAGACTTACATGAGACTAACACGAGACGAACACAAGACTAACACGAGACTTACATGAGACGAACACAAGACTAACACGAGACAAACACGAGACTTACATGAGACTAACACGAGACTTACATGAGACTAACACGAGACTAACACGAGACTAACACGAGACTAACAGGAGACTAACAGGAGACTAACATGAGACTAACACGAGACTTACATGAGACTAACACGAGACTAACACGAGACTTACATGAGACTAACACGAGACTAACACAAGACTAACATGAGACTAACATGAGACTTACATGAGACGAACACAAGACTAACACGAGACTAACATGAGACTAACAGGAGACTAACAGGAGACTAACATGAGACTTAGTGAGACTAACACGAGACTTACATGAGACTAACAGGAGACTAACACGAGACTTACATGAGACTAACAGGAGACTAACATGAGACTTAGTGAGACTAACACAAGACTAACACGAGACTTACATGAGACTAACAAGAGACTAACACGAGACTTACATGAGACTAACACAAGACTAACACGAGACTAACACGAGACTAACACAAGACTAACACGAGACGAACACGAGACTAACACGAGACTTTCATGAGACTAACAGGAGACTAACATGAGACTAACACGAGACTAACATGAGACTTACATGAGACTTACATGAGACGAACACAAGACTAACACGAGACTAACACGAGACTAACAGGAGACTAACAGGAGACTAACACGAGACTTACATGAGACGAACATGACACGAACACAAGACTAACACATGAATTACACGAGACTTACACAAGACTAACACGAGACTTACATGAGACGAACACAACACTTACACGAGACGAACACAAGATTAACACAATACTTACATGAGACGAACACAAGACTTACATGAGACGAACACAAGACTTACACGAGACGAACACAAGACTAACACGAGACTTACATGAGACTTACACGAGACTAACAGGAGACTAACAGGAGACTAACACGAGACTTACATGAGACGAACATGACACGAACACAAGACTAACACATGAATTACACGAGACTTACACAAGACTAACACGAGACTTACATGAGACGAACACAACACTTACACGAGACGAACACAAGATTAACACAATACTTACATGAGACGAACACAAGACTTACATGAGACGAACACAAGACTTACACGAGACGAACACAAGACTAACACGAGACTTACATGAGACTTACACGAGACTAACAGGAGACTAACACGAGACTAACACAAGACAAACATGAGACTTACATGGGACTAACACGAGACTTACATGAGACTAACACAAGACTTACACGAGACGAACACAAGACTAACACGAGACTTACATGAGACTTACACAAGACTAACAGGAGACTAACACGAGACTAACACAAGACAAACATGAGACTTACATGGGACTAACACGAGACTTACATGAGACTAACACGAGACTTACACGAGACTTACACGAGACTAACAGGAGACTAACACGAGACTTACTAGAGACTAACATGAGATTTACACGAGACTTACATGAGACGAACACAAGACTAACACGAGACTTACATGAGACTTACACGAGACTTACATGAGACTTACACGAGACTTACATGAGACGAACACACGACTAACACGCGACTTACACGAGACACACGAGACTAAAACGAGACTAACAGGAGACTAACATGAGACTTACATGAGACTAACACAAGACTAACACATGACTTACATGAGACTAACACGAGACTAACACAAGACTAACACGAGACTAACACGAGACGAACACAAGACTAACACGAGACTAACATGAGACTAACACGAGACTTACATGAGACGAACACAAGACTAACACGAGACTAACACGAGACTAACACGAGACTAACACAAGACTAACACGAGACGAACACGAGACTAACACGAGACTTTCATGAGACTAACAGGAGACTAACATGAGACTAACACGAGACTAACACTAGACTTACATGAGACTTACATGAGACTAACACGAGACTAACAGGAGACTAACACGAGACTTACATGAGACGAACATGAGATGAACACGAGACTTACATGAGACTTACATGATACTTACATGAGACTTACATGAGACGAACATGAGATGAACAGGAGACTTACACGAGACTTACATGAGACTAACAGGAGACTAACACGAGACTAAGACAAGACTAACACGAGACTAACACGAGACTTACATGAGACTAACAAGAGACTAACACGAGACTTACATGAGACTAACACAAGACTAACACGAGACTAACACGAGACTAACACAAGACTAACACGAGACGAACACGAGACTAACACGAGACTAACACGAGACTAACACAAGACTAACACGAGACGAACACGAGACTAACACGAGACTTTCATGAGACTAACATGAGACTTACATGAGACTAACACGAGACTAACACGAGACTAACATGAGACTTACATGAGACTAACACAAGACTAACACGAGACTAACACTAGACTTACACGAGATTTACATGAGACTTACATGAGACTAACAGGAGACTAACATGAGACTTACATGAGACTAACACAAGACTAACACGAGACTTACATGAGACTTACGCGAGACTAACAGCCACAGTTCTGTACGTACCGTACGTACCATTTTTTTAAAGTTGTGAAAACTAAGAAAAACGGCTTTTTCCTCCAAACCACTGGAGGTGAACCAGGATTGAATCACGATGGAGGAAAGTTCACTGCAATGAGAGACAAGCTCATTGTGGGCAGAGCTGCTGCCGCCGGTCAGTAGTGAAAGTAGTGAGGTGGAGAAAAGATTTGTGAAGGAGGTGTAGGTGGAGAAAAGGTTGGCGGAGGAGGTGCAAGGGGAGAAAAGGTTGGTGGAGGAGGTGGAGGTGGAGAAAAGGTTTGTGAAGGAGGTGTAGGTGGAGAAAAGGTTGGTGGAGGAGGTGCAAGGGGAGAAAAGGTTGGCGGAGGAGGTGCAAGGGGAGAAAAGGTTGGTGTAGGAGGTGTAGGTGGGGAAGGGGCTCATCTGGACTCTCAGGAGGACAGTTGTCTTCCTGAGGTTCAGGAGGTGTCAAGGAAAACTGTAAAGGGAGGAGCGAGGGTGGATGTGGAGGAGGAGGAGAACAGTACGAGAGCTGTGAGTTCAACAGAGGAGTCTGAACTTGAGGAGAGTGAAGGGTTGAGCAGTGACTCCTCCTCTGAGGATGAAGAGCTGAGCAGTGACTCCTCCTCTGAGGATGAAGAGCTGAGCAGTGACGCCTCTGAGGATGAAGGGCTGAGCAGTGACTCCTCCTCTGAGGATGAAGAGCTGAGCAGTGAGGCCTCTGAGGATGAAGGGTTGAGCAGTGACTCCTCCTCTGAGGATGAAGAGCTGAGCAGTGACTCCTCCTCTGAGGATGAAGGGCTGAGCAGTGACTCCTCCTCTGAGGATGAAGGGTTGAGCAGTGACTCCTCCTCTGAGGATGAAGAGCTGAGCAGTGACTCCTCCTCTGAGGATGAAGGGTTGAGCAGTGACTCCTCCTCTGAGGATGAAGGGCTGAGCAGTGACTCCTCCTCTGAGGATGAAGGGTTGAGCAGTGACTCCTCCTCTGAGGATGAAGGGTTGAGCAGTGACCCTTCTGAGGATGAAGAGCTGAGCAGTGACTCCTCTGAGGATGAAGAGCTGAGCAGTGACTCCTCCAGGTGAGGGGTTGGTCTCCAATGAGGGGCGGGGCTCAGAGGAGGGGGGGCTCACTGGGCAGGAGGTGTTCTGACTGAAGAAGCTGGAGGTGAAAGTCAAACCAGACCTCCTCCAAGACCAGAACGACTCAAAATGATTTTCTTTTAAAACTGACAGATTTTGAATTGAAAGAAATGTTCCTGTTTTATCAAAGTGTTTTTATAGTTCACAATGTTATAAATGATTTCATTGCTCCTTCACTGGCTGTAGATGGAACCTCCTGCTGGGGGGCGGAACAGGTACTGACCCTGGTACTGACCCGGGTGGAGGACTGTTCTGGACCGGTACTGACCGGGGTGGAGGACTGGTACTGACCCGGTGGAGTCTGGGTCTTTTGGACTGTTTCCACTGGAGGAACAGACTCTGAACCAGACTGAGCTGAACAGCAGGACGGATTGTTGGTAGAACCCAATAGAACATGTCAGAATATAGAACTGGTCTTTAGTCCGCCTCAAATCCAATGTGTGACTGTTTCTGTTAAAATAGTGATGGAAGATGAAATGTAAATATAGTGTTTTTAAAAATCAAAAACAATTCTTTCCCTCCTCTTCTCTCTCTCTCTTTCTCTCTCTCCCTCTCTCCCTCCCCACTCTCTCCCCCTTCTCTCTCTCCCTCTCTCCCTCACTCTCTCTCCCTTTCTCCCTCCTCTCTCCCTCTCTCCCCCCTCTCTCCCTCTCTCTCTCTCTCTCTCTCTCCCTCCACTCTCTCCCTCCCCCCCTCCCTCCCCTCTCTCCCTCCCCTCTCTCCCTCCCTCTCTCTCTCCCCCTTCTCTCTCTCCCTCTCTCTCCCTCGCCTCTCTCTCTCCCTCCCTCTCTCTCCCTCCCCTCTCTCTCCCGCCCCTCTCTCCCTCACTCTCTCTCCCTTTCTCCGCCCTCTCTCCCCCCCTCTCTCCCTCTCTCTCCCTCCACTCTCTCCCTCCCCCCCTCCCTCCCCTCTCTCCCTCTCTCTTTTTGTTGAACTTGGTTGAGGGTTCACAGAGATGTCAGGGTCACCAGCAGGTCAGCCAGCGTGCGAGCAGGGGGAGGAGTGGCACGAACATGCTGACTCTGTGTGTGTGTGTGTGTGTGTGTGTGTGTGTGTGTGTGTGTGTGTGTGTGTGTGTGTGTGTGTGTGTGTGTGTGTGTGTGTGTGTGTGTGTGTGTGTGTGTGTGTGTGTGTGTCGGCTCTGGAACAAATAAGTACTTTTCCTTCAGTATTTTCCTGTAATAAGACTCTTAGTTTGTGTTTGTTTCAGGCTGAGTACTGTGATGGAGTGACGGTGTTTCTCCTCCAGCAGCAGAACGTTTCATGAATGTTGAATGAAAACATGACATGGAACCAACATGGAGGCGATGACTGACTCAACCTGAGGTCCAGTGACACAAACATGACTGAGCTCATCCAGACAAACAGTCCGACACATGACATCCGGTGATGGTCTGGTATTGGTCCGGTGTTGGTCCGGTGTTGGTCCGGTGTTGGTCCGGTGATGGTCCGGTGATGGTCCGGTGATGGTCCGGTGATACTCTGGTATTGGTCCGGTGTTGGTCCGGTGTTGGTCCGGTGTTGGTCCGGTGATGGTCCGGTGATGGTCCGGTGATACTCTGGTATTGGTCCGGTGTTGGTCCGGTGTTGGTCTGGTGATGGTCTGGTGTTGGTCCGGTGATGGTCCGGTGATACTCTGGTGTTGGTCCGGTGATGGTCCGGTGATACTCTGGTGATGGTCCGGTGATGGTCCGGTGTTGGTCCGGTGATGGTCAGGTGATACTCTGGTGTTGGTCCGGTGTTTGTCCGGTGATGGTCCGGTGATACTCTGGTGATGGTCCGGTGATGGTCCGGTGATGGTCCGGTGTTGGTCCGGTGTTGGTCCGGTGATGGTCCGGTGTTGGTCCGGTGTTGGTCCGGTGACTGAGCTCATCATAGTGTTGGAGAACATCAACAGTGTGACGTCTGGAGCTTCATCATATTGATAGTTGGTCCACAGAACTTGTCAGTGGCGCCTACTGGTAAAGTTCTCCCTTCATCATTATTCCCTTCCAGCCCAATGTTACCTTCATTTAAATACAGTGTGTTTATAAAGCACATTACAGCTATCCAGCCTTTAGTAGAGAGAAAGAGCCCCCTAGTGGTGAGACAGTATAGGTCTTTTAAACAGCCAGAGAGTACTTATTAAGACTCTTTTATTAACATACTAGTAAACAAGTACAAGCAGAAACTTCATTAGTCTTTGGGTTAGGGTTAGTTCTGTTGCTGGTTTACTGGAAATGACAGTTAGTCTGAGTTTAAGGAAAAACAAAAGGTATATCAGGTATATTTTCAAACAACACGTCAATTCATGGTTCAAAGTATTTTAGAAATCTTTGAAAGACCGAAACAAAGAAGATCAAAACAAACTGTGCTTTTTTAATCTCTTAGATTTTCAGTCATTAATAAAGATGATCATATCTAAACGTTTATAAACATTAACAAGCCTGGACACGTTCGTTAAATAGAGTTAATAATCAAACTGAACTAGAAGAGAAGTGACAGAGTTAATAATCAAACTGAACTAGAAGAGAAGTGACAGAGTTAATAATCAAACTGAACTAGAAGAGAAGTGACAGAGTAAATAATCAAACTGAACTAGAAGAGAAGTGACAGAGTTAATAATCAAATTGAACTAGAAGAGAAGTGACAGAGTTAATAATCAAACAGTGAATTAGAAGAGAAGTGACAGAGTTAATAATCAAACTGAACTAGAAGAGAAGTGACAGAGTTAATAATCAAACAGTGAATTAGAAGAGAAGTGACAGAGTTAATAATCAAACTGAATTAGAAGAGAAGTGACAGAGTTAATAATCAAACAGTGAATTAGAAGAGAAGTGACAGAGTTAATAATCAAACTGAACTAGAAGAGAAGTGACAGAGTTAATAATCAAATAGTGAATTAGAAGAGAAGTGACAGAGTTAATAATCAAAGTGAATTAGAAGAGAAGTGACAGAGTTAATAATCAAACTGAACTCGAACAGAAGTGACAAGATTACCTCTGTTTTTTTCTTATCCAGGTAACTTCAGGATTAACTCTGGTTTTCTCCTCTCCAGGTAACTTCAGGATTAACTCAGGTTTTCCGTACTAAGACTCTGGTTCAGTTCTTCCCAGGATAAATCACCATGGTAACTGACTCTGAATGTCTAACCTGCTCCGGAGCAGGATATGTTCTGGATGAGATCACAGTGAGTGTAAAGCTCCACCTCCTGACCAATCAGATCTCTTGGAAAATGCCCCGCCCATTCTTAAATGATGGTGATTGGTGGTCGGGTTCAGCTCTGAGCTGCAGCGGAGAGGAGAGGAGAAAGTATCTAGAACAATCTTTTTGACAGAACCCAATAAATCCTGGTCTCTGAGCTTTGAAGGATGTTCTTGACTTGTTCTTGTTCTTGTTCTTGTTCTTGTTCTTGTTCTTGTTCTTGTTCTGGTTCTGGTTCTTGTTCTTGTTCTTGTTCTTGTTCTTGTTCTTGTTCTTGTTCTTGTTCTTGTTCTTGTTCTGGTTCTTGTTCTGGTTCTGGTTCTTGTTCTGGTTCTTGACTTGTTCTTGTTCTTGTTCTTGTTCTTGTTCTTGTTCTTGTTCTTGTTCTTGACTTGTTCCAGGTCAGTTTGGCTCCACGAGGGTTGAGCTGGAATAATGAGTTTAATACTAATGCTCACGCTGACAGAACTGCAGAACCATGAATTAATGGAAGCAGAACCTCTCCTGTCGTCACGGTGATGAATTAATATTCCAACAGGAAACACACTCACACGGAGGAACCTCCGCCTCAGAACAAGTGGAGGTAAAATGTAAAGTAAAAGAAGAGCAGTGAGGAAGCTCTGCCTCGAACCGTTCTGCTGGAATAAAGTGAGTGACTCCGGTTCTATTGTCCCATGAATTATTCTGCTCTAATCTCACCAAGTCAGCATTAACAAGTCAGGAAGGTTCTGGCTTTGGCTGCAGCAGCAGTGTTGCTGTGAGCTGCTGGATGGGTTGGAATTCTTCATAATCTCAGAGATTAACTGCTCCTTCAGTAATCTGTAAACTGCTCTGCAGAGTTTCTCTGTGTGTGATTGGTCAGATGCTGCAAACTCCGCCCCCATCATGCTCGTAGGTCTGGGTTGAACTAGTGAGTTAATAACCACCAACCCAGATCAGTCCACCCAGGAACTAGAGACAGATCCTGATATGTTTATCACGGTTCATAGTGTCGGCCTCCTCAGAGGTCAGGCTGAAGCAGAACAGCAGTTTTTGAAACAGTATGAGGATGTTTGGACGAGTTATTATCTACACTTGAACTTTCCTTCACCCACATCACACCTGAACAACAGAATCCTCACTCACACATTCACATGATGATGAGAAAAGCTCACCAGCTACAACATGAAACCTCAATATGCAGCGCTCACTGCTCACCATCTGACACACACACACACACACACACACACACACACACACACACACACACACACACACACACACACACACACACACACACACACACACACACACACACACACACACACACACGGTCACAGCAGCAGTATTTAGAGCATAAACGAATGTTCGTTTCAGGAAAAGTCTGCTTTGATTGTCAGATGTGAATGCTCCCCGACTCTGATCCGGATCAAACAAGTGAACTCTGGTCCTCTTGAAAACATCAGTCTTGGTTCACTTCCAAATGAACTGAGGTCCGGATCACAGACAATGTGAACGCATCAGGGACTATTAGCGGACTTTCCAGTGGTGAGGCGATGTGACGTAGAGCACAGTGCATTCTGGGTAGTAAACAAACAGGGCTCACAGTATCAATCTGAAAAAAGAGATGCAGAAAGATAAAGTTTGAAAATATCTTGTGGGCAGGAAGAAGTAGAGGAAGAAGTAGGGGAAGAATTAGAGGGACAAGTAGATGAAGAAGTAGAGAGGAAGCGAAGAGGAAGAAGTAGACAGGAAGCAGTGAAGAGAAAAAGGTAGAGAGGAAGAAGTGAAGAGGAAGAAGTAGAGGGAGAAGTAGATAAAGAAGAAGAGAGGAAGAAGTAGAGGGAGAAGTAGATAAAGAAGTAGAGAGGAAGAAGTAGACAGGAAGAAGTGAAGAAGAAGAAGTAGAGGAAGATGTAGAAGTGAAGAGAAAAGGGTAGAGGAAGAAGTGAAGAGGAAAAAGTAGAGGGAGAAATAGATAAAGAAGTAGAGAGGACGAAGTAGAGGAAAAAGTAGAGAGGAAGTGAAGCGGAAGACGTAGCGAGGAAGAAGTAGAGGAAGTTAAGAGGAAAAAGTAGAGAGGAAGAAGTCGAGGAAGAATGAGGGGAAGAAGTAGAGGAAGAAGTAGAGGAAGAGAAAGACTCATTGGTATCTGGTCTGGAGACTTTATATCGCGGTTGTTTGTGACGACCCATTAGCCACGAGCTACTGGAATTAGCCCCTTTCGCCATGGCCGCTGAAAGGGGCGGGACTTCCTCTTTTGGTCCGGACCAATCAATGAGCCTGTTTTCTCATCATCATGCTTTTCTTCCTCTCTGGTCAGCGTTTGATTCGGGTGACGGCGCCCCCAAACGTGGTTTGATTGGGTGTGAGACTGCATTGTGAAACCAAACCAAACCATCCTGGAGGAGCTCATCTGGATCCCAGCTGTTCCACCCTGGGGGGCTGGAAGTCCTCATTGAATGGTTCCAAAATGACAACAACATTTGCAACAAGCAGAGAGACCAAGTTTCAGCTGAGGACCTGGACTGTCCATGAAGATCACAAACTACCAAGGAGAGAAAGCAGAAGTCCCGGGGCCACGCTGGACCTGTCTGGCTGGATGCCTTGCCTGCACACACAGTGACAGTACAGAGGCCATGCCTGGTACCCCCATGCTGCTGGGCGTTGGGAGGTACACGGAACCTCCTGACCCTCACCACCGCCGCACCCCACTTACAGGATGGTCCATGCGGAAGAGGAATTTCCCAGAGGGGATTAAGGAGGTCTGATTGGTTCAGTGAGTTCATTAACATGGAGAGGCAGTGAAGAAGCTCAGGGGCGAAACCCGCCTGCCTTCAGTCCTCGTCAACACACCTGCAACCTCCTCCTCCATTTACACACCCAGTCCATTTCTCCTGGACTTGGTACTTTTAGTTTGACAGTCACCGTAATAACAATCCAACTTGGTACTTTTATTTTGACAGTCACCGTAATAACAATCCAACTTGGTGGTTTTATTTTGACAGTCACCGTAATAACAATCCAACTTGATACTTTTATTTTGACAGTCACCATAATAACAATCCAACTTGGTAGTTTTATTTTGACAGTCACCATAATAACAATCCAACTTGGTAGTTTTATTTTGACAGTCACCATAATAACAATCCAACTTGGTACTTTTATGTTAACAGTCACTATAATAACAATCCAACTTGGTACTTTTATTTTGACAGTCACCGTAATAACAATCCAACTTGGTACTTTTATTTTGACAGTCACCGTAATAACAATCCAACTTGGTAGTTTTATTTTGACAGTCACCATAATAACAATCCAACTTGGTACTTTTATTTTAACAGTCACTATAATAACAATCCAACTTGGTACTTTTATTTTGACAGTCACCGTAATAACAATCCAACTTGGTACTTTTATTTTGACAGTCACCATAATAACAATCCAACTTGGTAGTTTTATTTTGACAGTCACCATAATAACAATCCAACTTGGTACTTTTATTTTAACAGTCACTATAATAACAATCCAACTTGGTACTTTTATTTTGACAGTCACCGTAATAACAATCCAACTTGGTACTTTTATTTTGACAGTCACCGTAATAACAATCCAACTTGGTACTTTTATTTTAACAGTCACTATAATAACAATCCAACTTGGTACTTTTATTTTGACAGTTTTAATGTTTTGAGCTCATTGTTCTCTGCTGCATGTGTGTGTGTGTGTGTGTGTGTGTGTGTGTGTGTGTGTGTGTGTGTGTGTGTGTGTGTGTGTGTGTGTGTGTGTGTGTGTGTGTGTGTGTGTGTGTGTGTGTGTGTGTGCGCGCGCTTTCATACTAAAACTAACAACAGCACCAACTAGTGGACCAACATGGAAACGACAGTCTTTGGTGTTCCAGTTAGTTTAAACCTTTGAGCAGTTTTGGTAAAACACCGTTGTTAATCCAGGTTATTACCAGTTTATTCTTTTCACATAAAAATCCTAAATATAATATACATAAAAGGATAATTTTCAACTGAAGGAAAATGGGACGCATTGTCTCTCTCTTACCTTCGAAATGAAGATTAATATAATTTGCTTTTTTTTAATTTTTTTTTATTTGCATTTTAAATACAATCTTAAATTGTGACCTGAAAAGTCACACAGGCCACGTGACTTCTTCAATCCCAGGGAATATGGAGGTGCCATATCTTCAGCCTGGCCACAGCCGTACACAAGTCAGAGGAAAAGTCGTGTTACTTTGCATCCAGGCCACGGTGCGATGTGGGATCATGTGTCCGGGCCTTTGTCAGCCTGTAATGGGGATAGTTGGCGCGTCTCTCCGCCGGGGTGAACCTCGGGGCGCCCTCCTTTAAACAACGCACACAGTCAGCCAGAACACAGATCCATCCATGTAATGCGTCGCTGCTAAAGCAGCAGCCAAGCTGACACACACACACACACACACACACACACACACACACACACACACACACACACACACACACACACACACACACACACACACACACACACACACACACACACACACACACACACACACACACACCTTCTGATGTTATGGCAGGTCGTAAAACAACACGCAGTGAGGATGAGGATGTGGTGGCCCAGATGATGCGCGCCTCCTCTGCGCCCTGTTTATTTTGCACGCGTGCGCGCTTGTGTGCGCGTCGCTGCGCCCTGTCTGCGCTGACCCAGGTTTGAACCCGCTGTGAGAGATATCATTTTTATAACGCACGCACGAGGGAGCGGGAGCGAGGCGGCAGGTTAAAGTCTTCCTCCAGATCAGGAAGAGGCTCCATGAAAACAGTCCGATAGAAGCTGCGAGTCAACCAGAGGGCAGCGCGGCTCTGCAGAGGTGTTAATCACCGTTTCACCTCTCGGAGGCGCAGGCTGCCTCATTGTTCTGTTGATACGTGGGTCACTGACAAATCAGGTTTTGGAAATCCAGCGAATTAAAACATATTTGGAGCGAAAATGCGTCATTTGGCAAAATGCCAATTTGAGTGCTTTTTACGCACAGACCCACAGAGCCAGGGTTTGAATTTAATCCATCTTTCATTCATCCATTCGTCCGTCCAATATACAGGCATGCTTAAAGTTTTCATTCACATATATTAATTCTAAACTGAAATCCTGTTAATCCATGATGTGGAAACACAAAGAGGTTTGCAGCTGCTGCCTTTAAAAGCAACTTGTAAAACTTTGCTCTTCCACTCCACCTCATGTCCAACTCATCAAACACCAGGACAGGAATGAAATCAGGCTGCACACGGGAAGACAAAAGGGAAATAAGGTTGTGTTAATGAAACAAGACTAAACTGTGAAGGAGAGCCTCACGGACACGAGTGTTGTGGAAACTCCTTTATTCCTTTTGACTCCATCCAGTGATGATCAGTGAACAGATGATGAACTAGTTGTAGTGCAATGGGGTCGGTGTAGCTTGGATCTGGTTTGAGAATGACCGAAATGATGACATTTTGTGCATAAATATTTAATAACAAGACAAGTCGTTGTGTTTTGTTTGAACTGAAAGTCTCTTGGTTTAGAAAATGAAAAAGCAGAATAAAAATATCCAGCAAGAAACATTTTTTAAGACATAAATGCTGAAATCAGCCTGATTTTAGTCCGTTTGTACCGAGAAATTGGTTTAAGATCATTTCAATGGCATATATTGCAATTAATAAAAAAAAAAAACTATCACAACTGTTTGATGAATTGTCACATAAAGGGTTAAAAGCTGTTTTGACATTTGGTGAAGTGACAGCAATGTGGGGCTTAAAGCTGTGGAGTGTGTGAAGCCTGCAGGCTGATCACTGATCCAAACGCGTCTCGGGCCAAGGGAACGAGTGTGAACCGGCGGCTTTCAGCCACAAAGGCGTCTTGGGACGCGCTGCCATTGTCTCCGGGGAATCATCACCTTTTCTCAGTGAAATCCGCCGCGGATTGTCTGCATGCAACAGGAGGTCGGGATTAAAGATGCGGCCTTTGGAACAAATGGCGAAGCAAGTCAGCGAGTCCAGGCCGGAGGCGGGGCCGAGCGACTCCCACAATTAAAGATGAACTTTGTGTGAACTAATTTATCTGAGGGAGGAGACGGTAACAGGCCGCCCGCCGTCCTCCAGCCTATAAAAGCGCAGCTCCGGAGCGAGCGCGGCAGACTGGAGCTTCACCTGAGCCGCGCGCACCCGCTTCACCCAGCGACCAGACTGCTCCACCAGCATGGCTCTCAGCACGCTGCTGGCCACCTTCCTCTGCACCATCGTGCTGCCCGTCCTGCTCCTCCTGGTGGCGCTCAAGCTGTGGGAGGTTTACACCGTCCGGGGCCGAGACCCGAGCTGCCCCTGCCCGCTGCCCCCGGGCTCCATGGGTTTACCTTTCATTGGAGAGACGCTGCAGCTCATCCTCCAGGTAGACGCTCTCTCTCTCTCTCTCTCTCTCTCTCTCTCTCTCTCTCTCTCTCTCTCTCTCTCTCTCTCTCTCTCTCTCTCTCTCTCTCTCTCTCTCTCTCGGGGGGGGGGCTCTCATTCTCAAAGTTTGTGCTTTATCATTTAAATAACGCCTGAACTGTTTTCGAGAGAAAAGACTAGATTAATTCACATCATGATCACTTCATTCATTCACAAAGAGCTAAAAATCCACATCTCCGTTTCTAACGTTGTGTGTTCTGGTCTGTATTTCCATCAGTGAACATTTTTGAATCGGAATCGTGAGATGAAATCGAGAATTCAGACTTTATTTTCTTATTTCTTACCTTCTGAAATCTGACTTTAATCCCAGAATATTATTTCAACATGCCTGGGATTTTTTGTGGGCTTCTGCAGTTCGTGTAGGGATTGTTTTTTAATGAGGATCCGGCCCGGTACTCACTGCCTTGTGTGTGTCTGTCTGCAGAGGAGAAGGTTTCTGCGGATGAAGCGGCAGAAGTACGGTTATATCTACCGGACACACCTCTTCGGGAACCCCACGGTGCGCGTCACGGGAGCGGAGAACGTGCGACACATCCTGCTGGGGGAGCACCGGCTGGTGTCCGTGCAGTGGCCCGCCTCTGTGCGCACCATCCTGGGCTCGGACACGCTCTCCAACGTGCACGGGCTCCAGCACAGGAACAAGAAGAAGGTAGAGGAGGTCGAACATGCATCATCCAGGTCCTCAGTGTCCAGGCTGCTCTCTCTCATCCCTGCTCTATCACTGCTCTATCACTCCCCCATGAGCTGAAAACTGCAAATACTCCTTTGTTTTAGAGCAAAAAGACAAAGTGGAAGTCTAGATTTTAGAAAAACATCTCATCCAACCTGAATAAGTTAAATTATTTCTTATAGTCGTGTGTAATTCCAAGGTTATATCATAAAAAGAAAACTAAGTGAAAAGCATTTTGTTTTGTTAGACTTTGAGTTGAACAGCACGGTGGGGCCGCATTGGTCCGCCTTGTCCTGGTGGCAAACACATTTCAGTTCACTGGCCTGAAACAGCCTGACATCCCCCTGAGCGGCCGTACTGGTGAACTAGTGCCACCATAACCTTTCAATTCAAACTTTAAACTTTTCCTTTGTTACGCTTCAGACTGGACGTGATGGAAACGTTGATATTTTCTCAAAACCAAACAGTTCAAACACAAAGTCTCTACATGAGGATCATTTAGTGAAAGTTCTCCTGTTGCATTGTGGGACTTTTCCCAGACTCCCCCTGACAGCGTGGCTCTGAGGCTGTTTGATAGGAACCAGCCGAGCCGCTTGTAAATTTGTATGATGTGATGACTGGAGAGTTGTTTTCCATTCTGTTCTGAGAACTGAGAGCGTGTACTGAAGGCCGCTGACTGTCTGCAGGCCATCCTGCGGGCCTTTTCCAGAGACGCCCTGGAGCTCTACGTGCCCGTCATCCAGGAGGAGGTGCGCGCCGCCGTGCAGCAGTGGCTGCAGAGCGACTCCTGCGTGCTGGTCTACCCTGAGATGAAGCGCCTCATGTTCCGCATCGCCATGAGGATCCTGCTGGGCTTCCAGCCCGAGCAGATCAAGACTGACGAGCAGCAGCTGGTGGAAGCCTTCGAGGAGATGATCAAGAACCTTTTCTCTCTGCCCATCGACGTGCCGTTCAGCGGACTGTACCGGGTGAGAGCAGCCGCCGCAGCAGGCCTCCCTCCCCTCCCTCCCCTCTGTCCACACGCAGCGCGCTGGTGTAACACTGCTTCTGCCTCTTCTTTCAGGGCCTGAAGGCGAGGAACTTCATCCACTCAAAGATCGAGGAGAACATCAGGAAGAAGGTGCAGGAGTCAGACAGAGGCTGGCAGCACGGAGACGCCCTGCAGCAGCTCATCGACAGCAGCAGAAGCAGTGGAGAACCCTTCAGCCTGCAGGTAACCACCCCTCCCGCCCAGCAGGAGGAGAACCCGGGCTGGGCTCCTCGGGTCCTGACACACGTCTCTGCTTCCAGGCCATCAAGGAGTCTGCCACAGAGCTGCTGTTCGGAGGCCACGAGACCACGGCCAGCACCGCCACCTCACTGGTCATGTTCCTGGGTTTGAACCCCGAGGTGGTGAAGAGACTGAGGAAGGAACTGAAGGAAAAGGTTCAAAACTTTTTTTAATTTATCAGCTTTTAAAGACAATGTACATCAATGTGGACTATTTGTATTTGTTCAACTGGCACATAATGACGCAATATCGTGTAGTAATACGTACAGAAAATGAGTCCAACAAAACCCTTGGGATGCGTTTGGGTGTTAGGTTGAACACAGACGTACTGCAACTTCCATTTTTATCCTTTTTATGCAGATGATAAAGCACAATATCAGTTTTATTATGAGAAGTACAAAGTGTCCATTGTCATTCATGTAGAAATTCCAGAAATCCTGCAGAAGTTGAAGCTCTTGATGTGCAGCTCTAGTTGAATTCACTCATCGCCGATGTCCAGAGGGATCACTCACATTGTTCTACAGCTGATGAAATGGAGACTTTCTGCTGATATGCAGAACGATATTTGTTCACATTATCCATCGTTTTGACTCGACCGCCTCTCCCACTGAGAAAACAGAACATTTAGTGAAAGAGACTGTTTGTATTCAAAAGCACTTTCTAGTGACCTGCTGAAGAGAACAGAAACCAAAGTACAACATGTCGTACGTATGAATCTTCACAGTGTCGTTGTGCCATATAGTATTTTCCACATTAATACAGGACCTTTGTGTGATGCGGTTTTTAGGAATCCAGAGGCATTAAGAGGTTTGTGGATATTGTGACATTAAAGCTGAAGTTTCAGCGACGCGGCTCCTCAATGCAACAAACACTTTGAACAAGAACTTCACTGAAATACTCATTACGATCAATACTTCCTCATATTTGGTAAAGCAGTTGAACAGGCATTTAGCCCGTTCACGCAACTCGGTTTTCAAGAGAAAACGCAAAACTTCGTAGCATTTGGAGGGTCCGTTTAACAACAACAGTGCTCAGTCACTGAGAATACGACTCGTTGGAAACGACTCCCATGGCGGAACTTTTAGAAAACACCTCAACTCTGTCAGCGTGGGGACAAGGGAAAACAGCACTTTCTGAAAACGCTCCTGAAAACTCCACGTTTCAGCTCTCCCTGCTTCACACCTCAATCTGATGATGACGTCATCGTCAAGCTTGTGAAAAAGCACAATAGTGAGGCTCTCGTTACAATCTGGTGTGTTTCTGCTGGGAGAGACCTGAATCGTGCAGGACCTCCACCACCCCTGAATCGTGCAGGACCTCCACCACCCCGGGTGTACCCTGAAAAAAGAAACTAGTTGGGAATAACTTAACTGACTTGCTTCGATTGGTAACGTCTAAATCAAGTTCTTCAAACTTAAGTTAACGAATTAGATCAAGTTTGAAGAACTTGTTTCCTTTAGATGTTACTGATTGAAGCAGTTCAGTTAAATTGGTCCAACTTCTTTTTTTAGTGTAGACGATGGAAAAGCTGGTCCTGGTCCTGGTCCTGGTCCTGGTCCTGGGCCTGGTCCTGGTCCTGGTCCTGGTCCTGGTCCTGGTCCAGGTCCAGGTCACCACGTTGGTAGTAACTAGTAGTTCTGCTCAGTATAGCCAATCAGAACAAAGTTTCCTCCGTGGCGTCATGACTCCCAGTCCATATTCTCCTGGGACTTGGTACTTTTGTTTTGACAGTCACCGTAATAACAATCCAACTTGGTAGTTTTATTTTGACAGTCACTGTAATAATCCAACTTAATGGTGTGTCCACTAGAAGGTGTGTGTTCTGTGGTGTAAACGTGGCCTTATCGGTGGAGCGAGTGTGAAACAGTCAGAAGGTAAAGCAGTGTTGAATGATCTCCTTCCCCATCAGTATCCTGAGTTGACATCTTGTCAGTTTTTAGTAACGGCTTGTCATTCCTTCATCCTTTGTTATTTATATTTTCATCACGGTGATGTTTCTTGATGAGCCCGTTGGACTTCTTTCTTCTCCGCCACAGTTTGGTTTTATTTCTTGTAATTCTGTATCATAATCGTTGTTCGAATAAAGAAAAGTGTTCTAAGTTCTGGAGCTGCTTCTGGAGAACTCTTCAGCTCAAACTGCTGTGAAGTAAAGACTTTGTGTGTCTCATGCTGTCTGTGCAGGAGGAGCAGGGGATGGACCTCCTCAGTCTGAACATTGAGTGTTTGCAGCAGCTGAAATACGCCGGCTGCGTGATTAAAGAAACCCTGAGGATCAACCCTCCGGTCCCCGGAGGCTTCAGGGTAGCCCTCAAAACCTTTCAACTTAACGTAAGAAGCGCAGAAGAGAAGAAGTGTTTCTGAAGTGAAAACTTGCCGAGACAAAGATGAAAACTTGTCTCATTATTTCCTTTCAGGGTTACCAGATTCCCAAAGGCTGGAACGTCATCTACAGCATCTGTGACACGCACGACGTGGCGGACATTTTCCCCAACAAGGAAGACTTCCAGCCGGAGCGCTTCATGACCAAGCCCCCCGCCGACTCCTGCAGGTTCCAGTACATCCCCTTCGGTGGGGGGTCCAGGATGTGTGTGGGCAAGGAGTTTGCCAAGGTTGTGCTCAAGATCTTCCTGGTGGAACTGGTCACAAGTTGCCACTGGACCCTCTTGAATGGACCACCAACCATGAAAACAGGTCCTACTGTGTATCCTGTGGACAACCTGCCAACCAAGTTCACCAGCTGCTTGCAGAACTAAACTCGTGAGAGTGTGAGACCGGAGGTTTGGCCGGACCGGAGGTTTGGCCGGACCGCCCGTCAGGCTCCTCAACAAGTTGATCTCCTCCGCATGACTGACAGGGGGCAGAAGAGAGACCCTCCACTGATGGTGGGGGGGGGGGGGGGGGGCATGAATTGTACATATTGTATAATACTTGGGGACATATTTCATATTGTGATGTTGATACATTGTGTTTGTATATAGTTTTTCTGAGATATGAACAAACTAAATGAGAGGTACTATATACTGACATAGAAGACTTTAATCAGGTGTATCTATAGGACTGTGTACATATGTAGATTCTGTTTATATCATTTTTCTATGTTATGCCAACTTATTCAAGTGACGACTGTTATAATCTATTGGCTTTTTATTTAATAAAGATGTTTTGTAAAGAATTTGTGATGTTTTTTTAGCGATTCCTTCAAAAAAAAAAAAAGGATCCGTAAAACCACGTGTAGGCACATCTGCACACACTTTCCTTTTCTAGATCCAGTCCACCTGGAAGGTAGACAGTTCAGGCCCCGCCCTCAACACGTCCACTTTCTACCATAAATGGCCAATGCAAAGTTCCTCGTCAAGATTTTAACATCTCAATCAGCTGATCGACGACATTTGATCCAAAATTCTGGCAGAAAAGATGGAGAAAGAAATTTATCGGAGAGAGAAATAGTGATGGAGGAGGTGGAGGTCAGGAGATGGTGGAGGTCAGGAGATGATCTTATCTGGTGTCACAGTAGTGGAATCACTAATAAAAGAAAATATAAGAGATCAGCAGCTCGTCGTCACTGGAGTCTGAGAGAGATCAATGACTGTAGAGGTGGTGGAGAAGAATCTGATCTAAAGGTGGAGGTCAGAGGAGAGTGACATCATGGAGGAGAATGACATCATGGAGGACGGTGACATCATGTGGGGCTTTTCCACCGGAAAGAACCAGGTGCTAGTTCGGAGCCAGGGCCAGACTTAGCACCAGTTCTTTGTCTTTCCACCACCAAAGCCCCGGACTATCAGGGGCTAAACTGCTGCTATGATGGCCCCACTTCATTGCTGGACCAGAGAGGAGCCAGACTGGGACCCAACGTGTCATCAGCTGGGGGCGGAGTTATCTCTGGAGTTATCTCTGGAGGTATCTCTGGAGGTATCTCTGGAGTTATCTCTGGAGTTATCTCTGGAGTTATCTCTGGAGGTATCTCTGGAGTTATCTCTGGAGGTATCTCTGGAGTTATCTCTGGAGTTATCTCTGGAGGTATCTCTGGAGGTATCTCTGGAGTTATCTCTGGAGTTATCTCTGGAGTTATCTCTGGAGTTATCTCTGGAGGTATCTCTGGAGTTATCTCTGGAGGAGGAGGGTGGAGGAGGTCACCTGTCTCCAGCTCCAGAGCGTCCAGAGCGCATGGCGGTGCAGAGCATCCAAACTGCAGCTTTACTCACTGTGGCTGTCACCGTACTATCTATGTGTTTACTCTGGAATTACACTGATTGGTACACACCTGGTCACTATTGATAATCAATCAGTTCAATCCTCTATCATTGATAATCAATCAGTTCTATCCTCTATCATTGATAATCAATCAGTTTTATCATCTATCATTGATAATCAATCAGTTCAATCCTCTATCATTGATAATCAATCAGTTCTATCCTCTATCATTGATAATCAATCAGTTCTATCCTCTATCATTGATAATCAATCAGTTCTATCCTCTGGATCATTAGAAGATGATACTATGACATATGAACATGGTTCTGCTGATTCAGCAGTAACGTTCCACTAAAGAAACATCTAGAACTCTGCAGCTTGGCTGTTTACGATCACGTGGATCAATAAGTTTGATATTTGAAGACATTCAATGTTTGAGATGAACCTGGTTCAATTCTCCACCTCACCATCACTGTGTACTATGACAGTGAATCCTGGCGGCGCCACTGCCCGTACCAACGTTCTCCTGGAAAGTTTATTTTCTTCCATCTCAAACTTTGCGTGGGAAGTGGCGTACGTATCTTTCAGGACCTTTAGTGCCTCAGCAGCGTTTATAGATGAGGCTCCTGGTGATGGAATTTTCAGAGGAACCAGAGCAGAAGCAGATCTGCTCTGTTTGTGCTGCCAGGATGGTCGGAGCTGCTGGCGGCGTCAGGATGCTCACAATGAGACGCGCTTGAGCAGCGGAAGCTGGAAATAGCAAGCTAACTAGCCACAAGTAGCACGCTAACTAGCCACAAGTAGCATGCTAACTAGCCACAAGTAGCAAGCTAACTAGCCACAAATAGCAAGCTAACTCGCCACAAGTAGCAAGCTAACTAGCCACAAGTAGCAAGCTAACTCGCCACAAGTAGCAAGCTAACTAGCCACAAATAGCAAGCTAACTCGCCACAAGTAGCAAGCTAACTAGCCACAAGTAGCACGCTAACTAGCCGCAAGTAGCAAGCTAACTAGCCACAAATAGCACGCTAACTCACCACAAGTAGCAAGCTAACTAGCCACAAATAGCAAGCTAACTTGCCCCCTCAACGTCCACTCCCTGATCTGCCCAGGTACAAAAGTGGACATCTGGACAAGGCAGAGCGGTCACCAAATCACAAACCCAGTTCCATGTAGAACTGGAGAATCTATTAGCTAAACTGCTGAATGACCAAGGATCCTGCTCAATGAGGGCGACATACAACCCTCTGGAACCGTGAAGACTGAAAGCGCTTCAGCAAAACAAAAGCTAGATGGTCAGCCAGAGCGACGACTTCACACAATGATGGTTTCTGTTAAAGATGTTCAGCAGCGATGTGAAGGGATCTGCTCACCTAACGACACAGCTTCAGACCCGTCTGACACAATCTTGCATATTGTGGCGGATTCACCCACATTTGAAGAATGTTTGATTCGTTTTGGATTTAAAGATTTAGCCGAGGAGTCTGAGGTGTTAAAGCAGGAGTTCACCTGTGAGCTGCTTGTAGCCTGAAGCGTTCCTCAGTGTCCTCCAGTCCACAGGAGACATCTGAAATCCTCACAGATTTACTCTGAATATACGTTTGTCTTCGGCTTGTGCTTCTCTTCCACACAATCTTATAGGGAATTTTGAGATGTTTTGGTAATGTGGTCACGTTCGTAGAGCAGATGGACTTTATCTAAACAAGGATGGAGCGAAGCTTTTCACATCCAACTTATTTTACTTCACCTGTCACACCCGTCACACTGCTGCCAGCCCTGATAAAGACATCGAGGACAAAACAACAAGGAAGGAACATGGTATCCATGAGCTTCCATCAAGAAATCAAAATCAAAATCACCAAAAAGAAGAGGTCAACCCACCCCCACATCTCAGGACCCACCAGGAAGAGGTCACTCCACCCCCACATCAACACCACCTGCTTCACCCCAGAATCCACCGACTCCCCTCCCATCCAGCTTCTCTCCTGCCCCTGCCTTCTTGGATTTAACTGCCCAGATGAACCAGTTGGTTCTTGCTGGCACAAGACTGGCCCCCCACCCTTTACCCGCCTATGACCCCATCTTCTCTCCCCTCCAGAACCGATCAGCACCGCCCATCCCTCCTCCACAAAACCAGGCCCAGGATCCCTCTCCTCCTCAGGCTGATAAGATCCAGACAGTCAGAGCGAGGTGTGTGATGTGTGCCGGGTCCACCAGAGAAAGTCTGGGCCTTATGGGGTCAATGCAGCGTCTCTGGTTCCTCTGGTTCCTCTGGTCCCTCTGGTCCCTCTGGTTCCTCTGGTTCCTCTGGTTCCTCTGGTTCCTCTGGTTCCTCTGGAACCGAATACAACTTTTGAATAATAATGTGATTTTCATACTCATGGACAATACTGCCAAAGAAGTCTCTGCTTTAATGGACACTTTTGGTCTTATACAACATGTGACTGGTCCGACACACACTCAACGTCACACTTTGGATTTGATGATCTCTGCTGGTGATGTAAGACACTTAACTGTCTCTGCTCATTTCTGTCTTTTGGACTGTCTGATAATCTCTTGGATGGGTTGAATAGAAGAGTCTGTAATGTCCTCGATGTCGAGGCTCCAATCAAAATGAAGAGAAAACCAAACCCACAGAAAAACCCTGGAGAAGGACTGAGACGATGCAGAGTTCTAAATCTGGTTGTAGAAGAGCTGAGAGTAAATGGAGAACAACAAAACTCCAAATTCATTTAGAACTGTGTAAAATAAATCTGAGGTAATTCAATAACGGCTTGTTCAAAGCAAGGCAGCACAACTTTTCTGAAATTATTGCTAAAAACTTCAACAATTAAAAAGCTCACAGCCCCCCCAGATCAGAGAGCCCCCGAATTACTGTCAACTGGAAAATACTATTAATTTGTAGTATATTTCTATAAAGAAATGAACTCAATCAGGTCAAACATCAGAACAAACCAGCAGAATAATAAAAGCTTGAGCAGCTGCAACCAGAGAGGGATGAGTCGACTATCAATGTTAGAGCTTAATACAGTCAACAAGAGAGGAAACTGTCCAGCAACTGAACCCAGCAACTGAACCCAGCAACGTGTTGCCTTGACACTCGTCTCTCAAACGTCTTTCAAATGGTTGTAAAGTCAACGGGCCCTGATCAGTGTCAGATGAGGAACTGCTCATTCCAGTCAGGCTCCGTACCAAAGTCCCTGAAAGTAGCTGCAGTGGACGCTCTGCTGAAGAGGACACTGGACGCCTGTCCGCTGGACAACGAGACCAATCAGCAACCTGCCAGTCATTGAGAAGGTTGAAGACGGATCCAGGAAAAGTGTCTCTCATTCTATTGGATCTCAGTGCTCATTGGACACTGTGTGCTGGACTAAATGGAAAAGTGATCCAGTGGTTTAATGGTGATCCTACTTGGAGGAGCGAAGTTATTTTGTAGGCATCGGAAACTTTGAACGGACAGATTACCAATGTCCTGTGGGGTTCCTCAGGGTTCTGTGCTTGGACCCCTTCTGTTTAGCCTTCACATGCTTCCTTTAGGACAGACATTACAGACGTGTAAGGTTGACTATCAGAGCGATGCAGCCGACACACGACTATATCACTGAACCAGGAGGACCGTGGTCCCACGGACGTGTTGTGTGACTGGTTAGGAAAAGTAAACTGCTGGATGAGTGAAAATCAAGACAAGACAGAGGTGATTGTCTTTGGTAACAAGGACAAGAGGACGGCTGTCTTCGGGTATCTCGAGTCTCCATCTTTAAAAGCTGAAGACCAAGTCAGAATCCTTGGGGTTCTGATTGACTCAGATCTCACATTCAGCAGTCAGATCAAATCTCTCACTAGAACATCCTTCTACCACTGCAGAACATCTCCAGAGTGAAAGGTTTATGACTCAGAACCATCAGGAGAACCTGCTCCATGCTTTTATCTCCAGCAGACTGGACTCTTGGAACAGTCTTCTGACAGGAATCCCCCAAAAGAGCATCAAACGGCTGCAGCTGGTTCAGAATGCTGCAGCTCAGGTTCTAACTAGAACAAGAGGTCAGAGAACATTAGTCCAATTTGAACGTCTTCACAGTGGCTCCCAGTCAGCCTCAGGATGGACTTTAAAGTTCTGCTGCTGGTGTAGAACTCTGAATGGGTTTGGTCCAGAACCCACTGGTCAGGTATGAAGCCAGCAGGTCTCTCAGATGTCAGGACTCAGGTCAGGTGGTGGAGAACAGAGTTCACAGTAAACATGCTGATGCTGCGTTTAGTTCTGCTGCTGTAGAGAAGTGGAACAAACTGCCAGCAGAGCTGAAGTCAAACATCTAATGTCAATATGTTTAAATTATAGTTAAAGGCTCTGCTTTACTCTACTGCGTTTGGCTGAGAGGGAGAATTCTGCTCATGTTGATGATGTGATGTGTTTCTTCATTCTAAATGATTCTACTGATGATTGTAAATGTTTCTACTGATGATTGTAAATGATTTTACTGATGATTCTAAATGATTCTACTGATGATTCTAAATGATTCTACTGATGATTCTAAATGATTCTACTGATGATTCTAAATGATTCTACTGATGATTCTAAATGATTCTACTGATGATTCTAAATGATTCTACTGATGATTCTAAATGTTTCTACTGATGATTGTAAATGATTCTACTGATGATTCTAAATGATTTTACTGATGATTGTAAATGATTCTACTGATGATTCTAAATGTGATTCTAAATGATTTTACTGTTGACTTTAATGTTTCTATGGATTTTTAAGCTGTTGAATGTTTTCTTTTGCACTTTTTGATCATGTAAAGCATATTGAGTTGCCTTGTGTATGAAATGTGCCATACAAATAAAGTTGCCTTGCCTTGCCTTACCTTGCCTTGCAATATTGGAGCCTATTGCTCCAAAACTGTTGCTCTTTTGTGCTCAAGCTCTGGTTGCTGTTTGTAAAACTGTCATGAATGTTTAGTTAGTCAGTTGCATCGTAGAACAACTAACTTTAGAATTTTGAATAAAAATGTGTTCCTCATGAAAACAAGAGATTTCCTTGATGAAAATTGAGCCAAATCCAAAGAACTGTGTGTAGTGTTAAGAAAAAGTGTGTTTTAGATTAGAAATTTGAGTGCAAAGCAGGAATTGTGCTTGTAGTTTATCAGAATTGGTTCCAGGAGTTGGTGCAGTAGTTACATGTTGTGGTCGTTGTGTCTCAGTACCAGTATTTGAGAAAAACTGTAAGCACCTTGAGATGTCATTTGATTTTAAGATGTGCTATACAAATAAAATGTATTCCTCTTCTTCTTCTTCTTCTTCTTCTTCTTCTTCTTCTTCTTCTTCTTCTTCTTCTTCTTCTTCTTCTTCTTCTTCTTCTTCTTCTTCTTCTTCTTCTTCTTCTTCTTCTTCTTCTTCTTCTTCTTCTTCTTCTTCTTCTTCTTCTTCTTCTTCTTCTTCTTCTTCTTCTTCTATTTATAGAAGTCAGGGCATTTGGATGGATGGATGATGGATTGATGGATTGATGGATGATGGATTGATGGATGGATGGATGGATGGATGGATGGATGGATGGATGGATGGATGGATGGATGGATGGATGGATGGATGGATGGATGGATGGATGGATCATTTGAAATGGATGGATGGATGGATGGACGGGTGGATGGATGGATGGATGGATGGATGGATGGATGGATGGATGGATGGATGGATGGATGGATGGATGGATGGATGGATGATGGATGATGGATTGATGGATGGATGGATGGATGGATGGATGGGTGGATGGATGGATGGATGGATGGATGGATGGATGGATGGATGGATGGATGGATGGATGGATGGGTTAGTTTCTTGGTACACTTGTTGACCTCATGTCTTGAGAGGAACCGTGGCCAAAAAAGTAGTTCAAGAACAGTAAGTCACTTGTCAAATAGATTCCCACAGTACTGCAAACTGTTAATGTAAAAGGCTCTTTAAACCTTTAAACAGTAGGATGGAGACGTGTTTTCATCAGAAAACCATTGACGATGTAAAAATAAAAAAATAATTTATTGAGATACAAGTTGGGATTTTTGGTCTATTTAATGTTGTTTAAAAGTGATTTTAATCTAAAGGAATCCACATCCAGGTATTTATCTAGACTCTGAGGGGTTAACTTTACAGAGATTGAATGCTCTTTGAAGTGGGACAGGATCTAGATTCTAGAAGCACAGCGGAGAGGAGAGGAGCACCTCCAGCAGAACTCGTCTCCTTAAAGCAGGGTGGTGCTGTGGAGGATCTGAGTCCAGACTCAGGCTGCCAGTGATGGGGTTGCTTCAGTGCCTGTAAAGGCCTCCTCACTAACCTGGAGTCTCTGAGGAACCTGCTCAATCAGGTCCACTGAGATGACAGGAGCAGGTTGAGATGTTCCTGCTCTGGTCAGTGTGAAGCGCTGTGATGATGAAGTGTGTGTGATAGTGTGTGAAGTTCCCTCTGTAAGTGGGAGCCTGAGTGGGGGTTCCATGGCAGCCTCACTGGCAGATGTGCTTTGGCCTCTTTCATGAGTTGCTTCATTCTGGTGCCCTTCTGATTTACACCCAGCCTCCCTCCACTCCATGTTGACTTCTGAGCATTGTGCTGTTGTCCCTGGCTCTTGTTTATTACTGTGCTGCTTGCGATTATTGGATCTCACAAATGCTGAACTGTTTTACTTATTGTAATTCACTGTGGATAAGAGTTTCAGCTTAATGGCCAAATTGTAATAGTAAATTGTTGCTGACACCTTTATGTCCAGCCATCCTATCGCCGCCGGTCCAGCCCTCGAACCATGTGAATGAACTTTTCTGAACTTTGCCTCCTCTCCTCGTTCTAAAGAGCGCCTGCTTCCCTCCATTGTTCCCCATCACCCAGAGGAGACAAAACTTTGCACGGCCAAGGCCATTTTTGTCTACATTTGCGACCATTGTACTGAATTTACAACACAGCTTTGAAAGAGGTTTCAAGCCAGCTTGCTTTCAATTAGATCCTCCGGCTTGAACATGGCGGAGAACAAATCATTGTGATGGCTGGTGAGGTGGTCCTATAGAAGGCAGCACTTTTGCACACCAAACAACTTTGTTGCCATGAACAGTTCTCAAGGGAGAAAACACAGCAATGAAAAAGAGAACGCAAGAGAGAAAATCCATGGAAATGGTGCTTTGTAGGTGAGACGTCCCTGCTGGAGGACGCTGTGGTTGTATATGTGTCTGTGGACAATCCTCTGCTGAAGGACAGTTCTTCATGTCATTTCAATCGTCATCCTCATGCAGTTAATATCTGTTCTGACAAAGTTGGTGAACAGTTAGGGATGTATCGTCCTGTAACGTTCAATAAAGAGTGAAGCGAGGGACGACAAAATGGTTTTTGGTGTAAGAAGCATCAGCAAGACAAACCAACAAATAGAGCCACAGGTCATGAGGATGACAGGATGAAGTATAACAGCCAGACTTCATATTGCATGTAAACATCGAGTATTCTTACTAGGACTAGTTGTTAGAATCCTTAAACTTTGAAATGTGAGTAGATTCATGACTGAACTGATCCATTTATCTGAACGGCTTTATTCAGACAGAGCGGTGACCCAGGTTATGGTCGATGAACCAGAGGTTTCCTTTCCATCACAGTACAAACACACACTCATTCATTCACTCACACATTCACACCGACAGGACATTCACAGTCAAACACTGCTTTCTGCTCACTTCTTGGCCTGTGGAGGAAACCAGAGGACCAAACTGCACAGGAAGACCCTGGACCTTCTCAGTGTGAGGCCAGAGAACCAGCCTGTACAGTCCCATGGTTCTGTCACTTCATTTCTATTTAGGTTGCATCCCAGTTGTACAGTAAGCATTTCCATTACAGTGGCGTATTTTACCAATAAAAGATTTCCTGACATTCTTCATATTTCCGTTTGAGCGTGAATTCGCTGGTGACATCAAACAAATGGTCGAATCATCGGATCAGATTAAAGCCTCCTGACCTCCAGCGGGCAGCTCTGTCCTGTGATGATCAAGGCCATTCAGAGTCAATCAGCTCCACGTGCCACAGTGGAAAGGTCAGTGTGTGTGAGTGTTTGCTGGGCGTCTGCCGCCCCTCCCCGGCTCCTGCTGAGGAGCCGTTTAAGTACCTGATAAGATATGCTAATGGGGTTGTTAGGCTGCTGGTTCGTGGCTCACTGTCATCATTTAAAATTCAGGAGACAATTGACAAGTTCAGCAGGTCAGGCAGAGTTCATCCCGGTGGGGGGTCCTTCACTGACAGACGTGTTTAATCTAGAGGAGCAGCTTCCAGAGGTTTGGTATGTTGATTTGATTCAGTCTGAGGAAAGAATGACAGAAAGGTTTCAGTTGTTTTTAAAGGTTTAAAGTGGTCTCCAATAGAGGAACACCCCTCTAACGTCTCGGCTGTCTTCAGCTTCATTTCCCATCAAGGCAAAGAACCGAAGCTGAAATGAGCTGATCTGCCTGCAGAACTTCTGCTGGACTTTACTTTGAGATGAAAACTATTCAGAACATCAAACCTCAACTTTGTATTCAGTCAGTGAGAACTGCTCTTCTCTTGGATGAACAATGACTGACAAAAGACTGTTTAAACCTGAGCACACTATTGATGGACAGTCTGGAGAATAAATTAATTGTCACTTGTATGATGGCTCAAAGTGTCACACGGAGCTTCAAGCTTCTACATTCTAAGATCTCCATCATCACCTCATAAAAATCTCTACTTTTATAAAGCTTATTTTAGCCCCATTCTATTCTGCCTAGACTCCACTGTGCTGAGAGTACGGTTAAATGTAGGCAGGTTGTGAACGACTGCATAGCGCTGCAGGAATGTGACATCATGAGTAAAGGAGGACCAGAGGAGCTCAAGGGGAGGAGCTCAGGAGGTGGAGCTCAGGAGGTGGAGCTCAGGGGGCGGAGCTGCAGCCAGGAGCTTCCGTTCCCTCTGACATCAGCCCCGTTTCCACCGCACAAAAAGTGTAGGACTGGAATGGTATGGTCCGGTACAGTTCGGGTTTCCATTGCAAGAATTGCAGATTTTCCGAAGATAACCCTCCAAAGGTGGAGACTTTTCCGTCGCCCTTCCGTCGGGGTACTCAGGACTACAGAACCAGTCCGGTTGTGAGGAGCCGTTTGCTGATTGGCCAGTTATTTACTACACGCCCTCAATATTTTAATATGTTGGTTGTATGAATCTTCTGTTGTTAACAGATTCAGCTTTGCACTGGTTGCTTTTTGTTGTTGTTTGTTTTTCTTTGCTGCACAACTTTCATGTTGGTTCCCAAAGAGGAGCGCGAGGCAGGACGGAGACCGGGACTCTGGAGCAGACGCTACGACCGCAACCAATGTTCTACCGAGTCCGCTCGTCTCGTCACGATGCGTCGCTGGCCGGAGCTCCATCGAGCGGGCCGCCGCGGGTCTGCACACACTGGCCGCCTCCAGAACTCCGGGTCCAGATCTCCGGGTTCAGAGGTCCGGTTCCAGAGCTCCGGGTCCAGATCTCCGGGTTCAGAGGTCCGGTTCCAGAGCTCCGGGTCCAGATCTCCGGGTCCAGAGGTCCGGTTCCAGAGCTCCGGGTCCAGATCTCCGGGTCCAGAGCTCTGGTTCCCCGACACCATCACTGACCAATCAGCAGACGGCTGCGTTGTGGCTCCTTCTTATGGAACTGTACCGATGTGCTCGGTGCCTCAACAGAGGAGTTACCAATAATGGTAACCGTTGGGTAGATTACTTTTGGTCCAATTCACAAGTTTTGTCAGTGGAAACATGTAAATCTGTACTGTACCTTCCACATACTGTGCAGTGGAAACCCAGCTTATATGACCCCGAGTCAGATTCCTCAGCACGGCGCCTGAGTGGACCTGTGAGTCTGTCAACACCACATTTAAGGTTAATACTTGACCTTTCCTGTTGCCAGCAGGTGTGTCTGGATACTGTCATGTGAGTTTACCAGGGGAAGTCTTCGATCAAGTAAGGAAAGATTCAGGCAGATCGCAGCATGTAGAGCAGAGTTACACCTCACTTCCTGTTTCATGGAGAACAATCAGATTTTCATTGGAGCGCCATGACCTTTGAGTTTTCAGTCACATTTTCACATGTAAATGTTTTTACACCTCTTTTGACGTGTCTACAAAGAGTTTCCCTAAACTTTGAGCTCATTTAGGTTGTCAAACATGGAGCAATTTCAGCTGTGAAAGATAATAATAATAATCGAAAAGACCTCATATGAGCAGGAGAAGTTTGTTTATATTTTAATATTAACAAATGATCTTGTGACATAGATGAGGAAATCTGAGTTGCGGTGAGGCTCTTTTGACTTGAATCTGTCATTATAAATACAATAATATTAGATTTAATAAAGCTCCTCCATGTTTGCATGTTTAGATTTATGTCTGTCATACCAGGTTGTTGTTGAATGGCTTTGGTGTTCGTGTTATTGCCGTCCTGGATTTGAGAGGAAGAGCATTTTCAGCATCAGCCTGCAGACAGAAGATTTCTGAAAACAATTAGCAGAAACCTTTGCAGGCTCCATTTACACCACAACGATTTCAAGTCAACTATTGTTTTGCTTGTTCGTTTACACAACAGTAGGAAGACACTGCTTCTGGTCCTGGTCCTGGTCCTGGTCCTGCTTCTGGTCCTGGTCCTGGTCCTGGTCCTGCTACTGGTCCTGGTCCTGGTCCTGGTCCTGGTCCTGCTACTGGTCCTGGTCCTGGTCCTGGTCCAGGTCACCACGTTGGTAGTAACTAGTAGTTCTGCACATGCTCAGTAGAGCCAAGCAGAACAAAGTTTCCTCTGTGGTGTCATGACTCCCAGTTTATATTCTCCTGGACTTGGTACTTTTATTTTGACAGTCAACATAATAACAATCCAACTTGGTGGTCTGTCCACTAGAATGTCCGTGTTCTCATTGTTCATGTTTAGAGCTCATTGTTCTCTGCTGCGTGTGTGTGTGTGTGTGTGTGTGTGTGTGTGTGTGTGTGTGTGTGTGTGTGTGTGTGTGTGTGTGTGTGTGTGTGTGTGTGTGTGTGTGTGTGTGTGTGTGTGTGTGTGTGTGTGTGTGTGTGTGTGCTTTCAGTACTAAAACTAACAACAGCACCAACTAGTGGACCAACATGAGAACTACACAGCATCAGCATGACCAATGAGAGAACATGGAGGACTCCAGGCCCATCTATCCTCTGCTCCTTGTGTACTCCAGGTTTTCTACTGAACAGTTTGTAGTGAAGCTCGACGTTCTGATTCTCTGTAACTGAACCATTAGCTGGACTCTCCTCTCTCAGAATGGCTCCTCGTATGAACGATGTGAAGCTCATGAACCATCAAGGGGTTAATAGCTTTTCCTTGAAAGTGTTCAAAAACAAGTCCTCCTTCAGCTTCTTATCACAGACATACTTTAGTGTCGATGTCAGAAGTTGTTGTTTGACCAGCAAACTGCAGGTTATAAAGGTCACTGTGCTCAGCAGGCGGCTTTTCCTGGTAATCTTCACTCTGCACACTTTCCATAAATTGTTTATCAACTCAGTTCACCAGTTTCAATCACAATCACTTACACTTTCTTTCAGCACTTAATTCTTCTGGAGGTGGAAAATAAAGAGCCTCGGGGTCTGTCCACACGACCACGCCATTTCATTTTAGGCCCTGTTTCCACGACAACGTTTCACCTGACAACACCTAATCCCTTAAAAACAGGAGAGTGTTTCCACTGCAGCAGCGGACACCGAGACAACGATGTAGTTAGTCTGCCGGGCCACTGGAGGGCGCTGTCATTTGATTTTGTAATGAAACTACACAGACGTGTGCAGAGAACAAAACACTATAAAGGTGAAGAAAATGGAGAAAACCTGACATCAACATGGACTGATGACACATCGGATGATATCAGGGAGAGTCTCAACTATTAAACTACTGATCTGGAGGTTAAAACTAGAATATGGACCGCGGGTCGTACCACTACGGGTCGTACCACCACGGGTCGTACCACCACGGGTCGTACCACCACGGGTCGTACCACTACGGGTCGTACCACTACGGGTCGTACCACCACGGGTCGTACCACTACGGGTCGTACCACCACGGGTCGTACCACCACGGGTCGTACCACCACGGGTCGTACCACTACGGGTCCGCCATGTTTGTTTACAACTGGAGAGCAGGAGGGAGGGGGAGATGAGCAGTAACAGGCTCTGTAGCCTCCATCAGTCTCTGCAGGAGGGAGGGGGAGATGAGCAGTAACAGGCTCTGTAGCCTCCATCAGTCTCTGCAGGAGGGAGGGAGAGATGAGCAGTAACAGGCTCTGTAGCCTCCATCAGTCTCTGCAGGAGGGGGGGAGATGAGCAGTAACAGGCTCTGTAGCCTCCATCAGCCTCTGCAGGAGGGATTTGCACTGTGAAAGAATCTTTCCACCTTGGGAGCCGGATTAAAAACTTTGTGGATACAGTGGATCAGAACACTGGTACCGTGTAAACGGACCCCCCAAAAGTGAAGACAGTTTTGCGGAAACTTGAATTCGTTGTGGTGTAAACGGGGCCTGAGTCTGATCATCCACATGGTGTGTTCGGAGCCTGGAAACGGGTTCCAGGGTGGAGGAATTAGAAAACACCGCCTCGGCTCTGAGGTGTGGACGGACAAGACGCACATTTGCTAAAAACAATGATGTCATCACTCCACTTCTCGACCTATAACCCCGCCTCCCTCTCTGTGACATCACTTAACAACCACAACATGGTGGACTCCCTGCACCAGGTGGCGCTGCAGGAGCTGCTGATGCTCGTCGCTTTAATGAGGCCGGATGGTGGATTTCTTCATGCTTCATGTCTTCTTCTCAGTTTCTGGTGTATTTCTGTGGTAGAGCGCCACCTAAAGGCCTGGCATGGGTACTACATCATTTTGAGCCGGGTTCATAGTCACGTGTGGACGGAAATCTTTTTAAGAACTATGGGAAGAAAAAAGATTGTTTAGGCTGGTGTGGATAGAGTCAGGAACAGAAAGAGGTTTCTGACGTGAACAGCCTGGCAGCGCCACTCACTCTGGAGAGTATTTTAATGAGCAGGACATGTTTGTACAGAGACTCGCACATTTACAAGTTGTTATCCCAGAGGCTCAGTGGAACAAGAGCAGCTGTCCTGGTGGCTAAAGGGGAAATCCTCTCTCTTTCACTGCTGTCAAAGTCCACAGGGATTACCTCTGCACTTTTCTTGGCTGCCTGTTGCCCTTTAACATACTTTGCCAAGTTCAAGAGTTCAGCACAGCTCTGGACTCTGTCGGGCCCCGTGGAGGTCACCTCTCAGGCCCTCAGTGTGGAAGTTCATGCTTTCTGCTGGCGGACTGTGAAGAGAGACGGAGGCAGGGATGCCATGGGTGACATTTATATTAATGCGTCTCTTGTACCAGTGTGGATTTATCTGAGGCACCAAGCAGTAGTTTTATGATGATTCCCAGTGAAGCCAAAGCCTTTCCCAGAAAAACTCAGTATCCCTCCTGCCACAGACAGACGGAAGTCTGAGTTTGATTCCTGCTCCGCAGACCAACATGATGTTTGGTCAGTCGTATTTCAATTAATGCTCCACCATGGATTTCCTGACTCATTCCTCCCTTCAGGAAATCCAGTCCACAGTTTGCAGCCAGCGAGCAGAGCAGCAGCAGGGAAACACTGTGGAGTCATTTCAGCAACAGTGAAGCAGACCAGGATCATGGATCAGAAATTTCAAATTTTGCACTCGTCCCACGGACTAGCCATCAGAAATGTGTAGTATTCGTAGAAATATGAACTAGTCTCGGACTGGCGGACTGGCGGACTGGCGGACTGGCGGACTGGCGGACCGGCGGGCCGGCGGACTGGCAGACTGGAGTTAAGATCGACCCCTGCCATAGGTGAGGGTGGGGATATAGAGCGACTGGTGAACAGAGAGCTTTGCTTCAGAGCTCAGCTCCCTCCTCACCACAACGGTCCGGTACAGTGACGGCATTACTGCAGCTGCTTGTCCAAACCTGTGGCCGATCTCACCATCCCTCCTTCCATCACTCCATCCTCCACCTGGGGAAACTTCCCGCCCCTTACCTGGAGAGGACATGCCATCCCTTTCCGTGAGAGGACCATGGACTCAGATTTGGAAGGTCTGCTCCACATCCCAACTGCTTCACACTCAGCAGTGAACCATTCCAGTAACGCTGGAGGCCCTAGTGATGCCAACAGGAGGACAATATCGTCCACAAAGAGCAGAGACGTCACCCCCCCCCCCATGACGCTCTCCTGACAGTGGCTGCACCGTGGTCGCCCCGTCCATGAAGATCACGAAGAAAAGGGGTGGCAAGGCGCAGCCCCGGCGGAGTACAGCGCCCACCCTGAACAACTCCGTCTTAGCGCCGAGTGTAGGGACGCAGGTCTCACACCGGGAGTACACAGACCGGATTACCGGCAGCAGCAGTTCTGGTATCCTATTCTCCCTAAGCACCTCCCACAAGATATCTCGGGGGACGCGGTCATATGCCTTCTCCAAGTCTACAAAACAGATGTAGACTGGATTGGCAAACTCCCATGTTCCATCAATAATCTGTTAGAGGGTGAAGAGCTGGTCCCTTGTTCCGCGGGCCGGGATGGATTCTGCATTGTTCCTCCTGTATCTGAAGTTCCACTATCGGTCGGAGTCGCTTTCCAGTACCCCGACATAGACTTTCCTAGGGAGGCTGAGAAGTGTGATGCCCCAATAGTTGGGACACACTCTCCAGTCCCCCTTTTTGAAGATGGGGACCACCACCCCGGTCTGCCACTCAGATGGTACTGTCCCTGAGGTCCATATGATACTGTAGAGGCGTGTTAACCAGGGCAACTCCACAATATCCAGGCCTTCAGCAGCTCCAGACGTATCTCGTCCACTCCTGGAGCCACCAAGGAGGTTTTTTTTACCACCCTGGTGACCTCTACCAAGGAAATGGACGAGGCCACACCAGAAGCCCCAGGCCTTGCGGTGGTCCAGTGGTTAGCACTCTCGCCTCAAAGCAAGAAGGTCGTGGGTTTGAATACAGGGCCTTTCTGAGTGGAGTTTGCATGTTCTCCCTTTGTGTGTGGGTTTCCTCCCCCACAGTCCAAAACACCTGCACTGGGGCTCTGAGCAAGACCCTCGCCCCCCCCCCCCCCCAGCTCCTCAGGACACACTTGTAAAAGAGGTTATTCATCCCAATCTGGTTCTCCTGACTAAATAAGAAAATAATAACAATCCTCAAAGTGTTCCTTATACCTCCGGAAGATCTCCACAAACTCCTCTTAGCAGATAATAGTCTGTTGAGTCCAGAGTCCCCTGAGCCAGCCAGGCTCTAAAGGTCTCCTTCTTCAGCATGACGGCACCGACGAGCTTCCGGCCACAGCTGTTCATAGCTGCTTCCACATGTTGCTTCTTGAAAAGGGTCCACTGGGACTCCATGTCCCCAACCTCCTCTGAAACATGGGAGAAATTGTCACGGGGGTTGAAATGATTTTGGACGGACTCCTCTGCTGGCCTTCCCAACATACATACCGTCACTATGCATTTTTGCCTGCCGGGTCTGGCCTGCCGGGTCTGGCCTGCCGGGTCTGGCCTGCCGGGTCTGGCCTGTAGTCTGATCCAACTCACCACCGGATGGTGACCAGTTGACAGCACACTACCTCTCTTCACCCAAGTGTCCAGAACCGATACAGTCTTAGGTCAGGTGACATGAGAACAAGGTCAGTCATCGACCTGAGACCCAAGGAGCTCTGGTACCAAGTCCACTTATGAGCATCCTTCTGTTGGAACCTGGTGTTTGTTATGACAATCCACGTCGAGCACAGAAGTCCAATAACGATGAAACCACTCGGGTTCAGCTGGGGCAAGCCGTTTCTCCCAGTCACCCCTCACCAGGTTACCCAGTTGTTGCCAACGTGAGCGTTGAAGTCGCCCAGTAGGACTTTGAAGTCCGTTGGTAGTGTCCTTTCTAGGACCGCACCCACTCGCTCCAAGAAGGACGAACACTCTGAACTCCTGTTTGGTGCAGAAGCACAAACAACAGTCAGGGTTTTTCTCCCTGCCACCTTAAGTCACAGGGAGGCCACCCTGTTGTCCCCTGGGACAAACTTCAACTGTGTGGCTGCCAGCCGGGGGCTTGTGAGTGTCCCCACACCCACCCGGCGCCTCTCACCTTGTGCAACGCCTGAGTAGGAGAGAGACCATCCCTTATTGAGGAGTATGGTTCCAGAGTCAAGGCTGTGCGTGGAGGTGAGCCGGACTTTATCGAGTCAGAACCTCTTAGCCTCCCGCACTAGCTCCAGTTCCTTCCCCCTAAGTGAGGTGACGTTCCACGTACCAAGAACCAGTTTCTGTTGTGGGGCCCACGATGCCACATGCCTCCTCCAGAGTTACCATGTCCCGGTAACTCTCATCCAGGCAGGGTACACGTTCTTCTGTCTTCCTTTTTCATGGGGGAGTTTTGGACATGTTTGTCTGGGCCTTCAGTCCAGACCTGTCTGTCTTGGGGGACCCTACCGAAGCATATGGCCTGGATGGCTCCGAAGGTCACTAGACCACGCGAGCCCTTGCACCACGACAAGGCCACAGTCCAGGAAGGGACATCATGCATAACACAGTGAACTGATACTTCCACCGGGCGACACAAAAGAGAATATGAATGTGTGTGTGTGTGTGTGTGTGTGTGTGTGTGTGTGTGTGTGTGTGTTTCGACTTTGTGCGCCCATTTTTTTTAAACTGTTTTTTTTTTCACTTTTAAAAGAACCTTTACTAAACGAGGAACAGGGGAGCCGGATTCCCACAGATATACCTGTTGATAAAGTGGACCTTCTTTCTGGAGCCAGTGTGCTGTGATGGTTTTTCTACTTGCTGCCAGCAGTATCTTAAAGAGGTACACATCATTTACCTTCATATCATCAGGGACGATCCAAAGAGAGAGAGTTGTCAACGTTATGCCAATATTGTAACTAAGGACCTTTGACACAATTCTTGACTCTAGTAGACCTGGATGATGAAGTAGGACCAGATTATATGAGTGAGATGGACCATGACCTCCACATTGTCTCCAGCAGTTGTGTTGGGTGCTGGCTTGTTTTGATTTCTGTTTGGGGGTGATAAAAAATAAGATTAGCTTTTTCTAACAAAAATCCCTCCAAGTCGTTGAGTTGGCGGAGGATACCTTTGTTTTCCAACCACATATCCTATGTGTCACATAGTCCGTGGTGTCCATCTTCAGAGAGCTGAGGCCGTGCTAGAGCTTGCTTCAAGTCCTTGTTCTGGTCCTGATGCCTGAGTGGGTGGAGTCACCAATGATGTAGCTGCTCTGCTCCCAAACTCATGTCCTCTATGGATGGCAGGTTGCAGCAGGTGTTCGTACCACCTTCCTGTCCACAGCCAAGCAGGTCCCCTACCAGGAGGTGATGGAGAAGAACCATGAGGTGATGGAGGAGGTCAGTGTGTTTTTCACCACACACCTGCAGGGCTCAGTCCAGCCTGCTATAGCCTCAGGAAATAGAGGCATTGGTGGAACTGTGTGACCATGCACACTGTGTTTATGGTCCACTGGAAGTCTCTGGAGATGTGGACCCCCAGGTACTTGAAGCTGTCGACCATCTCTACAGCTTCCATGTAGAGGGAATTGATGGGTGGTCCCCCCTCCTGAAGTCCACCACCAGATCCTTTGTTTTCCCCAGATCAGTGTAAAGGCTGTTGTTTCTGCACCAGTCCACCATGTCCTCCACCTCCTGCCTGTACCAGTCGTCGCTGTGGGATGTCTCTCTCACCACCGCCGTGTCATCTGCAAACTTTATAAACTTTACGAGTGTCTGGGCAGTGCGTAGTAAGCAGGGTGTAGAGCAGGGGGCTGAGGACGCAGCCCCGGGGGGGGGGGGGGGGGACTCTGTGGATCCTCACGGTCTGTGTGTCCAGTACTCTGTGGCAGACGGATGGTGGCAATCCAAGCAAAAAGTTTGTTGACTAAAGTCTGCGGTTCAGTTGTGTTGAACACTGAGCTAAAGTCCAGGAGAAATAGTCTGACGTAGGTGTTTCTACTCTCCAAGTGAGACAGAGGACAGTGGACGACCAATGAAATAGCTTCCCAGTCAACAAAGCCTCCACCTCTGACTCTGGTTTCTACAAAGGTTCTTCCTGCCAGAGGAGTTTTTCTTTCCACAGTCGCAAATAAATCTGCTGCTCGTGGATTTGTTGGTTTTTCTCTTTTCTCTGTTAAAAGTTCCTAGAAATGACTGTGTTGTGTTTGGTGCTCTATAAATATAGTTGAATTTGAATTGAATTCCTTGGGCCTATTCTCCCTATATGATTGCTGGTCCCTGGTTTCTTTATTCATACCCCATCTGAACTAGGGTCTGTAACTCTACCCGCTCTCTGAACCAGGGTCTGTAAGTCTGCCCCGTATCTGAACCAGGGACTATAACTTTACCTCCTCTATGAACCAGGGTCTGTAACTCTACCCCGTATCTGTACCATGGTCTGTAACTTTACCCCCTCTCTGAACCAGGGTCTGTAACTCTACCCCGTATCTGAACCATGGTCTGTAACCCCACCCTGTATCTGATCTAGGGTCTGTAACTCTACCGCCTCTATGAACCAGGGTCTGTTTACCCTACCCCTCTCTGAACCAGGGTCTGTAACCCTACCTGCTCTCTGATCCCGGGTCTGTAACTCTACCCCTCTCTGAACCAGGGTCTGTAACCCTACCTGCTCTCTGATCCCGGGTCTGTAACTCTACCCCTCTCTGAACCAGGGTCTGTAACCCTACCTGCTCTCTGATCCCGGGTCTGTAACTCTACCCCTCTCTGAACCAGGGTCTGTATACTGCCTGCTCTCTGATCCCGAGTCTGTAACTCTACCTGCTCTCTGAACCAGGGTCTGTAACTCTACCCCTCTCTTAACCAGGGTCTGTAACCCTACCTGTAACGAGCAGCCAGTTCCACATGATCACTCGCAGCACTTTAGACATTCATAAAGCACTATAGCACACAGCACTTCAATGATAATGCAACATTTAAACTATGCAAATATGCACATATAACACATATAGTCGAGATTGCACACAGCTGTCATTTTAAAAGTATTTCTTGCAAACTTTTGTTGCTGTAGGTCCAGGCTGAACCAAGAGGAAGAGCGAGCTGGGGGTGTTGCCTTTACCTTTAGCAGGTTTAGGATTTAGTTTATAATTTCAATGTTTGGTTTTTAGGTTTATTTGTTAATATGGGTTTTCTTTCATTAACTTATAGTTATGGTTTTAGTTGGGATGATTTTAACTTAGTTTTGTTAAACTAATGTTACCTATTATCACCTGTGGCGTTCTTAATAGTTCTATCCAATTGAGAGGACCGGGTTTAAAGTACCTGTGAACGTCACTCTCTGTTCTGCTGCAGGAGGAGCCACACTCCTGAATCCTCCAATGTGCTTTTTGCACTTTGCACTTTTTGTATTTTGCACTTTAGAAAATAAAAACACTCCTCCAGGTGTACTCCTCCGGGTGTACTCCTCCAGGTGTACTCCACCAGGTGTACTCCACCAGGTGTACTCTTCCAGGTGTACTCCTCCAGGTGTACTCCTCCAGGTGTACTCCTCCAGGTGTACTCTTCCAGGTGTACTCCACCAGGTGTACTCCTCCAGGTGTACTCCAGCTTTCCTCCTGCCCCTGTGGTAGCAGCCTCTCTAAAGTCCTACCAGTCCATTAGTTGACAGCAGTCCAGCAGTGCAGGGTGGTGGAGCAGCTTTATGCAGTGGCCAGTTGTTGTTCAGCACAGGTGGTTGGGCAGGGACCAGCAGGACAGAGACCAGCAGGACAGAGACCAGCAGGACAGAGACCAGCAGGACAGAGATTGGACCAGCGAAGCCCAGATGGCAGCGTAACACCACTACACATGCTACCCGCTTGTTTGTGTAGACCTGGACCAGAGTTTGTGTCCTCTGGTAGCAATGTCTACATTTCTATAACAATGAGGCAGTCAGTCTGTGAGACGGGTCTCCGGGTGTCCATTCTAAAGCTTGCTGCTGTGCGCATGTGTGTCTCCTCAGCAGAAAGTGCTTGCCACATTTTAAGGACATAAAATACACAGATGGGGAACCAGTCCTCGTTAATATAGGTGCCGAGGCCTCCACCACGGCTTTTCCTCCAACAGCGGTTAGCGCAGCAGAAAAGTAGTCCTTCCGGGGGACACGTGGTTCAGCAGGCCTCAGTTCCTCTTCTTATATGCTTATAGGAGGTAGAAGTAATAGTAACACTACTATACATGGTACAATACACAGTAATATACACAGCATGTATGTGACAGAAAATGTACTATTCTACTAAAATGTTCTAAAGTTTAGATCATCATACAAAATATCAGGTACAAATCACCTTCCTGCTGAACCAGAGAGGAAACAGGGTCTTCCTCCTCCTCCTCCTTCTCCTCCTCCTCCTCCACAGCTTCAGGGTCCATCATCCAGCCATGACAGCCACCATGTCATCAAGTACTCGTGTTCCAATTCTCCTTTAACGTCGATGTATCCTCATAAATTTGTATTTCCGCACTTCCGAGGACGCTGCAAGTAGTTACTCATGACGTAGGCGAGTACACACTGGTGCTCTAAGGCCTCGTTTACACGACAACGATTTTGAGTGTTTCCACAAAACTGTCTTCACTCTTGGGGGGTCCGTTTACACGGTACCAGTGTTCTGATCCACTGTATCCACAAAGTTTTTAATCTGGCTCCCAAGGTGGAAAGATTCTTTCATGGTGCAAATCCCTCCTGCAGAGACTGATGGAGGCTACAGAGCCTGTTACTGCTCATCTCCCCCTCCCTCCTGCTCATCCAGTTGTAAACAAACATGACGGCCGCGTAGTGGTACGACCCGCCGTGGACTCTCCCTGATATCATCCGATGTGTCATCAGTCCATACGGATGTCAGGTTCTCTTCATTTTCTTCACCTTTATAGTGTTTTGTTCTCTGCACACGTCTGTGTAGTTTCATTACAAAATCAAGCAACAGTGCCCTCCAGTGGCCCGGCAGACTAACTGAAGAAACACTGCTCAATGTCGAATTATTTCTTTAATGACAGAGATGAAGGAGTCCTACAATGATACAAACAATTGCAGTATAAGCAAATAGTAATAACTCTTAAATGTGAACATACAACATAACATGAATCATCACATGTTACAGCATTACTCATATTATGCAGTTGTTGTATTCATTTAGTTATAAAACATTAAACATTACTTACATGAATTAGGCTGAACAGCACAATCAAACCACCTTGACATGAACATGTGCATATCAACAAATATGGCCGGTTCCTCACTGAGCCGGTCATAGCAATATCCTACATTGCCCCCTAGTGGCCAGTGATAAATCCTCCATCCCCCCCCAGTCCGGAAAGCTATGGGATAGGTTAACGGACTCAGAGTTCTATCCAATGGCCAGTCTCAGGCTCGTAGTGCCGGGGGGGCTTCCTCGCTCGGCATGGACGTGAGAGCTGGGGTGATGGGGGAGCGGGCAGTGATGCCTGTGACGGCACGGGCGGCGCGACATCCATAGAGGCGGGGTCACCATGAGGCTCAAGGTCAGGGGGCGGGGCCGCAACTGGGGCCATGCCCTGGGGTCCGTCCTCTGGCAGCAGAGACCATTCCTGGGGCGTTGCAGGGCACAGATTGACAGGTGAGGTCTCACGCCCAGGCACTGAGGGCATTGGCGGCACAGGTGGCCGCTATTGGGTGTAGGGGGAGGCCGGAGTATAGGCACGGAGGAATCGCCGATTGCGCAAAGTCAGCCAACCTGACCCATCAACCCTTATTCGGTATTGATCGTGGCCCAGCGACTCCACCACCACCCCTGACCTGTCCCACTTGCGTGGGCTCGGGCCCAGCTGATTCTGGAGGAATACTGTCTCACCAAGTTTCAGCGGGCGGAGAGGCCTAGTGTGAGCCCTCAGAGACTCGGTGGTGCGTGACATCCGGGTCCGTAGAGCATCTTCCTTTGCTGCCCATGCCTGGCGCCAAAGCGGCCGGACATGTGGGTTTGAGAACTTTTCCAGTCTATTGACGAAAGAAAGTGAATCCCGGAGTGGACGGCCGAAAATAATCTGTGCTGGTGAGAGGTTGCAGTCAGGGTCAGGTGTGTTGCGCAGCTGCAACATCGCACGCAGGAAGCGGTCATGATCAAGGCTGCCAGTCGGGCCAGTGTTGGACGCTAGAAGGCGCTTGGCAGACTTCACAGCAACTTCCGCCCTGCCGTTCGACTGTGGAAAGCCAACGGAGGACACACGGTGCTTGACATGCCACAGCCGGAGAAAGTCTGACGTGCGGCCAGCCATAAACTCCGGGCCGCCGTCGCTTGAGAGTTCCTCTGGTACACCAAAGGTCGCAAAGAATGAACGGAGGTGGCGAACCAGACCAGCTGAGCCTCCGGTGTCGTTCCTGCTGAGGAGCTCAGGACCTCCACCCAGCCTGAGAGTCGGTCTCCCATGACCAAGTAGTGGCGACCCCCATAGTCAAAGAAGTCAGCAAACACCGCCTCGAATGGGGTGGACGGAGGTGAGGATGGCAGGGGGGGCGTGGCTGCTTGCGACGGGGCATTGCGGTTGCAGTCTGCACAACCAGTCCTGGTGGCCAGAATGTCCCTTGCCATCCCGGGCCAGTAAACTATGGCACGAGCGCGGTGCTCCATCGCTGAGGTGCCCTGATGGGCGGCATTGAGATGCTCGAGAACTCTGCGACGGAGGGACGGTGGGATCACAACGCGGTCGTTGTGTAGCAGGACCCCATCCTGTGCGTAGACAGACTCGCAGACCGATGAGATGCTGGCTAAAGCCGGGTCGGTAACGTCAATCCTACCCTCATGCTCGATGAGGTAAAGGAGGCGGGCGAGGCACGCGTCTGCCGCAGTCTCTTGAGCGAGGAGGGGCCATGAGATGGCGCCAAGGTCCTGTGCATCTTCACGGATGGAGGCCATGAGTGCTGACTCCGTGTTATCAGCAACACTCTGTGAGCCCAGAAAGAGCCCGTTTGCTGAGCCTGAGGGAGAAGGGTGTCTTGAGGTTGCGTCAGCGGCGTTATTGCTCACACCAGGCAGGTGCACGATGTCGAAACGCCACGGGAGAGTGCGTTGCTTGAGTCTGAACAGGCGAGAGTTCGTAATCTCATCGAGTGTGCGGTCGCCGAAGATCTTCACCAGAGGCTTGTGATCGGTAACCACAACGAGGTTGTCACATCCCTGGGTGAAGTATTTCGTCTGCTCAAGGCCCCAGGCGACAGCTAGCGCCTCCCCTTCGATGGCTGCATAGCGTTGCTCTGCTGAGGACAGGAAACGTGACCCGGCGAGGGTGATCCTCCATCCACCTGGGCAGCAGTCCGGTATGCCAGAGGCACAGCCGCAATGCTGTTGGAGAAGGAAGTAACCAATTCCGCGCCTCGACCAGTCGGGGCGGAGGCATGTGCGTCTCTGCATGTCGTAGATCTCCACACCCTCACGGATGGCCTCAACTATGGCCTGCTTGGATGCCTGGAAGGCTTCCTCTAGTTCAGGAGACCAGGAGAACTTGCATCGAGGGCTGAGGAAAGGCTTGAACGTAGTGTCACGTAGCTGGGCGTAGTTGGCCACCTGGTTCACTAGGCCGAACCAGCTCCTGATATCTGTCGTGGAGTCTGGAGCGGGGAAATCCCGGATGGCGTCCAGGTATTTCGGGAGTGGCTCGATGGTGGTGTCCGAGACCCTGAAACCAGCAAAGTCAACATCCTTCTCTGCGAACTGGAACTTTCCTGGGTTCAACACGATGCCTGACCTACCGACACGTGTGAGAAAGTCAATCGTCCTCCACCAGTGTTGTTCAAGGTCAATGTCATAGTGAATGGTGTCATCAACACACCGTTCCTTGCGTTCGTAGTCAGAGAGGACAGCATCAAAACGGCGATTGTAGCCGTCCCCTGAAGACAGGAAGCCCTGAGGTGCCCTGGTGTAGCGCCAGCGGCCAAAGGGTGTAATGAAGGTGGTCAGGTGACGATCAGACTCACGCAAACGCACACTATGATAGCCATTCCAGGCATCAGTGACCGTTTTCCAAGTGTCCTTCGGGATGCGACGGGCGAGATGGAATGGGGATTCAGTGGCAAACGTCTCACGTTGACAGAACTTGTTGAGGGGTGAGAGGTCCACTGTCCTGCGGGGGGAGCCGTCATGCTTCCGAGTGACTACCATGCGATGGCACCATGTCGCAGGTTCACCATAAGGCACGCGTTCAATAACGCCAAGGGCCTCGTCACGGAGGAGGTCATCGTGGATTCTCTGCTGCCAGTGTAGGGGGACGTTGGCTGCGGTGTGGCATGCTTTAGGGGTGGCTGCTGGGTCTACATGTATTTCAATAGGTGGCCCCTCCATACAAGGCAAGGCCTGATGGGGGCAGGTGTTGAACGTAGACGAGGCGTACCTGTCGAGCAGCCATTTCCTCATACGGCTGTTGCTCTCTGGTGTGCATGGAAATGGCAGTGCCGTAGGCCGTGGTGGTGGCGCCGTACGCTGGGGACATGAGCACTGGACAACCTCAGGACTATCGTGGCCCCTGCCGCTACTGCCAGTGGAGCGAGTAGCGTTGACCGACAAGGGTGTAGTAGGTGTGCTGAGGATGTCAGGGCAGTTCCCATATCCAGGCCCTCTTCTGCCATCTGTTGATGGGAAGTTTCTAGGCAAGAGGCCGAGGCAGAGTAGTGACTCATAGGATAGGTACTTGGCGCGGACTGAGCTACTCACATACACCATGGAGCGGCAGCATGACGCCACGCCGCTGTCTGGGGGTGTCGACAGGTTGGCGAAGAAGGCTCCCTCAATGGCTATGGGGGAGCGGTTGGCAGCCGACAGACTGAGGTTAACGGGGCGTAGGACATCGCGTGAGAATCCACGGGACAGAAACTCTGACAGGGACCAGAGGTCTGACTGTGCACCAGTGTCAGCAATGGCGGATATGGCCACCCCAGCGTTCGAACCTCTGCCACTGGTGCTGCCTGGTACGCCCACCTCGTCCACTGAGATGGTATTTGACACTCGGGGGTGGTCTCTCAGTCTGGCTCGCCTCCATTCGCCCCTGGAGAAGATGTGGTGTTCGAGCCTGATGGGCTTGGGTTTGTTGACACTACCATGTGTAGCCCGAGTGTGGCATCGACTCCCACGATGATTACCAGAGCGAGCTTCAGCCATTGATGAGACCTGGGAGATTTGCTCTGAGGCCATGGCAGCCTGCTGGCCTTCAGATGATGGTGGGGGCCGCCTCCTTCGCCGACGGGCTTTGTAACAGTCAATACAGACCTGGTGAGGCCTAGAATTCCATCCCCGAGATCCCTCTGTGAAGACTTTAAAGGCGCTGTTACAGTCTGGGCAAGAGGCCTGTCTGGCCTTCTCCACTGGGGCTGTAGCCTGTGCGGGGCTCATCGGTGGGTCCTTCTTCAAGCGCCGGAATGAGGACATGGCTGATAGAGTGGGTGACGGGAGAGCATTGCGAGCCATTTCTTTGTTTTCAACAAGTGCAATCACCTCGTTCACAGGTTTCCACAGGATATTAGGTGTGCCTAGTGTTTCACGGCGTATATCTGAATCATAAATTCCATTAAGTAGGACGTCACGTATGATGTGGTCAGTATAGTCCACGTTCTGGCCACATGCACATACAGCACTGTAGTCGCACGTCTCCGCCTTCCCTCGTACTCTGGCAGTGAAGGCCCGGAATGCTTCATCCCGCTCCTGATGCAGCTGAAGCAGTTCAGTGCGCAGGACACATGTGGCTACTGGAATGACTGCTAGCGAGCGCATGGCGGCCATCAAATCTGCCAATGACCCAGCGGTGGCATGTGGATTCGCTTTCAACAGGCTGTCTCCGAGTTCGGGCCCAGCACACTGAAACAGTTGGAAAGTAGCCTGCGTGTCGCCTATGCCCGAGCCAGTGCGAAAGACATCCCAACGCCGGGTAAACACGTTCCATTCCTCTATTGATACACCGATGTCAACTTTAGGACGATCAAGTTTTGGGCCTCGAGGTGTTGGGGCTTGGGCTGGCATGGCTGTGGCCGGCGGGTTTTGATGGGCAAGTCCATGATTTGTTAGCAGGGCTATGGCGAGGGCTTCAGACACATCTTCGGTCACAAAAGTGCATCCGGGGACAGAGCATTCAACGACGACCATGACTCCTTCATGAAGAAACACTCCTCAATGTCGAATTATTTCTTTAATGACAGAGATGAAGGAGTCCTACAATGATACAAACAATTGCAGTATAAGCAAATAGTAATAACTCTTAAATGTGAACATACAACATAACATGAATCATCACATGTTACAGCATTACTCATATTATGCAGTTGTTGTATTCATTTAGTTATAAAACATTAAACATTACTTACATGAATTAGGCTGAACAGCACAATCAAACCACCTTGACATGAACATGTGCATATCAACAAATATGGCCGGTTCCTCACTGAGCCGGTCATAGCAATATCCCACATTGCCCCCTAGTGGCCAGTGATAAATCCTCCACTAACTACATCGTTGTCTCGGTGTCCGCTGCTGCAGTGGAAACACTCTCCTTTTTTTAAGGGATTAGGTGTTGTCAGGTGAAACGTTGCCGTGGAAACAGGGCCTAAGGATTGGAAAACGGCCACACACCAGGGTTCTCTTGGCAGACTTGGTCAGACTCCTTCTACATCAGCTGCCATGAGGAGTCTGCTGGAGCTGTTAAATGGCCTCAGCTTGTGGGCGGAGCTGAGCCACTCAGCAGTCATCCTCCAATCAGAGGGCTCCACATCAGGACAGGAGGAGGAGGAAGTCAGTGAGGGTAACCTGTCAAACAGGGGACTTTTATTTTGAAGGGGTTTGGGGCTTTTATTTAGAAAGTCAGGACATGCAGGTGAAGTGGTCAGTTACATAATCCTGGTGTGAATGATGTAACAGTGTGTGACCAGCTGCAGGTAGTGATGTCATCACAGTGGACAGAGGACGGATTTCATCTGCATATTTAGGAAACAACTCCTGAATCCACAGTTTTCAGGCAAATATGGGTCACCTCTCCCCAGATGATGTTTCGGGTTTTCCTCATGTTGCATGTCTTGTTTCCTGTCTTATTTTGAAATTCCTCACCTCTGTCTCTGTTTCAGGTGTGTCTTCCTGCCCCTCCATCTTGTGTGTCTCACCTCGTGTTTTCAATTAACCAATGATCTTCTCCCTGTGTGTGCTCCCATCGCTGTGTTCCACCTGTGTCTCATCTCGTCTGAGAGTATTTCGTCTGTTCTCTCCAGTCCTCCTGTACCAGTTCGTATGTCTTTGTCACGGCGTCCCAGCGTCTCTCTATCCGACTCCCAGCTCTGTTTTGTGGATTACTCTCCTTGTCTCACATCTCTGGATACCTCTGCCTTGCGGATTGCCCTCCTGGGTACTGACTCTGCCTTATCAAACCCCTGAACTGTCCTCCTGCCTCGAGTCCTACATTTGGGTCTTCCTCCATCTGAGAAGTCCATGACTTTTTGAGCAGAAGTGTCTCCTGTCCTCATTTAACTCTTTTGAAGCTGATACGAGATTCGCCCTCAGAGGAGCTCGCGTTTGCGCAAGGGCCTTTTTTTTTGGGTGAAAACATTATTTTGAAAGGCAAATTGTAGACTTCCTGTAGGATTGATGTCAGGGTATGAATGTGTGATTTGTAGATCTTTTTTTTGTTTTTCTCTTTTTACTTTTAGGTCTTGATGAGGCAAACAATTGAGTTTTGGTTTGATTTCCATACGACAATCCTGCCGACCGCGGTGGCCATTTTAGTGTCAAGAGGTGGCGCTAGAGAGCACGCTTTGGCACTCGGGTTTAATCTTTACATTTTCTTATAGTTTTTGCCAGTCTTGCTGAGCATGCCAAATTTGGTGAACATTTGAGGATGTTTATTGTGTCAAAATTGGGCTCAATGCCGCCAGGAGTCAAAAAAGAAACCTTCCAACTACAATCGGTCCTGTCCTGTCGTCCTCCGTCCATAAAAAGAAAAACTAGATTGAGTGATGGACGCAGCTCAATGTTGACATTTACTCAAGCTGATCAAAGTTGGACAAAGTGGGTGAAGGAGATGATTGGATGTCAGTTTTATGTAGCAATTAGCATTATTTAGCACAGGCCATGTCTTCCTGGGCCGTTCCAGATGAGAAACTCATCATTACCATCAAACTCTGGGATTTCTTCTTCTGTGGTGACTGAGCCCTTCTGTGGCTTACAAATTACTTATTTAGACTTTTGTAAGCTTTTCACTATTTTTCATGCAATTAGAATTGTTTGTGAAGACATTTAAACTTTATGTTGAAAGGTTAAAGTATTGGCTGCTTTCTTGACGCCTCACAGTGACGACAGAGTTGTTCTGTTTGTAAAACTTGAAACTTCAGAATAAACCAAGAAACTGCCTGTTTTTCTTTTACTCTTCCCTGGTGGGCCGGTATGATGAGCACTTTGACAGGAACTCAGTTCAAAGAAGAAGATGAAGCCTGAAGTGAAGCAGCAGCAGGAGGAGCAGCAGCAGCAGAAGCAGCAGGAGAACAGCAGCAGGAGGAGCAGCAGAAACAGCAGCAGCAGCAGCAGCAGCAGTAGGAGGAACAGGAGCAGGAGAACAGCAGGAGCAGCAGGAGAACAGCAGGAGCAGCAGCAGCAGGAGGAGTAGCAGCAGCAGCAGCAGCAGCAGGAGCAGCAGCAGGAGAACAGCAGTAGCAGCCGGAGCAGCAGCAGTAGGAGGAGCAGCAGGAGAACAGCAGCAGGAGAACAGCAGCAGCAGCAGCAGCAGCAGGAGAACAGCAGGAGAACAGCAGGAGCAGCAGGAGGAGGAGCAGCAGCAGGAGGAGCAGCAGGAGAACAACAGCAGGGGCAGCAGCAGCAGCAGAACCAGGAGGAGCAGCAGGAGCAGCAGGAGCAGCAACAGCAGCAGCAGCAGGGGCAGCAGGAGAACAGCAGCAGGGGGAGCAGCAGCAGGAGGAGTGAAGACACATTCTGTTGGAGGGTGAGAGCTGACTTACATTTCCACACCATCTGGGTCCACCTGGATCAGGAAGCTGCTTGTTCTCATGTTCTCATGTGTCTGTGAAGCCGCTCACCCGCAACAGCAAATGTGAACACAGTCATCACTTTCGTGTGTGTGTGTGTGTGTGTGTGTGTGTGTGTGTGTGTGTGTGTGTGTGTGTGTGTGTGTGTGTGTGTGTGTGTGTGTGTGTGGACATATTCTCCCCATCACCGAGGGTGTGTAGAGCTCCGTCTCCGTTAACACACATACAGTATATGTCAGTATTTGTGAAGCAGGTACTCCTTCATTCCCACTGTCGGTTCCTACTTTACTTGTACTTTAGCTGGAACCACGGTAACCTTACCACCGTACTATTACTGGAGCACCTGTCACGTGGGTTTAACAAGTAAAGCCAGCGACCCAGGTGTGGACGAGGGTTTGAATCCCTCCAATGGGTCTGCCCTCTATCCACTGAGCCAACTGGAACAGCAGGAAGTCTCCTGAGTCTGGTTCTGCAGGTTCCCTCCTGTTAAGGGAGACGTCTCCTTTGCTTGCTCAGGTAGAAATACCTTGACTTGACAGATATTGTATTTAGCGCTGCTGAATTGATGGGATTGTTTACACTGTCAGGGCCCGAAACTCTTTCATGGATTTTAAGTTTCAATTCAATAAGTCACTCAGAGAACTTTGTGATCTTATATCAAAATATTCTACTGAAAATATGACTGTGGCAGAGAGGGGATTAAACCTCAGGGCCCCGTGGTTCTAAACTGGGTTATCGTTTAACCAGCCGTTAGATACATTTAACCTACCGTTAACTTTAACAGCACTGTTATCTTGTTGTTCAAAACTGGGTTAACTTTAACCAGGTGTTATCTTGACGTTAAAGTTAACGCATAACCAATTGTTATTACGGTGACTGTCAAAATAAAACTACCAAGTTGGATTGTTATAAAGGTGACTGTCAAAATAAAAGTTCCAAGTCCAGGAGAATATGGACTGGGAGTCATGACACCACGGAGGAAACTTTGTTCTGACGGTCTCTACTGAGCATGTGCAGAAGAGGTATTTACTACAGCTGTGGTGAGCAGGAGCGGTGGCAGAAATTCCACTGTCTACAAGGAGGCAGAGCTTCAGTGTTTTCAAAAAATTGTGTTTTCTGCTGTTTACATGGAGATGGAATCAGATTGTTTTAAAAGTAATTCCTCCTTGGCAGCCGTTTTCAAAAAGTTTCATTTTCAGTGGTTTATAGTGCCGTTGGCTTATCAACAGACAAAACACAACAAACGTTTCCTATTTTCACTTTAATCTGTTGTCGTGTAAACGGGGGCCTTTACTTCCCACGTCAGCACAAATGACCATGACCATCATGTTCACTGTTACAAAACTAACCACGAGCATGCTGACTGCAAATAACTTGCACTTTTTTTTTTATAGTGCATTGTGCTGGCACAGACGCCCTGGTTTAGCCTCTCCACACAGGCAAATTCCATCTTTTTTCTCCCCGTCAGTCTTTAAAAAATCTTCACTGACATGTCACTATGAGCATTACAGTACATATGCCAGGCCTTTAGGTGGCACTCTACCAAAGAAATACACTAAAAACTGAGAAGATTACATGAAGCATGAAAAATCCTGGTGTTGGAGAAATCCACCATCCGGCCTCATTAAAGCGACGAGCATCAGCAGCTTCTACAGCACCACCTGGTGCAGGAAGTCCGCCATGTTGTTTTAATGGACGTCAAGGAGAGGGTCGCAGTGGGGGGTGCCCTGTCAGGCGGGGCATAGCCCCAGAAACTCGAGGCTACCCCACCTGGGTCTGGGCGGCCCCGGGGCTCTGTGCTCAGTCCAGTCTCGGGCCTGGTGGCTTGTGTTGGGGCCCGGGGCCCCTTCTCCTTCTCCTGCAGACTGGGTTGTTGGTTGGAAGGTGTTTGGATCGGTGTGGTCACTGTTTCATTCAGTATTGTCCCTTAAGCCGCGGTTCCTCCGGCTGTTTGTGGCGGGACGGAATGGGGCGGGTTCTGCTGTGGTTCCACTAACAAAGGTTGTGCATGGTACAGAGAACATGGTAACCACTGGTTACATTTTCTGCCCCCCCCCCCCCCTCCGTTGAGGTACTGAAGAAGGGTCTCGGGAGGAGGAGTTACAATGCAGCTGCCTGCTGATTGGTCAGTGACCATCGTCACTCTCGACTTGCCCAAATTATTTAAATATTTCATCGGTCGTAAATCCTCTGTTGTTGTTTACCTTCACCGCTTGGCTCGCTGGTTGTTTAGTTAACTGGTTTATTGAAACGTCGGCGCTCCACAGCACCGCGGCCTTTCAACAAGGTGCAGACGCTCCTCTCAGTAACATGAGCTGGAGCTCCTCCTCTCAGTAGCAGGAGGCGGAGCTACAGCAGGAGCTCCTCCTCTCAGTAACAGGAGGCGGAGCTTCAGCAGCAGCTCCTCCTCTCAGTAACAGGAGGCGGAGCTTCAGCAGGAGCTCCTCAGGCTGGACATGCTGGTAGAGGTTGGTATCAAACACACCCAGCTCTGTAAGAAATACATCTTAACATGGCAAACAAATAAGTCACCTTTTAATAGAAGTCACATGAGAAGCCCAAAAAACAGAAAAAATAGATGACCTCAGTGTTCTCAAAAGAACCAGTGTTCTATCTCTTGCCTCTCATTTAGACAGCTGTGACTGGGATGTGTTTTCCGATCATGTGTGTTTTCATTATCTTAGAAACGGAGCAATCGGTTGACTTTATGGTAATTTTTAATTGATTTTTGAAGTGAAGTATGATCTGTTTTCAACACAAGGCAATTTATTTTGAGTGGGAACTTCCTGTATGGTTGTATTTTCCTGGTGTGAATAACAGGTGGAGCTCAACATGGAGTGGAAAATCGATCATCATGTAAAACGATTGTGCCTCAGTTGGAATGCTGCGCCTGCTGCGCCTGCTGCACCTGACATGTCTGCTGCACCTGCTGCGCATGCTGCACCTGACATGTCTGCTGCACCTGCTGCGCATGCTGCGCATGCTGCACCTGACATGTCTGCTGCGCCTGCTGCGCAGGCTGCGCCTACCATGTCTGTTGCACCTGCTGCCTGCACCTGCTGCCTGCACCTGCTGCCCCTACCATGTCTGCTGCGCCTGCTACGCCTGCCGAATCTGCTGCACCTGCTGTGTGAAGCGCAGCAGCACCATCATCATTGTCTACATGGAGATGGAGCCTGAGCCTTTTCAGAAAAGTTGCACTTTCTCTATCTACATGGACAGAGTTGGAGCTTTTTCAAAAACGTTGTGCTTCCACTGGCTCCGCCCACCATTGTCGTGTGAACGGACCTTAAAAGGCGACCAAAGTTTTTTCATTAGAAAATGTTGTCATGGGCCTGAGATTCAGAAATCAATGTGTCCTGTCAGCAGACCAACTTCTACACGTGCACAATAACAAGGTTCCATCCATCTTGTTACTCGTAAAGTAAATCAGGCCCTACGTTCTAGTAAAGACACAATCCCAAAATGTTATTGCATTTATTGCAATTGGTTCTATGACTGAAACAAATATTAAAAAATTTAATAACGTGGCCATAAAAGATAAAGAAAGATTTCTTAGTGAAAAGCGTCTTCACTCGGGCTCATGAGGCCTCAGAAGTGAAAAATTCTGTCATCTTGCTCACTCACTTGTTCCACATTTTGTTGGACCAACTCTCCAATGAGCAAATCACAAATCGGGCCTGTGCTACATCATAGAGAGCATTGACCAATCACAGTGGAGGTAGGCCCTCCCTGTTCCCCTCCCACTGGTAGTGAAGCTCTCACGAAGCAGAGAAGACTATTTTTCATCCGACTGGATAAAGCCTGGATCTGTGCCAACTGTCTGGGACTCCACACAAACACGGAGTTGTATATTATTTGTTTTGGCTTTACTGTGCTGGTGTACTTAGCATGATAGCCTGTTACAATGTCCCTGTAGCATTAGCACTGCAGCTGACGTAGCTCAGTTACTGCTGCTAACTCTGCCCTTGAATAAAATGCAAGAGTAATTAATACTACGAGACATTGAGCTCTGTTTTATCTGCTCCATTTTATGTGAGCAATAGGAAATTAAATACCGAGGCCATGTTGTATCCGATGACTGGATGGATGATAAAGACACCTTTCGGCAGCGTTGTGATATATACTTCCCGGGGTGACATGCTGATGAGGACGTTTTCTATGTGCTCAGTCTGTCAAGTGTCCACTGTTCAGGGCCGGCGTGACGTCACAACGCTATATGACGCAAGACAGAAGTCATTCGATGGAAAAGACGCAAAACGGGACGTTTCTATTGCAACGCAGTTCAACGTACATTTATTGTTTCTTTTTACGTGTCTTTCATATCTCAACTGAGTCGAGGATCGTCTTCTTGTTTATATAGAATCATGAGCCTGCACTAATGAGGAGCAGTAGTTATCAGTATTAATGAGAGCAGTAGTAGTTATATCAGTATTAATGAGAGTAGCAGTAGTTATGTCGGTATTAGAGTAGGAGTAGTTACATCAGTATTAATTAGAGCAGCAGTAGTTTTGTCAGTATTTTTTTTTTTTTTCCAGTCTATATAACCCATTTTGTTTGTTTCAAGAAAACCTAGTAAGGGTTTTCTGTGTTTAGCGTGAGGCAGGACCTTTTCAGCCCCTCTGTTGTTCATCGACCTGGACGGCTGAGCTGCCATAAGATATACATTGGAACCGTGAGTGAAGAAGACCGCGTCATCAGCATACATCAAGACCTCAATGTCATCGCAGATGGAAGGAAGGTCATTGATGTACATGCTGAAGAGCCCCAGAATAGACCCCTGAGGAACCCCTGTCGTACAGCATCTGAGCTGGGAGGTTTCATGGTTTATTCTTACACACTGAGAACGGTCCGCGAGGTAAGATTGAATCCAACTGATGGTGTTTGTGGAGAGATTGAAACCAGCAGTTTGTCAGCAACACTGAGTGGTTACCGGTGTCCAATGCCCCACGCAGATCCAGGAAAATGGCCCCACCCACCCCTCCCTTGTCCAGACTGGATTTGATCACCTCGAGGAAATAACATGCTGTGTTGGTGGAATGTTTGGATCAGAAACCAAATTGCATGGGATGTAACATATTTCCATTGTCAAGGTGCTCAATCAGCTGTTCAGCAGCAATTTTTCCAATAACTTTGGAAACTGCAGGAAGTAAACAAATAGGTCTATAATTCTTAATGTCCTTTGTGTTTCCTGACTTGAAGATGGGAGCTACAATGGCTGTTTTAAAGGAGGTTGGGAATACACATTCTCTAAATGACCGATTTATTATGTGCGTAATTGGTCCTGTAAGGGTTTTTTTTATTAACGAGAGTAGGAGTAGTGTTTTGGTTCTGTTAGGAGCAATAAAAGTTTAAGTTGCTATTTCTATCCTGGTTCCATGTGTTGGTTTATTAAATTAATTTCTTGCCTTGTGAAAACTTGTTCCAGTAACAACATGCTTGCTGCTGTTATCAGTTTCAACCCAGAGAAATGCTCTCTCTCTCTCTCTCTCTCTCTCTCTCTCTCTCTCTCTCTCTCTCAACCATGTTTTTGTCATGCCCTCCACTTCTCAACCCTAACTTGGTCCGTTGGCACCATCTGGTGGCCTCCTGTCTCATGGGCATGACCTCGCACTTCCAATAAACTCAACCGCTTCCAGCTGCGGCGGGGAGTGGCCTCACCACCTGCACCTCCTATATAAACACGGCATGACCACGAACCGACGCCAAACCGAAAAGTACTTCAGTCTGGTCCTATGCGCAACTGGATTCCTGTCTGCCTCCTGCCTGCCTGGAACTACGATCCCCTCTAACCTTCCCACTCTGCAGCTGAGTCTCCCCACTCCTGTGCCAGACTCCTCCGCCCGTCCTCCTTGGCTGCGATCGTTTGTACTTTGTTTTTTAGTAGCTTTTCCGTCAGGAGTTTCCCGATCGTTTTCTGTTTTCTTCTTAGTATTCGTTTTTGCCTTAGTAGGTTTTTTGATTCCGCTCTTTTAGTTTAATTAAATCCGTAAATCAAATTCTGTCTCCTGTTTTGCTGTCTGCACTTGAGCCTCAGTTCCGTCCCATGACAGTACGGTTTGGCCATCATGAGCTCAGCAGACCGCAAAACGGAGGCAGGCGCTGCCTCTGCCATTCATCAGGCTGTAGATAGCCACGAGGCAATCATAGGACAGCATGATGAGCTCCTTAGGGGTTTTGTATCTAGTGTGAATGCACTAATTAGTCAAGTGTCACACTTAACTGGTCAGCTGTCCACGTTAGTACCTCCCCTAGCCGCTTCAGGGCTTCAATCGACCGACGCTAACATCCCAGAGACAGTGAGTAGTAGCTCTCCCTCGGTGCACGTTACAGTTGTCCGTGAACCCACGGTTCCAGTTCCAGAGAGCTATGCTGGGGATTTCGGCTCTTGCGAGGCCTTCCTGACGCAGGTTTCACTCGCCTTCGAGTTACAGCCGACGTCCTACGTGTCTGATAGGGCTAAAATCGCGTACTTGATCAGCCTCCTACGGGGGTCTGCACGGGACTGGGGAGTCGCTGTGTGGAAAAAAACAGGGAAGTGTCTGCACCTCCTACTCCCGCTTCACCACAGACATGAGGCGTGTCTTTGATCACCCAGTTCGAGGACGAGATGCTGGGAATCGCCTCACGACCCTGAGCCAGGGGTCCCGCAATGTCGCCGAATACTCCGTGGAGTTCCAGGCCCTTGCGACTACCAGTGGGTTCAACGATCCGGCCCTCCGGAGGTTATTCTATAGGGGACTGTCCGAGGCTCTGAAGAATGAGCTCGCCACCAAGGAGGAGGGGGGCAGCCTGGAGGCCCTAATCTCTCTCGCCATCCACATTGACAATCGTTTGAGAGAGAGACGCAGAGAGCGCTCACTCCAGATGGACCAGGCACGCCCCCACCATCTCGTGCCCACTCCCCAGCCTGCTATGGTCACATCGTCCCCTGAGGCGGCTCCCGAGGCCATGGAGATTGGGAGGATCAGTGGGGCACGGCTTACTCGACAGGAGAGGGAGCAGAGGCGGGCGGCTAATGCCTGTTTCTACTGTGGGGGCTCCGGGCACGTCATTGCTTCCTGTCCCAAGAGACCGGGAAAAGAGAAGGCTCACTCGTGACGGGGAGTCTACGAGTGAGCCGAACTGCGGTAACCTCCCCTCATCTGCTGCAGCTACCAGCGACACTGATCCACCTAACTCACTCACTCTCCGTGCCTGTGCTGGTGGATTCCGGGGCCGAGGAGAACTTTCTGGACGTGGACCTTGCCAGACAGCTCCACATCCCATCTGTTCCACTGGCTTCTCCCATGGAGGCCCGCTCGCTTAACGGTCTTCCCCTGGCCACGGTCCGGCGGAGAACAATTCCGGTCACCCTCCTGTTGGCAGGTAACCACCATGAAACATTAACCTTTCACCTAATTGAAAATTCTCGCCCACAGCTGGTGCTGGGGCACCCCTGGTTGTCAAAACACAATCCTTCCATTGATTGGCGCAGCAGCCAGATTCTGTCCTGGAGTACAGCATGCCATGCCAACTGTCTCCGCTCTGCCTCACCCTCTGCTCCGGTAATTCCCAAGCCAGTTCCCCGGCCTCCGGACCCGCTCTGTATCCCTGATGTTTACCGGGACCTAGCTCCGGCCTTCAGCAAGGAGGACGCCTTATCCTTGCCCCCCCACCGACCCTACGACTGTGCCATCGAGCTCCTGCCCGGAGCCACCTTGCCCTCTGGTCGTCTGTACAACCTCACTAAACCCGAGCAGGTCGCTATGGAAGTGTACATTAGGGATGCCCTGGCAGCAGGTATCATTCGGCCCTCCACTGCTCCGGTAGGTGCGGGCTTCTTTTTTGTGAGCAAGAAGGACGGGTCACTGCGACCCTGTATTGACTTTAGGGGCCTAAATGATATAACTGTGAAGAACAAGTACTCACTTCCTCTTATAGATTCAGCCTTCACCCTCCTCCATGGGGCCAAGATATTCTCCAAACTAGACCTGAGGAATGCCTACCACTTAGTGAGAATGAGAGAGGGGGATGAGTGGAAAACAGCCTTTAACACCCACCTAGGACACTTCGAATATTTGGTGATGCCCTTCGGCCTCACAAATGCTCCCGCCGTCTTCCAGAATCTGATTAATGATGTGCTCAGAGACATGATCAACCGCTTTGTGTTTGCGTACATGGACGACATCCTAATCTATTCCAGAAACCAGGAGGAACACGTCCGCCATGTCCGTCTGGTTCTAGAGCGCCTCTTGAAGAACCGCCTGTTTGTTAAAGCGGAGAAGTGTGAGTTTCACGTCACCACTGTGCCATTCTTGGGCTTCGTTATCTCCCCAGGACGAATCAGGATGGATCCGGCCAAGCTCTCGGCTGTCGCGGAGTGGCCCCAGCCGGAGACCCGGAAACAGTTACAGCGGTTTTTGGGCTTCGCCAACTTTTACCGCCGCTTCATCTGTGATTATAGTAAGGTGGCAGGCCCACTCACAGCCCTGACCTCCACCTCGATCCCATTCCAGTGGACCCCCAAGGCCGAGCAAGCATTCCAGTCCCTCAAGGTACGATTCACCTCTGCTCCAATCCTAGTTCAGCCAGATCCCCACCTTCAGTTCGTGGTCGAGGTGGATGCGTCTGATTCCGGAGCCGGGGCCGTGCGCTCCCAGAGGACCCCAACAGACCAAAAGCTGCACCCATGTGCCTTCTTCTCTTGCCGCCTGACCCCAGCAGAGCAGAATTACGACGTGGGAAACCGTGAGCTGCTGGCGGTCAAGCTTGCCCTAGAGGAGTGGCGTCACTGGTTGGAGGGGGCGGAGCACCCATTCATAGTCTGGACTGATCACAAAAACCTGGAGTACATCCGCTCAGCCAAAAGACTGAACTCTCGGCAGGCCCGCTGGACACTGTTTTTCGGTCGCTTCCAGTTCATCCTCACATATCGCCCGGGGTCCCGTAACATCAAGCCGGACGCCCTGTCTCACCAGTTCTCAAGCGATGAGCCCTCCGGTGACCCCGAACCTATCCTCCCCCCCGCTCGCCTCGTCGCCTCTCTAACCTGGCAAGTGGAGGATCAGGTCCGCCAGGCGCAAATCCAACAGCCAACCCCAGGTAACTGCCCACCTAATGCTCTCTATGTTCCCGAGTCTGTGCGTACCCAGGTGCTCCAGTGGGCCCATGCCTCCCGCTTTGCCTGCCACCCAGGAGGCTTCCGGACCGTGTCCATCCTTCGGCAGAGGTTTTGGTGGCCCTCTCTCGAACGGGACACTCGAGACTTTGTCGCTGCTTGCCCCACCTGTGCCCAGGGCAAGACGCCTTCCCAGCCCAGCACGGGCCTCCTCCAGCCACTCCCTGTGCCCTCTCGGCCGTGGTCCCACATCGCAGTGGATTTCGTCACGGGACTACCCCGCTCTGGAGGTAACACAGCCATCATCACCATTGTTGATCGTTTCTCCAAGGCAGCACACTTCGTCGCCCTTCCCAAACTCCCCTCAGCCAAGGAGACGGCATCCCTCCTGATAAACCACGTTTTCCGGCTGCATGGGATACCGACAGACATTATCTCAGACAGGGGGCCACAGTTTACCTCCGGAGTTTGGAAGGCCTTCTGCACGGCACTAGGGGCCACCCTCAGTCTCACCTCTGGCTTTCACCCCCAGTCTAACGGACAAGCGGAGCGGGCCAATCAGTCCCTGGAGACGTACCTCCGGTGCCTGGTCACCTCCAACCCGACGGCCTGGTGTGAGCATCTGTCCTGGGTGGAGTATGCGCACAACTCGCAAATAAACACTTCGATGGGAATGTCTCCTTTTCAGTGCTCCCTCGGCTACCAGCCGCCGTTGTTCCCCTCCCAGGAACAAGAAATTGCCATTCCCTCCGTGCAAACATTCGTCAGCCGGATCAAGAGGATCTGGGAGAGGGCCAGGTCCACACTCCTACAATCGACCAGGAGGATGGAGCGTCATGCCAACCGCCATCGTCGCCCGGCCCCAACCTACACTGTGGGTCAACAAGTCTGGCTGAGGGCCAAGGACCTCCCTCTAAAGGTTGAATCCAGGAAGCTGGCGCCCCGGTTCATCGGTCCCTTCCCAGTGGAGCGGATCATCAGCGCTACAGCGGTACGTCTCACCCTTCCCCGAACGTTGAAAATTCACCCTATGTTCCATGTCTCACAGGTCAGGCCCGCCAGAGGCTCCCCCACCAGGATGGTGGATGACTCACCCGCCTACTCGGTTCGGCGCCTACTGGATGTCCGCCGCAGGGGTCGCGGCCTTCAGTTTCTCGTGGACTGGGAGGGATACGGGCCCGAAGAGAGAAGCTGGGTCCCCCGCAGGCAGATCCTCTGCCCTGACCTGATCAGGGACCTCAAACGGCGGCGTCCTGAACGTTTCAGTCGTGCACCTGGAGGCGCACGTAGGAGGGGGGGTACTGTCATGCCCTCCACTTCTCAACCCTAACTTGGTCCGTTGGCACCATCTGGTGGCCTCCTGTCTCATGGGCATGACCTCGCACTTCCAATAAACTCAACTGCTTCCAGCTGCGGCGGGGAGTGGCCTCACCACCTGCACCTCCTATATAAACCCGGCATGACCACGAACCGACGCCAAACCGAAAAGTACTTCAGTCTGGTCCTATGCGCAACTGGATTCCTGTCTGCCTCCTGCCTGCCTGGAACTACGATCCCCTCTAACCTTCCCACTCTGCAGCTGAGTCTCCCCACTCCTGTGCCAGACTCCTCCGCCCGTCCTCCTTGGCTGCGATCGTTTGTACTTTGTTTTTTAGTAGCTTTTCCGTCAGGAGTTTCCCGATCGTTTTCTGTTTTCTTCTTAGTATTCGTTTTTGCCTTAGTAGGTTTTTTGATTCCGCTCTTTTAGTTTAATTAAATCAAATTCTCTGTCTCCTGTTTTGCTGTCTGCACTTGAGCCTCAGTTCCGTCTCATGACAGTTTTAGTCTTTTCTGTGAAGGTTTGCATCAGACATCAGGACCAGGCTTTTATTTCTCTGACTTCTTTCCCCTGAAGGAATCCCGACTCTTTCTCTATTTAGTCATGTCCAACTAGGTGCTGGACAGTGTCTTCATTCCTCTGTGCTGAGTCTCCGTCCCTGTTTCCTCCCGTCACTGTCCAACCAGGTGCTGGACAGTGTCTTCATTCCTCTGTGCTGAGTCTCCATCCCGTCACCTTCACATATGTGCCTGATTTGTTTTCCACTTCGAGCCTCTTTTCTATGAAGGACTACGCAACTTTTATTTTTCTCTCCCCTCCGTGACTTTTAACCAATGTTAAGCTACTTTTTTCAAAGGAACTAAGTGTAATGCTTATGAGAGAAATTTTAAATCAAATGTATAACATGCTGCAATTAATCATTTAGATGTTTGTCAGTAAAGTTACCTAAACCTAACACCTGGTCAGTGAAACTAGTTGTCAACAGGGAACAGGAACACCTGGTCAGTGAAACTAGCTGTCAACAGGTAAGAGGAACACCTGGTTAGTGAAATTAGCTGGTAACAGGAACACCTGGCCAGTGAAAATACCAGGTAACAGGAACACCTGGTTAGTGAAACTAGTTGTCAACAGGTAACAGGAACACCTGGCCAGTGAAAATACCAGGTAACAGGAACGCCTGGTTAGTGAAAATAGCAGGTAACAGGAACAACTCGTTAGTGAAACTAGCTGTCAACATGTAACAGGAACACCTGGCCAGTGAAAATACCAGGTAACAGGAACACCTGGTCAGTGAAACTAGCTGTCAACAGGTAACAGGAACACCTGGTTAGTGAAAATAGCAGGTAACAGGAACAACTCGTTAGTGAAACTAGCTGTCAACATGTAACAGGAACACCTGGTTAGTGAAAATACCAGGTAACAGGAACACCTGGTTAGTGAAACTAGCTGTCAACAGGTAACAGGAACACCTGGCCAGTGAAACTAGTTGTCAACAGGTAACAGGAACACCTGGTCAGTGAGACTAGTTGTCAACAGGTAACAGGAACACCTGGTTAGTGACACCAGCTCCTTCCTCCCACTAAGCTTGACCCTCTCTTCTCCTTCCTTCGGACTCTTCAGCCTCGTCACTCAGGCCTCCAGCATGGAGCCAGACTCTGCTCAGCCTTGTTGGCTTTGAGTTTGAACCAACAACATGTAACACATGAACCATCACCCATCCTCCTACATAACCTCTGATATGAAGATCACACCTGGTCCTGGACAAGGTTTGTCATGGACATTTCCTCCTTCCTGCTGAAGAAACTACAGTTTTTCTCCATTCTTGTCGTTTGTTTTGCTTCATGCAGCAACACATTGTCACTGGATGAATGAAGGAGGCAGATCAGTTTAGTAGCTGACCTCTGACCTCTGACCCTGAGCTTCACTGTGGTTACAGCTGACCTCTGATCTCTGACCCTGAGCTTCACTGTGGTTACAGCTGACCTCTGACCCTAAGCTTCACTGTGGTCACAGCTGATCTCTGGCCCTGAGCTTCACTGTGGTTACAGCTGACCTCTGACCCTGAGCTTCACTGTGGTTACAGCTGCAGCAGAGTTAGACAATTTTGTCAATCATGTGGTGTAAAACAGAATAAACCTTTGTTACATGGCTCACCGACATTTTGGGCTATAAAATGACACAGGTGCAGTGAAGTGAAATGTAAATGTAAAGCAGAATATATAATAATCTTATTTTGTCCTGAAGGTAAGGAAACATGACAAATAGAATAAAAGCATAAACCATCATTTCAGGATGTCTGAAATAATTCTGCCTTATTTCATTGTCAATCATTCCTTTCCAGTAAAACATTATTGCCTCAGATAGCAACGTTTTAACTTCTTTTCAGAATGTTTGTAGTGATTCCATCTGAGCCTGGAGATCAGTCAGAGGCTGTTTTCATGATACATTGAATTCTTAATTTTCATATCCTCCTCCTCACAAACATTTCTAAAGTTGATCATTTACAGGAATCAGATCCTCTAATTGAAAAGTAATTCATCATTTAGTTTAGAATAAGAAGATACATACAGGTTGCTAAAGAAATTCAAGATCTCCTTCGCTATACTTTTTGGTTCTCAGCATTCTTCCCCATTCATCATGAGTGTTTTTTTTCTTTCTCGGAAGTTTGTTGACCCTCATTGCTGAAGCTGACCGGCTGAGGAAGTCATGCCACCTGTCATGTAGGAGGAAGAAGCCCCGCTGGCTGACCACTGTTGGTTTGTTGGCTTCGGAAGAACAGTGTCCAGTCCAAGAACAGATTTTGGGACAATTGGTGTTAAAACCAGAGATGTTGTCAGTTAAAAACAATGGTAAGATGATAAAACAAATCTGGAAACCGGAGAGCGGCGGTGGCCGGCGGTGGCCGGCGGCGGCCGGCGGCGGCCAGGGTTCACCCCTCGTATGATAGAAATGGGCAAACTAAAACACTACATACAATGTTTACCTAGTTAACAGATTGATCAATAAATAGACGTGTGATGTCAGTGGAAAGAGGGGAGTCAGCACATAGTCCTGGGGGGTCAGCACACAGTCCTGGGGGAAGCCAGTGGTGAGGTTGACGGGTGAGGAGAAGATGTCGTGGATCCTGTCGGTCTATGGCCTGTGGGTGAGGAAGTCCAGGACCCAGTTGCAGAGGGAGGGGCTCAGTCCGAGTGCTGCCAGTTTGTCAACCAGGGTTTGTTGGATGATGGTGTTGAAGGCCAAGGGAAAATCCAGGAAGAGCAAACGGATGTATGAGTTCTTGCTCTCCAGGTGGGCGAGGGCTGTGGACCATTGATGAAATGCCATCATCAATTCAATTCAATTCAATTCAATTCCAACTTTATTTGTATAGCACTAAATACAACACAGTCATTTCTAGGAGCTTTTAACAGAGAAAAGAGAAAAACCCAACAAATCCACATGAGCAGCAGATTTATTTGTGACTGTGGAAAGAAAAACTCTAACAGGAAGAAACCTGTAGAAACCAGAGTCAGAGGGCTTCCTGCTGACTGGTTGGGAGGGATAGAGGAGAGGAAAGGATAGGATAGACAGAGAGATAGATTGGGGGAGATAAAAACCTTGGAAACACACCCTGGTTCGGGTAGGGGAGGTAGAGGGACAGGTGTGTGTGTGTGTGTGTGTGGGGGGGGGGGGGGGGGGGGGGGGTAGTGACATGTAATAGTGGTGAATAAAAAAGGAAAGATGCTCAGTTTAGGTCCTCCAGCAGTCTTAACCTCTGGCAGCTTAACTAGAAACTGGTATCGGGTGTCCTGAAGCAGCTCTCACTGTAAACTTTAATAGAAAAGTCTTGTGTAGAACCTTAAAAGTAGAGACTGTTTCAGCCTCCCTAACTGAAACTGGGAACTGGTTCCACATCAGAGGAACCTGAAAGCTGAAAGCTCTGCCTCCATTCTACTTTTAGAAAAGCTAGGAACCTCCAGTAAGCCAGCACTCCAAGAACCAAGTGTTCTTCTGGGGAGATCTGGGACTAGCAGTTCTTTAAGATATGATGGAACCTGGTTGTTAAGAGCATTCTAAGTTAGAAGGAGGATTTTAAATTCTCTTTTAGATTGAACAGGGAGCCAATGAAGCGAGGTTAGTATTGGAGTGTGCTGATCTCTGATGCTGGTTCTTGTCAGGACTCTGGCTGCAGCATTTTGAAGCAGTTATTGTTTCACCCTGATAACAGGGAGTTACAATAGTTACTCTGGAAGTAACTAATGATGGATTACTTTTTCAGCATCAGTCTGAGTCAGCATGTTTCTCATGTTGGAAATATTACGGAGGTGAAAAAAGGCAGTCCTGCAGATTGTTTAATGAGGGAGTTGAAGGATGAATCCTGGTCTAAAAGAACTCCCAGGTTCCTCACAGTGGTACTGGAGGACAAAGTAATACCATCTAGTGGTACTCAATAGTATCAATGTTCTGATCAATAGTATCAATGTTCTGATCAATAGTATCACTGTTCTAATCAATAGTACCAATGTTCTAATCAATAGTACCAATGTTTTGATCAATAGTACCAAAGTTTTGATCAATAGCATCAATGTTCTGATCAATAGTACCAATGTTCTGATCAATAGTACCAAAGTTTTGATCAATAGCATCAATGTTCTGATCAATAGTATCAATGTTCTGATCAATAGTACCAAAGTTTTGATCAATAGCATCAATGTTCTGATCCATAGTATCAATGCAGCACTGAGCTCTAACAGGACCAGAACAGAGACCAGTTATTTGTCTGAGGCCAAGAGAAGATGATTAATAATTCTGATCAGAGACTCTCTGAGCTCTGATGAATCTAAAACCGACTGGAAAGACTCAGATAAGTTATTTTGGATTAAATGGTCACATGACTGACTTGTAAACACTTCCTGTAGGATTTTAGAAATAAAGGAAGGTTGGATATTGATACTCAGTGACTGAAACTACTTCCTGTATGATTTTAGAAATAAAGGAAGGTTGGATATTGATACTCAGTGACTGAAACTACTTCCTCTAGGATTTTAGAAATAAAGGGACGGTTAGATATTGATACTCAGTGACTGAAACTACTTCCTGTAGGATTTTAGAAATAAAGGGACGGTTAGATATTGATACTCAGTGACTGAAACTACTTCCTGTAGGATTTTAGAAATAAAGGGACGGTTAGATTCTGATACTCAGTGACTGAAACTACTTCCTGTAGGATTTTAGAAATAAAGGAAGGTTGGATATTGGTCTGTAACTTGTAAGACACCTGGTCAAGGTTAAGTTTTTTAAGAAGAGGTTTAACAACAGTAACCTTAAAGGTTTGTAGTACATAACCTGTTATTAAAGATATGTTGATCTGATCTAGTATTGATATACTAGTCAGGTTGATCTGATCTCGTACTGATGTACTAATCACAGGGAAAATATCTTTAAACAGTTTAGTGGGGATTGGATCTAGCAGGCAAGTTGTTGGTTTAGATGAAGCCACGATTGAGGAGAACTAAAGGAGCTCTCTAGGGTGGAAGCTGGATAACTGGAAATCAGGTTCCACTAACTAGTCTGAAGATGTTGTTCAAAAGTCAAAAGTCAAAGTCAAAAGCCTTTATTGTCATTGTCTTAACAAACGAACAATGAGATTGAGCGGCAGCTCTCTAATGAAAAACACAGAATAAATCTTAATTTAAAAAGATAAAAGATTAAAAGAGGTAGATCTGTGGCTGTAGAGAAGGTCACCAATGAAGTGCGTAGAGGAAGTGGGTATTTCTGAATCCAGGATTAGTTTGAGTTGAGTGCAGTGACAGCTCTTGGATAGAAGGCAGCTGTCCTCACTACCCTCTGCAGCCTCTTCGTCTCTGCCTCGGTGCAGCTGGAGAACTACACCCTGATGGCGTAGGTCAGCACACTCTCTATGCTGGAGCGGTAGAAGGTTACCAGCAGCTGAGTGTTCAGGCTCTCCCTCCTGAGAACTCTCAGGAAGTGGAGCCTCTGCTGGGCCTTCTTCACCACTGCGGCAGTCTTCATAGTCCAAGAGAGGTCTGCTGCGATGTGGACGCCAAGACACCTGAAAGACTCCACCCTCTCTACACATTCTCTGTTGAGGTACAGGGGAGCCGGGGCAGCTCTGTTCCTCCTGAGGTCCAGGATGAGCTCCTTGGTTTTGGCAGTGTTCAGTGTGAGATTGTTCACTGAACTCCACCCTTCCAGATGGAGGACCTCATCCCGGTAGGCTGCCTCGTTCTCCCCTGATATCAGACCCGCAATCGCCATGTCATCAGAAACCTTGATGATGATGTTCTCTGGGTGGGCGGGACTGCAGTCGGATGTGTGGTTGATCGATCTGCGACAGCTTTTGACAGTGAGTTTTTAATTTTATCTCTAAGAGTTTATACTCACACACACCTCACACACACCTAACGCACACTTAACGCACACCTCACCCCTCACACACACCTCTCATACCTCACACACCTACAGACACACACACACACACACACACACACACACACACACACACACACACACACACACACACACACACACACACACACACACACACACACACACACACACACACACACACACATGGTTTCCTTCACTGTATCACAGTATTTGAGTGATGCTGCTGATCTGTCCGTCACCCCTTCACGTGGCCGTCCTGTCCTCACGGCGCTGAGCAGCACGTGTTCGCTGCAGAAGAGCGCTGTGATGAATCTGCCTATAAATCAGAGATGTCAGGGCTTGAATGAACTGTTGGCCTTTAATGGCCAATAAATACAGGTTAGCAGGACAGAGGTTGACTGCAGGTCACAGGGTGTGTGTGTGTGTGTGTGTGTGTGTGTGTGTGTGTGTGTGTGTGTGTGTGTGTGTGTGTGTGTGTGTGTGTGTGTGTGTGTGTGTGTGTGTGTGTGTGTGTGTGTGTGTGTGTGTGTGTGTGTGTGTGTGTGTGTGTGTGTGTGTGACAGAAGTCACAGTTTGATTGTGTGTCTTTAATCTGCAGTCGGTCTGGTGGTTGAGGAAGACTCTTCCACCCTCTTCATCGTGTTATTGAGGATTTCCCTCCTGAAGCTGCTGATGGCTTTTCCAGCTGGAACCGTCAAGCAGCTTCACCTCGGCTCAGCATCTCATCTGTCCGTGTCCGTCTCAGCGAGACAGCGCTCACCTTTTAGCCCTGTGCACGGCCCGACCTTCAGGAGTGACTCCCACCGAGGCGTCGGGGGTCAAAAGCGTTCCAGTCCAGGAAGTGATTTTACTTCCTTCACACATGTGAGGAAACTTTAAAGAGAAGAGGAGGAGAGAGGAGGTGCTCCACTCATTGGATGAAGACACATTTCATCCTCTCCTCTGTCTGAAAACACTGGGTTGTATATGGAGAATCAATCCTGCCTCTGTGGAGTTTTGAGTCAATCAAACTCCAGGAACCTTGGGACATGGTGTAAGATGGTCAGAAGGTGTAGAAACATGTATATTTTAAAGTCATATGAGACTGAGAAAGTCAAAGAAAACATCATGGCTCTGAAAAAGCTGTTCATCTTGATTTAGACAGCAGCTTCCCAGTGTGGCCTCCTTACTGCTCCTCCTTATATTAAATCACAAATTTTAACCTTCATAAACATCATTTTCCCTCTTGTTTCTGAGCATACTGATAATTTTGTTATGAACTTCATTGTTTTGAGGGACGGTATTGAGGGAACAGTGTTTGTTGATGAAGATGTGCACCAGAGTTGTTCAGTGGTGCTTCAAGAAGCTGAAAAACCTCGAGCAGAATCATTCTCTCACCTTTACATTCATCAACCTGACATGACAAGCCAGCCATAGAACATAGTCCAAGTTTAAACAAGTGGTTTCTTTTGTTTTGTCAAAAAAAGAAACAATTGGTTTCTTGTTTTTGTAAAATTCCTTTCTGTTTTATATTCCTCTCCTGCAGCTCTTCTCCATCTGCCTTCTTCCCTCCATCCGTCCTGTAACCCCGACTTTACCTCTGTCCCCCCGTTACCTTTGTCCAGGGGTACGACCAGCATGGCCCAGTGTGTGTGTGTGTGTGTGTGTGTGTGTGTGTGTGTGTGTGTGTGTGTGTGTGTGTGTGTGTGTGTGTGTGTGTGTGTGTGTGTGTGTGATACGACAGCTGGGTGCCACCTCCAGACTAAAACCTTTGTGTGACCTCTGGCTGATCATCCCAGAGTTTAACACTCAGCCTTAGTTGACATTCCTATCTGCTGTGTGTGTGTGTGTGTGTGTGTGCGTGTGTGCGTGCGTGCGTGCGTGCGTGCGTGCGTGCGTGCATGTTGTATGTTTTTTAGCTGAAAACAGATGAAACTGTGAGTATCGGAGTAAATAATACTTGCCTTCAGTATCAACCAGGCCTCCTTGATTCCTTGAAATACCTGGAAATAGTAGAATATTCCAAGACTGTTTACTTGAGCGGCGTTTTTAAAGGAGGAACAAACATGTTTTTCTTTCCTTTACAGCTTTTAAATAATGCCCCAGATCACATGGAGTTCATGTCTTGTGTGTTGAAGCCCAGTACTTGTGTTCAGCAGTATAATGTTGGAGTAAATATCAGTGTGTGGACAGTTTGAATGTATATTTGAAAATCTACATAATGTCACACACTTGTTTTATCATCAACATGGTGTCCAAGGTAAAGAACAGCACACTGTTGTGCAGAGAGTAGTGCTTTCACGTGATCTCCAGTGTGAGCACCCAGCACCACGCTCAGGTTTATCATCGTTCACTCTGAAGTTACAAATGCAGAAATGAGCGAATGTACAAAGTGAGATGGTCGTTAACCGGGCAGTCAGGATCACATGGGGTTAGTGTAAGCGCTGTGGGTCAAACAGCTTTTAGAGAGCTCACCACAGAAACACACCTGCACTGATCGGTCACAACAACCAAATCCTCCTGGAAGCACGCCGACTTCATTCAAACCAAACGGGGCGAAGCTGCAGCGCACTCTTCTTTTTTCATTGTTCTCTTCAGCAAGTTCTGAGAACATGATGAAATAAGATCATGTGGAACCTGGTCTGGACTGGATTGTACTTCTCTGTGAAGTGAAGCCTGAAGAACGAACAAGGCTAAACATGTTGCTGTTGGTAAACTAAGAGAATGTCAGGATTAAAGGAGGAGACAGTAAACACACTTCATTTCAGTGATCCCACTGAGAGTGCCCACCTGGTTTAGGCCTCGTGCACACCACAAACACTTCATTGTGTTTTGTTTGTCTGTTTACATGACAATGATGCTCAGGCCCACTGGAAACAGCTTCCTGGAAATAATGCAGAAACTCTGGTCCTGGTCCTGGTCCTGGTCTTGGTCTTGGTCTTGGTCTTGGTCTTGGTCTTGGTCTTGGTCTTGGTCCTGGTCCTGGTCCTGGTCTTGGTCTTGGTCTTGGTCCTGGTCCTGGTCTTGGTCCTGGTCTTGGTCCTGGTCTTGGTCCTGGTCTTGGTCTTGGTCTTGGTCCTGGTCCTGGTCCTGGTCCTGGTCACCACGTTGGTAGTAACTACTAGTTCTGCTCAGTAGAAACAATCAGAACAAAGTTTCCTCCGTGGTGTGATGACTCCATGAGTCCATATTCTCCTGGGACTTGGTACTTTTATTTTGACAGTCACCATAATAACATAATAAATGGAAAATGAATCATCACTAAGACAGTTGTGATCAGCGACTGACTGAAAGACTTCGCTTCAGTTTCAGGAGCCAAAGCCACACATTTTAAGTAGAAACAGGTTGAGGTCAGTTGAGAAGACGAGCTGAGACATCATGAGGATATCATGAGACCTTGAAGCTGAATGTCGAAAAACATGACAAGTGAAAACTTTTAATGAGCTTAATGCTAAACTGACTGGAACTATACGGATACAAGAAGGTTTTATAAATACTAGCTGGATAAGTTAATAGTGCATTTATGGGTTGTCATGTAGAACTTAGGTCCAATGGCATCAGAGGACCTGTGAAGACCTGTGAGGAGTGTGAGGAGTGTGAGGAGTGTGAGGAGTGTCAGTGTGCACGTTCCCACAGGACAAGTCATCATCCACTGAGCAGCATCGACTCCGAGGTGTGTGTTAACATGGACACCAAGGAAGAATGTGTGAGACTGAAGGGAGCAGAGCAGGAGCCATTTGTTACACACCTAAACACTCATGTCACATAGACATGACAACCACACACACACACACACACACACACACACACACACACACACACACACACACACACACACACACACACACACACACACACACACACACACACACACTGAAGCATATTATGGACATTTTTTCACAACCAAAGATACTGTGTGTGTGTGTGTGTGTGTGTGTGTGTGTGTGTGTGTGTGTGTGTGTGTGTGTGTGTGTGTGTGTGTGTGTGTGTGTGTGTGTGTGTGTGTGTGTGTGTGTGTGTGTGTGTGGGAGCAGCCTGGCACGCTACAAAAAGCCACCCAGAGGAGGCGGGGCTCAGTAGTGATCTCACCAATGACTGATTAACACCAGAGTGACATGAAATAAAACATTAAACATCATTTGCTCAAACTTTCAAAATCATGTTTTTCTTCTGTTGTTGCTTCTTTGTTAATTCATGTTCCTGCTTCATGTTACTGTCTAGATAGAGCTGCTCAGGCTGGGTAATCTAGAAAATCATGTTACTGTCTAGATAGAGCTTCTCAGGCTGGGTAATCTAGAAAATCATGTTACTGTCTAGATAGAGCTGCTCAGGCTGGTTTAATCTAGAAAATCATGTTACTGTCTAGATAGAGCTGCTCAGGCTGGTTAATCTAGAAAGTCATGTTATTGTCTAGATAGAGCTGCCCAGGCTGGTTAATCTAGAAAATCATGTTACTGTCTAGATAGAGCTGCTCAGGCTGGTTAATCTAGAAAATCAAGTTACTGTCTAGATAGAGCTGCTCAGGCTGGTTAATCTAGAAAATCAAGTTACTGTCTAGATAGAGCTGCTCAGGCTGGTCAATCTAGAAAATCATGTTACTGTCTAGATAGAGCTGCTCAGGCTGGTCAATCTAGAAAATCATCTTACTGTCTAGATAGAGCTGCTCAGGCTGGTTAATCTAATAACAGTTGTAAAGTATTTGGATCAGTGTGAGAACTGCAAATAATATATGTAGGATGAACAATGGTATTGTATGTTGTTGATTATTAACTCTGTCACTTCTCTTCTAGTTCAGTTTGATTATTAACTCTGTCACTTCTCTTCTAATTCACTGTTTGATTATTAACTCTGTCACTTCTCTTCTAATTCAGTTTGATTATTAACTCTGTCACTTCTCTTCTAGTTCAGTTTGATTATTAACTCTGTCACTTCTCTTCTAATTCACTGTTTGATTATTAACTCTGTCACTTCTCTTCTAGTTCAGTTGGATTATTAACTCTGTCACTTCTCTTCTAGTTCAGTTTGATTATTAACTCTGTCACTTCTAAACTATGTTATAATGTCCATCACTACTTGTCACCGTCTAACTTTGCCTAAATTCATCGTTTTTTGCCAGAATATAGCGAATTATCGACTCGAGTAAACAACTGGCCACTGACTTCCTGTTTGTATTACGTCCAGAAGTGAGCAAAATGATTGGACAATTCATACCATGTGGTATATAAAGGCGGCCTCTGATTGGTTCATAATACTTTGACTAATCCTGATGCGTTCAAATGCTGAAGCAGAGAGCAGGAATTTGGACAAATTTTCTTTCCAAAATTCTGAGGTATTCTATCTGCAGAATATCTGTGGACCTATGATCGATCATATTTTTCAGTTCCAAAATGACACATGTTTGGATAACTGTACATCATTCATGCTTTTTTTTTTTTTTTTTAATTCTTTATTAGTTTATTTAAGAGGGACAGAACAGAGAGCGTTGTTACAACAATAGCAACCGATGCCTTGTCCATGAGCTGTCTAATTTGCAGACCCGGTCCCCAACATGAAACAGACACAAGCAAACAATTGTACATAGTTATATATAAAACATGCTATACTATACATAGTTTACAGATTTTTTAAAAGTGTATTTAATGTCCGCATGCTGGGTTGGTCTTTAAGCAGCGCTTTGCTTTGCTGTTGAACTGGTTCAGATCTGTGAGGGTTTCTAGTTGTTCCAGATCTGTGGACCCTGACCTGAGAAACTACTTGGACCCAAAGTGGTTTTACATTCTGCTGGTTTACAGTCAACGTTGCAGCGCCCCTAGTGGTGACACCACAGGGGTCACATTTATACATCATTTTGCATACAAACTCAGGCGCAAGATTTTACACACATTTCAAGTTTAATTTTATAAACGAGTATTTAATAAAACTGTTGAGACTTAATAATTGCCTTTTTCTAAAATTGTCCAGTAGTGCCGCCTCATGGGCTGTCCACCTGTCCATCACTTTTAGTGCCTGTTTGTACAGAGGGGACAGTTTTCATGTCCCCACACAGTGATACAAGATGAGACATGTGAGAGAATCATTGAGTGGAAGAACAGTTTAGCAGCGTTCATGGATAAACAAGTTCTTATTAAACGGAAGCAATTCAAGTTGGTCTTGATCCTTTTTGATATTGTCTTTGTGTGCATGTCCAATTTTAAGTGGCGGTCCAAGACAACCCCAAGATATTTTGTGCTCTCAACCATTATCAACTGTTTTTTTGTTTATCAGTATCTGGACGTTCCAGAGAGAAACACATAGCCACTGTTTTTGAATGATTCAAAGACAGGCAGTTGTCCTCTAACCATGGCGAGACACTGACCAACTGTTTGTTCAGTAACTCTGCAGCCATTTCTGGAGTCTTAGCTGAGACATAAATAACGCTGTCATCAGCATAAAGTTGACACTCGGCCTCTTTGCAGATGTTTGGCAGGTCATTTATATAAAGACAGAACAGCAGGCGGCCCAGTATGGAGCCTTGAGGAATCCCTGTTTTGTATTCCAGAAGGGCTGAAATTGAGCCATTTATCTGTCCACTCTGTCCTCTGGACTCCAGATAAGATTTGAACCAACTAAGAGCCTGCTGGGAAAAATGTAGTTTTTGAAGTTTATTTATCAAAATGTTGTGTTGACTGTGCCAAAGGCCTTAGGCAGGTCCTAAAACACTGTCCCAGCCACGTTCTAAAACACTGTCCCAACCACGTCCTAAAACACTGTCCCAGCCACGTCATAAAACACTGTCCCAACCACATCCTAAAATACTGTCCCAACCACGTCCTAAAACACTGTCCCAACCACGTCCTAAAATACTGTTCCAACCACGTCCTAAAACACTGTCCCAGCCACGTCCTAAAACACTGTCCCAACCACATCCTAAAACACAGTCCCAGCCACGTCCTAAAACACTGTCCCAACCACGTCCTAAAATACTGTCCCAACCACGTCCTAAAACACTGCCCCAACCACGTCCCCTCCATTTAGACTTTTCTTAATTGAGTCTGTCAGGTAGCAGGTTGCCAGTTCTGTTGAATATGTTGTTCTGAAGCCAAATTGTTTTGGATGAAGAGCTTCATTTTGTTCAGTATAATCAATCCATTGGTCAACCACAACCTTTTCTATCACTTTAGTGATCACAGGGAGAATTGAAATTGGCCTGTAGTTATACACATGGTCAGAGTCTCTGGATTTAAAGATTGGCCAGATTAGACCTGCTTTCATCCCCTTTAGTGATGGACAGATTTACCAAGTGAGTTCTGGGCCCGGTTAGACAATCTTTGTGTTTCTTTAAAAAATCAGTGTCCAAACCAAATATATCCTTGGTTTTGGAAGTTTTGAGTTTGTTGATTGTTTGTTTAATATTAGTGTTGTTGTTCCAGTTTGAGTCACTGTCATATTTTGATTTAAAACCTTCAGCGATTTGTTCCACTTAGGTCAGATAATAATTGTTAAATGAATTTACAACCTCTATCGGGTTATTAATTAGCTCCCCATCGATAATTAGTTGTTTGGGACCTGGATTTCTTTCTTGTTTAGAGTCTTGTTTGGTCAGTCTATGAAAATGTTTCCAGAGACAAGAGCTGTTTCCCCCTGACTCCTGCATCAGGGGCAGAAAGTACTCTGGTAGGGCTTTTCTCATTTCACTGCCCACTTTGTTCCTGAGGCTTTTAAAGATTGCATTATCAGTGTTTAGGTTAGTTAAGATTGACTTCTTAGATGCCAGATCCCTTTGCTTCATTAAATGTCATATACCGACTGTATAAGAACACACCAGAGGTATTACGCTTTCTATGGAGGCTGATGAAAGTAGTTTGGCAGAAGCGAGCAATTCCAACGGCATGGCGGAGGGCAGGAGGCATCCTAATCCCCAAGGAAAAGGACTCTGTGGACATCAGCCAGTTTCGCCAATTCAGCCTCCTGAACATAGAAGGTAAAATCTTTTTCAGTGTAGTGGCTCACAGGCTGGCGGGCTACCTGCAAAAGAATCACTACATTGATACCTCGGTGCAGAAAGCAGGGATACCAGGCTTTTCTGGGTGTTTGGTACACACCAACATGATTTGGAATCAAATCCAAGCCGCCAAAAAGAATGGAAGACATCTCCATGTAGTGTTCCTGGAACTCGCAAATGCCTTTGGGTCAGTTCCACACAATCTCCTCTGGATGGCATTCGACTATTTCAGCATCCCAGAACCAATCACCTGCCTCATCAAATCCTATTTTCAGGACCTACAGATATGCCTGACAACTGACGAGTGTACCACAGCGTGGCAACGACTAGAAATAGGGATAATGGCAGGATGTACCATCTCACCTCTAGCTTTCACAATGGCTATGGAGGTCATCACCCGGGCCTCTCGGTGGGTAGTAGGAGGGCAGAGGCTCAAATCTGGTCTTCGTCTTCCTCCCATCAGGGCCTTCATGGATGATATGACCATCCTCACCACAACCAAGGCGTGTGCCTTCGGCTGCTGAACAAGCTGCAAGAGAACATCCAGTGGGCCCGGATGGAAATAAAGCCGAGCAAGTCCAGGAGCATTTCAGTCGTCAAAGGGAAGCTGACGGAACATCGATTCTACGTGGGTGAGGAGTCAATACCAACAGTGTCAGAGGAGCCAGTCAAGAGTCTTGGACGTTGGTACCATGCTACTCTCAAGGACACAGAGCAAGTGGACCAGCTCAGGCAGGACACCATATTTGGCCTTGAGAGTATCCATAAGACCATGCCCCCTGGCAGGCTGAAGCTGTGGTGTCTTCAGTTTGGGCTAATACCCAGCCTGATGTGGCCTCTTACCATCTATGAGGTCCCAATCTCAAAGGTAGAGAAACTAGAGAGGTTGGTCAGCTCATTTGCCAGGAAGTGGCTGGGACTCCCCAAATGTTTTAGCAACATTGGACTGTACGGAAGAGGTCTTCTGGAGCTTCCTGTTTCCAGCCTTACAGAGGAGTTCCAGTGCTCTAAAGTTAGGCTGGAAATGACGCTAACAGAGTCCCGTGATCCATGCGTTGCCCAAGCAGCTCCTACCCTGAAGACCGTTAGGAAATGGACCCCAGCCAAGGCTACACAGCAGGCAAAGTCAGACCTCAGATGCAGAGACACCGTCGGCCTTGTGCAGCAGGGGAGAGGAGGTCTCGGCCTTAGAGAGAGCAGACCATCATGGCATAGGGCAGCTCCAGCTCAGCTACGACAGCTGGTCGTTGAGGAGGTGCGTCAGCACGAGCAGGCAACGAGGTATGCAAAAGCTGTCTCACAAGCCAAGCAAGGACAGTGGGTGAGATGGGAGGGAGTTGAGAGGAGAAAGTTCTCTTGGAGGGAGCTGATGGGCATGGAAGCATTTCACATCAGCTTCATCTTACGTGCCACGTATGACGTCCTACCTTCCCCCTCTAACCTCAACCAATGGTACGGACAAGACCCCACGTGCCCCCTCTGTCCATCTCCCGCAAACCTTAAACATATTCTGGTTGGCTGCAAGCCAAGCCTTTGACAAGGCTGTTACACCTGGCGGCACAACCACGTCCTGAAGTGCCTAGCAGCTGCCTTGGATACCAGGCGGGTAAGGATCAATGCCTTGCCTTCTCCATCATTCCATCCTACTTCCGCAAGGAAGTTCAGCCGAGAAGGTGCAAAGCCAGTCCAAGGCTATACAACATCGGACATTGGCCAGCTCAGTGGGGTTCGCGACTGGAAGTTGGCTGCAGATCTGAACCAAAGGCTCTGCTTTCCTTCTGAGATAGCCACCAACACCCGCAGCACGTAAGGGTTGAAAGCAGAGGGGGGACACTCAGGACACCGGGTGTTGCCGATGAGCCCTCTGGAGGTGTCGTGGGCCTATCATCGAAACACCAGTGAAAGAGGGTACCCACCTGATGACCCCAATGATGCTGACAACCAATTTTAAGTATTGCCATTCATGCTTGTTCCATCTCCAGTTTGATTCAGTGTGACTGTGACGTTCCAAAGTGTTGGACTGAGCTGTAGGAGGCCTGCAGAGAACACATGAGATCTAATATCCTATTAAATACTGAGGAGAGGAGAAGAGAAACTATTTCACAGTTCAGAGTTTACTGATAGAAGCAATGTGAAACTACTGGGGGTTTAAACAAGTACATTTAGTAAAGTTGAGTCAGGTACAGGTGCAGGTGAAAAACACCGCCAATGAGAAGAAGCTATTACCTTAAAAGAAAAAACACAACTTTTTAAAAAAATAAGAAAGTATATTAGACGCATCACCAAAAATGTCAAGGAGAAACCCACTGGTCCACAACATCCCCTAATAACCACAACAATCAGGGACTAGAAGCTCCGGTGGAGCTGCAGAAGGTAGAAGCAGGTGGACCTATAAAACTAGAGTTATATATAGAGTGTTTTTTGTGTTTATGTGCAGAAGTCTACTTCTAAATTTCTATGTGGTCTGTCGTCTGCGTTTCTGTTGTTTGGTGAGTCACAGCGCCCCTAAAGGCCTGGCATGTGTACTACATGCCCTGAAGCCTCGTGTTGAGCTGTGTTCATAGTGAGGTGTGGACGGTTTGTTGGGAGGACAAAGATCGTTTTTTCGTCATATGGATGTACCCTCAGATTTTTGGGATGGACACCCAAAACACAGATCTCTGCCCAAAACCATGGTCTGACAGGACATTTCTATATTTATAGAACTAAATATGTATTTCACTGAGATATCTATGAATAACAGAATGTCAGAGGACAAATCTTTTGATAAAGATTTTAAAAAAAGAAAAAGATTTGCAGAAATGAATATTTATAACATGAACAAAATGGAGAGGACCGACATTGTAATGGACCGATGAGGAATCAGTTGATATCAGGGAGAGTCTCAACTATTAAACTGCTGATCTAGACCATAAAACTAGAATACGACTGAGAGTCAAACCACTGTGTGTCCGCCATGTTTGTTTACTGGCTCATGGGCAGAAGGACTATTTACCACGGGGGGAGATGCGCAGTAGCAGCGCTCCATCGTCTCCACCCGTCTCTGCAGGGGGGCAGTCACGACCGTGGAAGAAAAGTCCCAGGAGCCGGAGCCCGAATGAAAAAGTCACAAATGCAGTTAATCCGAACAACGGTGTCGTGTCGACAGACCCCAGGGGTGAAGAAAGTTTGTTGTGGTGTAAATGGGTCCTTATTGTTCCAGAGTTCGTCCTCCACTTTCTGCGCTCTAACTGAGTTAACAGAACTTTTTTGATACCAAAATGTCGATACTTCCAATCCTGCGCCGATCGATGTTTACATTGATTCTCATGTTAGAATATCAGTACAATCCTAACTCGGTCATCTGGACCTCGGTTATCTGGTTATGTGGTTCTCTGGGCCTCGGTTATCTGGATCTCGGTCATCTGGACCTCAGTTATCTGGAGCTTGGTTATCTGGAATTCTGGGCCCGGTTATCTGGACCTTGGTTATCTGGACATCTGGGCCTCGGTTATCTGGACCTTGGTTATCTGGACCTTGGTCATCTGGACCTTGGTTATCTGGACATCTGGGCCTCAGTTATCTGGACCTCGGTTATCTGGGCCTCGGTTATCTGGAGCTTTGTTATCTAGACCTTTGTTATCTGGACCTTGGTTATCTGGTTATCTGGACTTTGGTTATCTGGACCTTGGTTATCTGGTTATCCCGGGCCTCTGTTATCTGGACCTTGGGTATCTGGACCTTGGTTATCTAGACCTTGGTTATCTGGGCCTCGGTTATCCGGACCTTGGTTATCTGGACATCTGGGCCTCGGTTATCTGGACCTTGGTCATCTGGACCTTGGTTATCTGGACATCTGGGCCTCGGTTATCTGGACCTCGGTTATCTGGAGCTTTGTTATCTAGACCTTGGTTATCTGGTTATCTGGACTTTGGTTATCTGGACCTTGGTTATCTGGTTATCCCGGGCCTCTGTTATCTGGACCTTGGGTATCTGGACCTTGGTTATCTGGGCCTCGGTTATCCGGACCTTGGTTATCTGGACATCTGGGCCTTGGTTATCCAGACCTTGGTTATCTGGACCTTGGTCATCTGGACCTCAGTTATCTGGACCTTGATTATCTGGTCCTTGGTTATCTGGACCTTGGTCATCTGGTTATCTGGACCTTGGTCATCTGGACCTCAGTTATCTGGACCTTGATTATCTGGTCCTTGGTTATCTGGACCTTGGTCATCTGGTTATCTGGACCTTGGTCATCTGGTTATCTGGACCTTGGTCATCTGGTTACCTAGACCTTGGTTATCTGGACCTCAGTTAGCTGGACCTTGATTATCTGGTCCTTGGTTATCTGGACCTTGGGTATCTGGACCTCAGTTATCTGGACCTTGGTTATCTGGACTTTGTTTATCTGGACCTCAATTATCTGGACCTTGGTTATCTGGACCGTGGTTATCTGGACCTCAATTATCTGGTCCTTGGTCATCTGGACCTTGGTTATCTGGACCTCAATTGTCTGGTCCTTGGTCATCTGGACCTTGGTTCTCCAGATCTGAGCGGTCCATCACGTGATAACCGTTGGTGGTCCTTTGGTCCAGACCTGGTCCCAGATTTGAGCCTAGAGGTTCTAGAGCAGCGCTCCCCAACCTTTTCTGAACTCCTGACCAGTTTTGAGCAACATAATTCTTTGGCGGGGCGGCGGGATGGAAAAGACTCAACAATTCTTAACGGTGTACAAAAACCATGTGGCTGAGTAAAGCAGTGGAAAGAAGCACTGCCAAAAGTGAAGCTTTTTTTAAAATAAAACTGCAGATTAATGAAACTATAAATGGACATTTTCAAAATAAAACTTTTTATTGTCTCTTTGAGAACCAAATGATCCACCGCCCAGTACCACTTTCAGTGACTCCAAATCTCTTCATCATGTAAACAAACAAACAAAAACACAACAAAAGTTTCTTGTGTCAACTTGAAAATGTATAAAGTGAGTTTCAGATTCAGAGTAAAAGCCCAGAGGAAGCTCTCTCTGTCACTGCTCTTCTTTCTACTCAGTTCTTTATTCATTTTTATTATTCTCGTTTTTTATTAGTAACGACATCAGAGTGGAGATTTACTACAACAGATAATGTGTGAAATAAACAAAGAGTGGGCAGAGCTTCTCCAGGGTGACGGCCAGACAGAGCTTCAAACACCATCCACCTCCAGAGCTCCACCTCCAGAGCTCCACCTCCAGAGCTCCGCACACCATCCACCTCCAGAACTTCACACACCATCCACCTCCAGAGCTCCACCTCCAGAGCTCTGCACACCATCCACCTCCAGAACTTCACACACCATCCACCTCCAGAGCTCCACCTCCAGAGCTCTGCACACCATCCACCTCCAGAACTTCACACACCATCCACCTCCAGAGCTCCACCTCCAGAGCTCCGCACACCATCCATCTCCAGAGCTCCATCTCCAGAGCTCCTCCTCCAGAGCTCCGCACACCATCCACCTCCAGAGCTTCACCTCCAGAGCTCCGCACACCATCCACCTCCAGAGCTCCACCTCCAGAGCTCCGCACACCATCCAACTCCAGAGCTCCACCTCCAGAGCTCCTCCACCTCCAGATCTCTGCACACCATCCACCTCTAGAGCTCCGCACACCATCCACCTCCAGAGCTCCACCTCCAGAGCTCCACCTCCAGAGTTCTGCTCACCTGAGCTGCTCACTGCACATGCAAAGATATGAGGAACTCTGGTTCATGTGAAGTAGCTGGGGTGGGGGGGGGGGGGGGGGGGGGGGGGGTCGCCCAGAGGACACACAAACACACACATCCACCGGTCTGCCCTCTACTTAACCCCCCCTCTGACTGACACACACACACACACACACACACACACACACACACACACACACACACACACACACACACACACACACACACACACACACACACACACACACCTCCTCTTGTTTCTTTCCCCTCTGCCCTCAACTTAAACCCTCACCTCGTTTCCACCCCGGCTCCCTCCATGTATTCTTAACCCCCCACCTCACAATGCCCACTGCCCCATTACCTCAACTGCCTGTACCCCCACCCCAACACACACACACACACACACACACACACACACACACACACACACACACACACACACACACACACACACACCCGCACACACACACACACACAACACACACACACACACACACACACACACACACACACACAGTAAGTGGTGCTTTCCACAGCCTTATAATGGGAATAAAGTGTGCTGAAGTCAGCTCGCCCTGGTGTTTTACAGTGTGGAGCTCCTTTAAGCCATCCTGGATACAGTCATACATGTTAGTAGCTCTTCAGCTGGAGCCGTCACTCATGCAGAATGTTCCAGTTGGCTAAAAAGCTATTTTCCAGCATAATTTCACGATAAACTGCGGCCAGCTCAGTTGGTAGAGCATGAGACTCTCAGTCTCAAGGTAGAGGGTTTATGTCCCACGCTGGGCGCCACCTTCCTGTGGGCTCTCCACCTTCCTGTGGGCTCTCCATCTTCCTGTGGGCTCTCCACCTTTCTGTGGGCTCTCCACCTGCAGGAAGGTTCTTAATGGGTCAATGTGATCTGGGTGACGGTGCTCAGACTGACACCCCCACCACCCGGGAACGGATAAGAGGGAGAAGATGGATGGATGGATGGATGGATGCTATTTCACAATAAAGGTAGGCCTGACTGAGTTTTAGAACGAGCAGAGAGAAGCTCCAGCTGATGGACGATGCATGAAGTAAGAGGAAGACACAACTCTACTCTCAACTTGGGGGTGTCTACAGAGACCTGTCACCATGAGCTCATTCTGACAGGGTTCAAGGTGGGTACCAAAGGTCAATCTGCCTTTGAAAAAGGGGATGTTTTTGGTTTAATCACACTATTATCACTATTTGTCAGTGCTCTGTATCCTCACATCAACATTAACTTGATGATAAATGGATTTCACTCATATTGCACTTTTCAGCAGCTGGATCAGTCGCCATAGCAACGACATCGATGATCATAGTGAAGCATCCTTCACACAGTGGAGGCAGCCACCTTGTCCATCCACTGGGAGCAGTTTGAGGTTCAGTGTCTTGCTCAAGGACACTTCAACATGTAGACAGGTGAAGAAAGGTAAAGAACCGGCAATCATCGGATTGGGAGGCAACCGTTCTACCGACTGAGCCATAGTCACAATCTTTCATGAAGTCTGACGGTTTTGTTTCCTGATCTGAAGGTTTGTTGACGATTGTCTGGTCTTTGAACAGACCGGATGTCCAGTGTTGTGAACAATGGTACCCAGTAACAGTTCCTAGCTACTTCATTCAAATAATAACTCAATTACTTTGTTGATTACTTGCACCAAAAACTAATGCATTACTGTGAATAGTAACTTTTTCAAGGACATTCTTTAATGCCTGTAACGAACAGGCAGTTCATTCCTCATTTAAGAACCGGCAGCACTTTATTCCAGCACTTCAAATGTTCACCAGCACTTCAAATGTTCACCAGCACTTCAAATGTTCAACAGCACTTTATTCCAGCACTTTAAATGTTCACCAGCAGTTTAAATGTTCACCAGCGGCACATAGTTTTAGCAGGTTTAGGATTTAGTTTATTATTTAGGTGTTTGGTTTTTAGGTATATTAGTTAATATGGTTTTCTTTCATTAACTTATAGTTCTGGTTTTGGTTGGGAGGATTTTAAATCAAAAAAAAGGTTAACTTTTATCACATGTGGAGTTTTAATGGTTTCACCCAGTTGAGGAAACTGTATTTTAACATCATTCAGGGTTCTGCTGCTGGAGAAGCCACTCCTGAAGCCTCCAGTGCACTTTTTGTTGTGCAACTTTTGGAAACTAAAAAAACAAAAAGACGTGGACCACCTGAAAGCTGACTCTGTCCTCACTTGTCTTCTCACGGCTCAAACCGCTGTCCGGCCATTCTGAGGACATATCGGGGAGCCCAGGCCAACAGTGCCCTTATCGCCTCTTTTCAGTGCTGTATAGAGAAAAATAGACTGCTGGTCCACCTGACACTTTTCATTCATTTACATTCACGTCATTAAACTCTGCAAAGACTCTGGTCCATACAAACACAAACCTGACTCCAACTCTAAGAACATTTTCAAGCCCTAATCTATACATGTCAGACCAGCATAATCTGAATTTACCACAAGGATTTCTGGAATAAATAACAAGTTGAATTTATTATTCAGGATCAAAGAAAAAAACTTAAAGTGGCATCAGCATCATAAAAGCTTGAGTATCAAACAATGTACAACAAAAACATTCTGAAATAAATAAAAGAAAGGAATCTCAATTACCATTGGCAATCAATGTCGACAAATTCAGATTGTTCATTTGGATTTATTATTCCCTGCTCTCTTTCTCACAGAGTGAGAGAGAGAGAGAGAGAGAGAGAGAGAGAGAGAGAGAGACCTTATGTACACCCCAATATAGGGTTGCCACCCGTCCCTTAACATACGGATTCGTCCCGTATTTGGTCATTAAATGGTGCGTCCCGTATTGAGCTAAAACGGAACGTTGTTTGTTCCATATTTGCATAAATTTAACCAGACATGTCCATCAGGCCGTCAATCGCACGCACACACACACACAAACCACTAAATATGAGAATTGTAAACAAAATAAAACGCAGGGAATGCCAAGGCCAGCAATATTGTTGTGGCGGGATATACATAGGACCCCTGCTCCTCCCGCGCGTCTGCCCCACCCCTAATTTCACCGGACGCGGACACTGACAGCGTCTTGCGCTGTCACGGAGTGTTGGAGAGAGAGAGAGAAAGCGATGACACACACCAGCGATCCTGCGCTGCACAAACCGAATTTTAAAGATGTCTTGTACACCCAGTGCCTCACCTCGTCCTCCTCAAAAAAGAAAGCGTTTGCAGAAGTACAGGAGAGAGTGGGAAGAGGCGCATCATTGGCTAAATAGCGTCATTGGGAGCGATTACAAAGCCAGTTGCAAGGTGTGCCGGCGAGAGTTTTCAGTGTCACACGGTGGACTGTCTGATATCAAACAGCATGCCTCAGGAGAACAGCACCGTCGATATGTTCAGAGAAGACCCAAGCATCAGTGTCACAGTTTTTCATCCCTCAAGCATCCCCTGAAGCTGATACAGTAAGGACCATCATGGTTGTATTGATTTAATAAAATATACTTGGATTTCATTTAATGTTTAGGATGTGGAGGTTTTCGAGTCTGACAATAATAATTATTATTACAGTGTTACTAATCAATTAATCATAGTGATAGGTTAACATTGAATAAATAAATGCATCTATATATATATATTCCCTAGATTAAAAATGTTAAAATGTTTGTAGTAGAGATTTCTGTATATTCAGTGGTTCCCAAGCTGGGGTAAGTGGCGTGTACCCCTGGGGGTACTAAAACCTCTCAGGAGGTACCCAGAAAAATGTGTCTATACAATAATCATATTTATTTTATTTAACATTATTATTGTTATTATTATTATTATTAGTAGTAGTAGTTGTTGTTGTTTTTTGTTTGTTTTTTGTTTTTTACATGCACATACTTTTCCCTCATCCATCAATAATAATTTGTGGCACAACTTTTAAAAATACACCAAAAGGTGATGTTCAAATTCTAAAACAAGCAAAACATCAGCAATAAATTAATAAAAAAGGCCTCAATTGAATGTTAAAGAATATTTTCCAGAATGGCCAACAAATGGAGTGCATGCAGGAACAAATGCTCCTTGGAGCTCATGAGGAGTGAGCTTCTTATCACTCTCAACTTTGAGCAGTCCTGTTCAGAGTTTTACAACAGCGCTTTAAAAGACAAAGAGTTACTCAGTTCTGCAAGGAGTAACAAGAAGTACACTTGGAAAAATAAGTGATTCAGGCAGGAAAAGAGTGAAATCAGTTCAAATGTGGCCTACTCCACAGACCGGTTTTGATGAACCAGACGGTTAAGTCTGTTTTGCACTTTTTTTTTCTTATTCGAATAAGCAGGTGAATATGTTTAGAAGTGTATGTTCTTTTTTTCCTCTCTAAGTGTTCATAGAATGTCAGTTACGCATTTTAAATTGCATTATGTTTTAAATTGATTAAATTTATTTTTAAAAGTTCATTGTTGCACACTCCATACAGACATCTTTTAGGTGCTCCTGTTAATACCATGTTTCAGATAATAGATTTCATTCAATGTGTTAAGTGATAACACATTAGAATGTGTTCCTTATAATAAAGCATTTCAAGCTTTAACTTTGACTAATTGATTTCTTCATCACCCCTTTACGGAAAACACTGACACAAATTAGATACAACAGTTCTATGGGTGCCGCACCCCACAGGGGACGGGCCCGTGGGGGCCATGGCCCAGGGGCGTCCCTTATTTTTTTTTCTGAAAGGTGGCAACCCTACCCCAATAACACAAGAAGATCTTCAAATTTTAGTTTTTTGTGTGCTGTGAGTATATTTAATTTGTGTGATTATTTCAGGCACACACACGCACGCACGCACACGCACACACACACACACACACACACACTGGGCGTGTTATCATCCTAACAAGCTACCTGAAAGCGTCCAACTCCACAGTAGAGACAGGCTGCTGCTTTTCAAGTCTCCATGAGCATGGCCGCTGTGCATGCTGGATGAATGGACACGCCCACAGTGTGTTGTTGCTGTAAACAGGAAGAAGAACACTACAGTCGCCTGGTGGAAGTACAATTGTATTGTGTTATGCATGATTTTATTGCTTTAGCTAGCATGTTTAATAGTTTGGTTTTATCCTGTTCTTATCGTGCCTTTTATTTGAAGTGAAGGCTTTTACTGTTGTACTTCCTGCCGGGCAATTAGTGTTGTGTAAACTACCTGCACCTGCGGAGCATTTTCCTGCAAAGACAACCAACCAGGGAGCAGAAAGCAGGATTTAAGGATGCCAGAGCAAAAGAATGACGGAGCAGAGGGCCCCGCCAAGAAACTATGGGGACGTCCATAAAGTCCCTCCTGTCTCCTCCTCTATCACTCCTCCTTCACCCTGGAAGTGTTTAGTGTGGCGGCCATGATAAGGACTGTCTGAATTCTCAATGAGCAAAGGAAAGGAGGCTTGTTGCTTCCTTTAGAACCTCCTTTAGCCTAGGAACCACTGATGCTTGCTTTAGAACCTCCTTTAGCCTAGGAACCACTAATTTATTTATTAATTAAAATATTTATTTATTTCTGGGACAGTGCATATTAATAAACGTTCCTGTAAATATGCCAGAATTAGCCAACAGACCTCCTAACACCTTTCACTAACTCCTTTAGGAAGCCTCCTAACACCTTTCCTTAACTCCTTTAGGAAGCCTCCTAACACCTTTCACTAACTCCTTTAGGAAGCCTCCTATCACCTTTCACTCACTCCTTTAGGAAGCCTCCTAATACCTTTCCTAATTCATTTAAGAAGCCTCCTAACACCTTTCACTAACTCCTATAGGAAGCCTCATAACACCTTTCATTAACTCCTTTAGGAAGCCTCCTAACACCTTTCCTTAACTCCTTTAGGAAACCTCCTAACACCTTTCCTTAACTCCTTTAGGAAACCTCATAACACCTTTCCTTACCTCCTTTAGGAAGCCTCCTAACACCTTTCCTAACTCCTTTAGGAAGCCTCCTAACGCCTGTAGGAAGCCTCCTAACACCTTTCCTAACTCCTTTAGCAAGCCTCCTAACACCTTTCACTAACTCCTTTTGGAAGCCTCCTATCACCTTTCCATACCTCCTTTAGGAAGCCTCCTATCACCTTTCCTTACCTCCTTTAGGAAGCCTCCTAACGCCTTTAGGAAGCCTCCTAACACCTTTCCTTAACTCCTTTAGGAAGAGTCCAAACACCTTTCCTTAACTCCTTTAGGAAGCCTCCTAACACCTTTCCTAACTCCTTTAGCAAGCCTCCTAACACCTTTCACTAACTCCTTTTGGAAGCCTCCTATCACCTTTCCATACCTCCTTTAGGAAGCCTCCTAACACCTTTCACTAACTCCTTTAGGAAGCCTCCTAACACCTTTCCTTAACTCCTTTAGGAAGCCTCCTAACACCTTTCACTAACTCCTTTAGGAAGCCTCCTATCACCTTTCACCCACTCCTTTAGGAAGCCTCCTAACACCTTTCACTAACTCCTTTAGGAAGCCTCCTATCACCTTTCACTCACTCCTTTAGGAAGCCTCCGAACACCTTTCACTCACTCCTTTAGGAAGCCTCCTAATACCTTTCCTAATTCATTTAAGAAGCCTCCTAACACCTTTCCTTAACTCCTTTAGGAAGCCTCATAACACCTTTCATTAACTCCTTTGGGAAGCCTCCTAACACCTTTCACTAACTCCTTTAGGAAGCCTCCTGACACCTTTCACTCACTCCTTTAGGAAGCCTCCTAATACCTTTCCTAATTCATTTAGGAAGTCTCCTAACACCTTTCACTAACTCCTTTAGGAAGCCTCCTAACACCTTTCACTAACTCCATTAGGAAGTCTCCTAACACCTTTCACTAACTCCTTTAGGAAACCTGCTAACACCTTTCCTTACCTCCTTTAGGAAACCTCCTAACACATTTCCTAAATCCTTTAGTAAGCCTCCTAACACCGTTCACTAACTCCTTTAGGAAGCCTCCTAACCCCTTTAGGAAGCCTCCTAACACCTTTCCTTAACTCCTTTAGGAAGCCTCCTAACTCCTTTAGGAAGCCTCCTAACACCTTTCCTTAACTCCTTTAGGAAGCCTCCTAACACCTTTCCTTAACTCCTTTAGGAAGCCTCCTCACACCTTTCCTAACTCCTTTGGCACTATATGCTGATGATGTCTTAATATATTGACATGAACCACGAACTCTCTGCCAGAGTTATTTAAATGTTTAAACACCTCTGACAGTCACGCAGGATTTAAACTGAATGTGAGGAAAACTCCACCAACAAATTTACATGAAGAATTGAATCTAAATGGGACCTGACTACTAGTTGTTTTTTCACGCCGCCACTTCAACCATAACCAAATGTAATTACGATGATCTTCTCCTAAAGATCCAACAAGATATTCAGAGATGGACGGCCAGTCCCTTTTTAATTTGACTCAAAGAATCGAATCAGTGGAAATGAACATACTACCAAGATTTCTTTTTTTGTTTCAGGCTCTCGGTGTTGAAAATACAAAAAAAGAGTTTTTGGAAGAGGAGAAAATGATGTGGGGATACATATGGTTGGGGAAAAAACCACGAGTGAGATTCAAAACATTACAACTTTATAAAGAGAAAGAGGGAATGACAGTACCAAATCTAAAAGCCTATTTTTATTCAGCACAATATAAGCCCATCATCAATCTGTGTAACCCAAATGATCAAGCTCTGTGGAGGGAAACTGAACTGGGATTTATATGGAACCCCCCAATACCGGCGATAGTGGGAAATAAAGGTTCAGGAAAAAATCTTAGTGAGGTTGTAAATCCATGGCTGAAGTCATCAAATGCTAAAGATGAATACAAACTACATGACAAATAGAAGATCATGAGACGGTGTACATGTGACCCGGATCAAATACACCCTGGATTCTGAAATAGGGTGCGTCAGGGTATAACTGCATTTTACTCATAAATGGACAAAGGAGCAATAAGAGATTTTCAAACTCTCAAGATCAACCATAATCTGGAGAAACAAGATTTCTAAAGATATTACGTCACTCCATTCATCAGGAGGTTAACTTTCCCTTCCTGAGCAGGAGCCAGTACTTAATCAAATACTAAATTCATACTGTGCAAAATCCAAAGAAGGTGTAATTTCTGGGTTATATAAAGAGTTTATCAGTAAAAGGTCATACTCAACACAATATGTCAAATTAAATAGGAAAAAGAAGTACTACCATCATTACTGATGAAGATTGGTGGGATTACTGTACATCTGTTTGGAATACACACATTCACGCTCATGGTGGGAGTTCTACTGGAAATGCTTGATTGGATTTTTAATTACTCCGACGCAAAAGAAGAAGTACTGTACCAGGGAGGAGCCGAAGTGCTGGAGGCAGGGTGGAAGTCAAGACTCCATCACTGGAACATATTCTGGGACTGTCCACAACGAACAATATTCTGGAAGGATATACACAAAAACTATGGAATCTATATTGAATGATACTTTACCTTTTGAATTTAGTACATTTATTATGGGTACGACTGAAATACACCCAGACAATACATATTTATACAGGAGTCTTCTAACTGCTGGTAGAAAGGCGATGACCAGGCGCCGGCTCCTCCCTGAACCACCCAGTATAGAACAATGGACAGATGTTGTCAAAATGGATATCGTATGTTTCAGAGAACCAGACCAGAGAACACGTAGCCACTCTGAATGTACAGGACATGTAGAGGAAGGGGTTAATAACCTGACTGGGGAAATGTTTTATTTCATTTAATTTAAATACATTAAATTTTGTCATGAGAAGAAATCTCTCTGTCATTTCCTGCTGTGTTTTTTGTTCATTTGTACAATTTTATGTTTGTACTTTTAAAGAAAACAAATGTTGGGAGGGGACGTGTGTGAACTTTCAAAAGGAATATACCACATAGTGTCAATTGACCAATCACGTTGCTCGTTACTGGGTGTAATACAAATCTGGAGCTGATAATCTGCTGTATTTTGACGAAAAATTATGATTTTAGTCACAATTAGACGATGACAAGTAGTGAAGGCTGTTAAACCCAGACTTTAGAGGACGGCTGGACGGCTGGATGGTTGGCTGCCTATGAACATGTTCTACTGGGGAGAGAGGCGGGTTTAGAGGTGTAGAGGTAGAAACCATACTAGCTTCTGTTGTAGTACTTCGAGACATGTAGGGATAAAATCATACCGGCTTCTGTTGTAGTACTTAGAGACATGTAGGTATAAAATCATACCAGCTTCTGTTGTACTACTTAGAGACATGTAGGTAGAAATCATACCAGCTTCTGTTGTAGTACTTAGAGACATGTAGGTATAAAATCATACTAGCTTCTGTTGTAGTACTTAGAGATATGTAGGTATAAAATCATACCAGCTTCTGTTGTAGTACTTAGAGACATGTAGGTATAAAATCATACCAGCTTCTGTTGTACTACTTAGAGACATGTAGGTAGAAATCATACCAGCTTCTGTTGTAGTACTTAGAGACATGTAGGTATAAAATCATACTAGCTTCTGTTGTACTATTTAGAGACATGTAGGTAGAAATCATACCAGCTTCTGTTGTAGTACTTAGAGACATGTAGGGATAAAATCATACCAGCTTCTGTTGTAGTACTTAGAGACATGTAGGTATAAAATCATACTAGCTTCTGTTGTAGTACTTAGAGACATGTAGGTAGAAATCATACCAGCTTCTGTTGTAGTACTTAGAGACATGTAGGTAGAAATCATACCAGCTTCTGTTGTAGTACTTAGAGACATGTAGGTATAAAATCATACCAGCTTCTGTTGTAGTACTTAGAGACATGTAGGTATAAAATCATACCAGCTTCTGTTGTACTACTTAGAGACATGTAGGTAGAAATCATACCAGCTTCTGTTGTAGTACTTAGAGACATGTAGGTATAAAATCATACAAGCTTCTGTTGTAGTACTTAGAGACATGTAGGTAGAAATCATACCAGCTTCTGTTGTAGTACTTAGAGACATGTAGGTAGAAATCATACCAGCTTCTGTTGTAGTACTTAGAGACATGTAGGTATAAAATCATACTAGCTTCTGTTGTAGTACTTAGAGACATGTAGGTAGAAATCATACCAGCTTCTGTTGTAGTACTTAGAGACATGTAGGTATAAAATCATACTAGCTTCTGTTGTACTACTTAGAGACATGTAGGTATAAAATCATACCAGCTTCTGTTGTAGTACTTAGAGATATGTAGGTAGAAATCATACTAGCTTCTGTTGTAGTACTTAGAGACATGTAGGTATAAAATCATACCAGCTTCTGTTGTAGTACTTAGAGACATGTAGGTAGAAATCATACTAGCTTCTGTTGTAGTACTTAGAGACATGTAGGTATAAAATCATACCAGCTTCTGTTGTAGTACTTAGAGACATGTAGGTAGAAATCATACCAGCTTCTGTTGTAGTACTTAGAGACATGTAGGTAGAAATCATACCAGCTTCTGTTGTAGTACTAAGGAGAGATGTAGGTAGAAATCATACTAGCTTCTGTTGTAGTACTTAGAGACATGTAGGTAGAAATCATACCAGCTTCTGTTGTAGTACTTAGAGACATGTAGGTATAAAATCATACTAGCTTCTGTTGTAGTACTTAGAGACATGTAGGTATAAAATCATACCAGCTTCTGTTGTAGTACTTAGAGACATGTAGGTAGAAATCATACCAGCTTCTGTTGTAGTACTTAGAGACATGTAAGTAGAAATCATACTAGCTTCTGTTGTAGTACTATGGAGACATGTAGGTAGAAATCATACTAGCTTCTGTTGTAGTACTTAGAGACATGTAGGTAGAAACCATACCAGCTTCTGTTGTAATACTTAGAGACATGTAGGTATAAAATCATACTAGCTTCTGTTGTAGTACTTAGAGACATGTAGGTAGAAATCATACCAGCTTCTGTTGTAGTACTTAGAGACATGTAGGTATAAAATCATACTAGCTTCTGTTGTAGTACTTAGAGACATGTAGGTAGAAATCATACCAGCTTCTGTTGTAGTACTTAGAGACATGTAGGTATAAAATCATACCGGCTTCTGTTGTAGTACTTAGAGACATGTAGGTAGAAATCATACCAGCTTCTGTTGTAGTACTTAGAGACATGTAGGTAGAAACCATACCAGCTTCTGTTGTAATACTTAGAGACATGTAGGTATAAAATCATACTAGCTTCTGTTGTAGTACTTAGAGACATGTAGGTAGAAACCATACCAGCTTCTGTTGTAATACTTAGAGACATGTAGGTATAAAATCATACTAGCTTCTGTTGTAGTACTTAGAGACATGTAGGTATAAAATCATACCAGCTTCTGTTGTAGTACTTAGAGACATGTAGGTAGAAATCATACTAGCTTCTGTTGTAGTACTTAGAGACATGTAGGTAGAAACCATACCAGCTTCTGTTGTAATACTTAGAGACATGTAGGTATAAAATCATACTAGCTTCTGTTGTACTACTTAGAGACATGTAGGTATAAAATCATACCGGCTTCTGTTGTAGTACTTAGAGACATGTAGGTAGAAATCATACTAGCTTCTGTTGTAGTACTTAGAGACATGTAGGTAGAAATCATACCAGCTTCTGTTGTAGTACTTAGAGACATGTAGGTATAAAATCATACCAGCTTCTGTTGTAGTACTTAGAGACATGTAGGTATAAAATCATACTAGCTTCTGTTGTAGTACTTAGAGACATGTAGGTATAAAATCATACCAGCTCCAGATGTGGTGCCTAAAGTGCTTTAGTGCCTAAAACGGTTTATAGGGGTCAGCTGTAAGATATAAAGAAGTAATAACTCTGCCAGAGTGATGGTATCACTACCTGTGTTTGTACTGCATCCTGTTTTGAAAAAAATGTGATTCTCTTCTAATTGTGTCATAAGCCAAATAAGCGGAGTGGCCCTCAGGGGAGGACCACACCATTAAATGAACCACAAAAAGACAGAAACCCAGGGGAGGGGCTTTCCAAAGGGGACTTTTGAATACACGATCGGTTCCAAGAGGGTGATGAGCATTCCAAGAAACTAAAAGGCAGGACTAGAGAAGAGAATGAAAGAAGGGGTCAAGCTCTGTCCAAACCCGTCTTGGACCGGTTGAAGACCTGCTTGAGTTTTGCCCGTTCCGTGGAATAAAACTCATTTACATCCAAGTCCAGCTTCTCATCGGATTTTCGTTTCGTGGATCAGTTATTTACCAGTAGTGTTGGAGAACTAGAGACAAATGCTCGTGGACTCAGTGATCAGTACATGTGGCCCAGGACAACCCACCTGATTGGTGCTACGACATGTCTGGAGGAGGAAGCTCTCAGAGTCCAGGTCTTCCTCACATCTGTCTTTGGTTATTTTGTCCTAATCAGGTTGGAATTCCCGTCAAAACGAGCTGATGAAACATAAGACTGCCGAGGATCTGCGGTGCAGATCTGGGACATGTGGTGTCTTCAAGGTCATGTCATGTCTTCCTCGTCTACATGTAAAGTAATCTGCTGTTCCAACCGCCTCAGGGTGCGGTTACCATCTGTCTGCTCCTCCTACCGATCCAGGCTTGTTGCTGGAAGAGGAAACTATGTGGAAGAAATGGATGGACGGCAGGAATGTGAGTGAAAGAAGACCACTCACACACACACACACACACACACACACACACACACACACACACACACACACACACACACACACACACACACACACACACACACACACACACACACACACACACACACACACACACACACACACACACACACACGCAGCAGAGAACCATAGACCTTTCCCACACTTCCTCGTTTTAACCCGGATGTGGAGCTCATCTCCTTCCTGTGGCTGGGGCTTCAGCGTTGGACAGTGACGATAATGACTCAGTCTCCATCAGGTTGATTTTGTTGTGTTCCTGGTTGCTCTTGTGGGGCAATAAAACCACCATACCTCTCTTACCACGCTTCCCTACGGACCCGGACTAAAGGAGGCAGCGGATCCAAGCTGGTAGAAGGGATGAGGGTCTTTAGTATGAAGCCGGCACTTCGCCAGGAGGGTTCTCCATGGGTCCACTATCAGTCACCTTACAAGTGGAGCTGTTCCATCTCTCTTTCCCTGGAATGACTTTATTGTTCCATCTCTTTATTACTGGAATGACTTTATTGTTCCATCTCTCTTTCCCTGGAATGACTTTATTGTTCCATCTCTTTGTTCCTGGAATGACTCTATTGTTCCATCTCTTTATTACTGGAATGACTTTATCGTTCCATCTCTCTTTCCCTTGACTGACTTTATTGTTCCATCTCTCTTTTACCCTGGAATGACTCTATTGTTCCATCTCTCTTTTACCCTGGAATGACTCTATTGTTCCATCTCTCTTTTACCCTGGAATGACTCTATTGTTCCATCTCTCTTTTACCCTGAAATGACTTTATTGTTCCATCTCTCTTTTACCCTGGAATGACGCTATTGTTCCATCTCTCTTTTACCCTGGAATGACTCTATAGTTCCATCTCTCTTTCCCTGGAATGACTTTATCGTTCCATCTCTTTGTTCCTGGAATGACTTTATTATTCCATACTTTATTACCCTGGAATGACTTTATTGTTCCATCTCTCTTTCCCTGGAATGACTTTATCGTTCCATCTCTTTCTTCCTGGAATGACTTTATTGTTCCATCTCTTTCTTCCTGGAATGACTTTATTGTTCCATCTCTCTTTCCCTGGAATGACTCTATAGTTCCATCTCTCTTTCCCTGGAATGACTTTATCGTTCCATCTCTTTGTTCCTGGAATGACTTTATTATTCCATACTTTATTACCCTGGAATGACTTTATTGTTCCATCTCTCTTTCCCTGGAATGACTTTATCGTTCCATCTCTTTCTTCCTGGAATGACTCTATTGTTCCATCTCTCTTTCCCTGGAATGACTCTATTGTTCCATCTCTCTTTCCCTGGAATGACTCTATTGTTCCATCTCTCTTTTACCCTGGAATGACTTTATTGTTCCATCTGTTTCCCTGGAATGACTTTATTGTTCCATCTCACTTCACCTGGAATGACTCTATTGTTCCATCTCTCTTTTACCCTGGAATGACTTTATTTTTCCATCTCTCTTTCGATGGAATGACTCTATTGTTCCATCTCTCTTTTACCCTGGAATGATTCTATTGTTCCATCTCTCTTTTACCCTGGAATGACTATTGTTCCATCGCTCTTTTACCCTGGAATGACTCTATTGTTCCATCTCTCTTTTACCCTGGAATGATTCTATTGTTCCATCTCTCTTTTTCCGTGGAATGACTCTATTGTTCCATCTCTCTTTTACCCTGGAATGACTTTATTGTTCCATTTCCCTTTCCCTGGTATGACTTTATTGTTCCATCTCTTTTACCCTGGAATGACTTTATTGTTCCATCTCTCTTTTAACCCTGGAATGACTCTATTTTTCCATCTCACTTCACCTGGAATGACTCTATTGTTCCATCTCTCTTTTACCCTGGAATTACTTTATTTTTCCATCTCTCTTTCGATGGAATGACTCTATTGTTCCATCTCTCTTTTACCCTGGAATGATTCTATTGTTCCATCTCTCTTTTACCCTGGAATGACTCTATTGTTCCATCGCTCTTTTACCCTGGAATGACTCTATTGTTCCATCTCTCTTTTACCCTGGAATGATTCTATTGTTCCATCTCTCTTTTTCCGTGGAATGACTCTATTGTTCCATCTCTCTTTTACCCTGGAATGACTTTATTGTTCCATCTCTCTTTTACCCTGGAATGACTTTATTGTTCCATCTCCCTTTCCCTGGAATGACTTTATTGTTCCATCTCTTTTACCCTGGAATGACTTTATTGTTCCATCTCTCTTTCCCTGGAATGACTCTATTTTTCCATCTATCTTTTACCCTGGAATGACTTTATCGTTCCATCTCTCTTTTACCCTGGAATGACTTTATTGTTCCATCTCTCTTTTTTCCTGGATTGACTCTATTGTTCCATCTCTCTTTTACCCTGGAATGACTTTATTGTTCCATGTCACTTTACCTGGAATGACTCTATTGTTCCATCTCCCTTTCCCTAGAATGACTTTATTGTTCCATCTCTTTTACCCTGGAATGACTTTATTGTTCCATCTATCTTTTACCCTGGAATGACTTTATCGTTCCATCTCTCTTTTACCCTGGAATGACTTTATTGTTCCATCTCTCTTTTTTCCTGGATTGACTCTATTGTTCCATCTCTCTTTTACCCTGGAATGACTTTATTGTTCCATCTCTCTTTCCCTGGAATGACTTTATTGTTCCATCTCTCTTTTACCCTGGAATGACTTTATTGTTCCATCTCTCTTTCCCTGGAATGACTTTATTGTTCCATCTCTCTTTCCCTGGAATGACTTTATCGTTCCATTTCTCTTTTACCCTGGAATGACTTTATTGTTCCATCTCTCTTTCCCTGGAATGACTTTATCATTCCATTTCTCTTTTACCCTGGAATGACTTTATCGTTCCATTTCTCTTTTACCCTGGAATGACTCTATTGTTCCATCTCTTTTTTTCTGGAATGATTTTATTGTTCCATCTCTCTTTTACCCTGGAATGACTCTATTGTTCTTCCTCTTTGTTCCTGGAATGACTTTATTGTTCCATCTCTCTTTCCCTGGAATGACTTTATTGTTCCATCTCTCTTTTACCCTGAAATGACTCTATTGTTCTTCCTCTTTGTTCCTGGAATGACTTTATTGTTCCATCTCTCTGTTCCTGGAATGACTTTATTGTTCCTTCTCTCTTTCCCTGGAGTGACTTTATTGTTCCATCTCTTTTTTTCTGGAATGATTTTATTGTTCCATCTCTCTTTCCCTGGAATGACTTTATTGTTCCATCTCTTTTTTCCTGGAATGACTTTATTGTTCCATCTCTCTTTTACCCTGGAATGACTTTATTGTTCCATCTCTCTTTCCCTGGAATGACTTTATTGTTGCATCTCTTTGTTCCTGGAATGACTCTATTGTTCCATCTCTCTTTTACCCTGGAATGACTTTATTGTTCAATCTCTCTTTTACCCTGGAATGACTCTATTGTTCCATCTCTCTGTTCCTGGAATGACTTTATTGTTCCTTCTCTCTTTCCCTGGAATGACTTTATTGTTCCATCTCTCTTTTACCCTGGAATTACTTTATTGTTCCATCTCTCTTTTACCCTGGAATGACTCTATTGTTCCATCTTTTTTTTTTCCTGGAATGACTTTATCGTTCCATTTCTCTTTTACCCTGGAATGACTTTATTGTTCCATCTTTCTGTTCCTGGAATGACTTTATTGTTCCATCTCTCTTTCCCTTGAATGACTCTATTGTTCCATCTCTTTGTTTCTGGAATGACTTTATTGTTCCATCTCTCTTTGTTCCTGGAATGACTTCATTGTTCCATCTCTCTTTCCCTGGAATGACTCTATTGTTCCATCTCTCTTTGTTCCTGGAATGACTTTATTGTTCCATCTCTCTTTCCCTGGAATGACTTTATTGTTCCATCTCTCTTTTACCCTGAAATGACTCTATTGTTCTTCCTCTTTGTTCCTGGAATGACTTTATTGTTCCTTCTCTCTTTCCCTGGAATGACTTCATTGTTCTGTCTCTCTTTTACCCTGGAATTACTTTATTGTTCCTTCTCTCTTTCCCTGGAATGACTTTATCGTTCCATTTCTCTTTTACCCTGGAATGACTTTATCGTTCCATTTCTCTTTTACCCTGGAATGACTCTATTGTTCCATCTCTTTTTTTCTGGAATGACTTTATTGTTCCATCTCTCTTTCCCTGGAATGACTCTGTTGTTCTTTCTCTTTGTTCCTGGAATGACTTTATTGTTCCTTCTCTCTTTTCCTGGAATGACTTTATTGTTCCATCTCTCTTTCCCTGGAATGACTCTGTTGTTCTTTCTCTTTGTTCCTGGAATGACTTTATTGTTCCATCTCTCTTTCCCTGGAATGACTCTGTTGTTCTTTCTCTTTGTTCCTGGAATGACTTTATTGTTCCATCTCTCTTTTTCTGGAATGACTTAATTGTTCCATCTCTCTTTCCCTGGTATGACTCTATTGTTCCATCTCTTTGTTCCTGGAATGACTTTATTGTTCCATCTCTCTTTTCCTGGAATGACTTTATTGTTCCTTCTCTCTTTCCCTGGAATGACTTTATTGTTCCTTCTCTCTTTCCCTGGAATGACTTTATTGTTCCATCTCTCTTTCCCTGGAATGACTTAATTGTTCCATCTCTCTTTCCCTGGAATGACTTTATTGTTCCATCTCTCTTTTCCTGGAATGACTCCATTGTTCCATCTCTCTTTCAATGGAAGGACTCCATTGTTCCATCTCTCTGTTCCTTGAATGACTCTATTGCGCCACCTAGAGGGATTCTGTCCTCCAGAGGACTCAGAAACAGCAGCTTGTCCTCTCGACGCTCTCCAGGCTGAAGCTGCTACTGCAGAACACCATCATGTGGCTCATCCACCCACAGCTAAATATCCAAGATGGTTTGTTATATAAGATTAAATATAATAGTTACTACAATGCAGGACGTGTTGCAGCACCAGTGTGTAGAGCTATACCATCTAGAGAGCAAATCAATGACGGCTCCAGAAATACTTGCACCTCGACTCACACAGTGTATTAATCCACAAGGAAATAATGTCACAGGAGCTCAATAATTAAAACAACCGTGCTCACCAGTGAAAATGAAAACAAGACTACCAGAGGAATACTCACCAACACACTATAAAAACTCACCAAGACACCAGTAGAACTCCCCAACACATCAGAGTAATACTCACCAACACACCAGTAGAACTCCCCAACACACCAGTAAAACACACCAACACACCAGAGTAATACTCACCAACACACCAGTAGAACTCACCAACACACCAGAGTAAAACTCACCAACAAACCAGAGTAATACTCACCAACACACCAGTAAAACCCACCAACACACCAGTACAACACACCAACACACCACTGTAAAACTCACCAACAAACCAGAGTAATACTCACCAACACACCAGTAAAACTCACCAAGACACCAGTCCAACACACCAACACACCAGTACAACACACCACTGTAAAACTCACCAACACACCAGTAAAACTCACCAACACACCAGTAAAATCCACCAACACACACGGTAGCTTTTCACCTGCAATGTTTGTTTTTTCTTTTGTGTTTGAAATTAAACAAAAAAATGACCAAATAAAGTCTTACTTTTGTTATGTTATTTGAAATAGCATGGACTACATTTATCATTATTACATATCCCAGGTATTGGTTAAATGTTGTTGTTTTTTTTATTCCTTTAATTCTTTAACAAACCTTGTCTTAATATTGAGCCGCAAAACAGAAAAAACGATTTAAATACAAAATAGAAATCCAACCTTTTTTCAACAAATTTTATTGAAAGACCAAATTCTGTCATTAAGAATGAACATTTATCTTTGTGGTTTCCTGCTGAGCCGGATGAGGTTCTACAGAACCTCCAGGAAGGACGGAGGGTCGCCACTCGCTGGCAGGAAGGACTCAACCTGGCAACAAGGTCTGAGAGACAGAACCTGGCAACCCCATCCTGCAGACTGAGGAACTCTTCATCCTGCTAATGTGTCAGGCAGAACTTTATTTTATACTTGACTCTGATATTTACCTACAAAGTTGTCAGGAGTATTTCCTAGTATAAACCTCAGGAGACAGAATACTCAGGAAGTCTAAGACATTTTGTCACATTAGTCTCTTAAGAAGAGACAAAGTCAAAGTACAACCTTGGAAAGAAACCACAAAAGTCATGCATACATGAGAATTACATTTTGTTGGAGCTCAATTTAATATAATTCCAATTTTAGTTCAACAAACTTAACGGCTCGCAGTAAGAAAAACATACAATCCTTCCCCAAATCCTTCAATGTGACGCTTCTGAAAGTAAAGAAAGGGGATTTGCATATCACAAATAACCTCTGAGAGCATGTAAACAACAACAAAACATTTAAATGCATGATAAAGTAAAACATTAACATTTTTTTAACAATACCATTCCTGCAAAGCAACATGAAAATGGAATCATCAGAATATTAATTATCAGAGTTCGTTAGTTTCACAAAGTAGCGCTCAGAAAAAGAAGAGCAACAAAGAAAAGCTGCTGATGTTGATGTGGTGTTGAGTCTCTTGTAAAGCTGCTCCTGTCCTTCACTGGCATGTCCTCCTTTAGAAGACAATCCTGTCCTTTCACTGGCATGTCCTCCTTTAGAAGACACAAGACAGAAGACCTGTCCTCATCTCAACCATCAATTAAAGCAACACATAAATCAGTAAGATGATGACAAGGACACACGACTGCATACAGAGCTGCCTCAGGTACTTCATAGTAATACTATCAAGAAGAACAACACTAATAATACATTTTCTATTATATTAGGAACCATTAACCAAAATACTAAACTGGATCATTGGTTTTTTACAATGTGTAAATATTATAGTGTAACTACAAACTAACTCTACTGAATCTCAGGACATTTATAATTATTATTTAGTTTTCAATTTGTATTTTTCTCTCCTGAGAAACGTTTCATTTAATGTGACTGAGCTCTGAGGACAATCTGTGCTGCTTCTGACAGTAGGGGGCGCTGTGAGCCTGCAGGCAAATCAATAAAAGGATTATGTTCCTTATATTATTAATTAATTAATCTGGTCCAACGCTGCTCACCTCAGCAGGTGAAGCACCTTCAGCTTGGAGGTGATGCTCCATCATGTAGGGAGAGAAGCCTCACTCTGCTGGAGATCCATGTAGGTGGAGAAGCCTCGCTCTGCTGGTAATCCATGTAGGTGGAGAAGTCTCGCTCTGCTGGAGATCCATGTAAGTGGAGAAGCCTCGCTCTGCTGCAGATCCATGTGGGTGGAGAAGCCTCGCTCTGCTGGAGATCCATGTAGGTGAAGAAGCCTCGCTCTGCTGGAGATCCATGTAGGTGGAGAAGCCTCGCTCTGCTGGAGATCCATGTAGGTGAAGAAGCCTCGCTCTGCTGCAGATCCATGTAGGTGGAGAAGCCTCGCTCTGCTGCAGATCCATGTAAGTGGAGAAGCCTCGCTCTGCTGGAGATCCATGTAGGTGGAGAAGCTCTGCTGGAGATCCATGTAGGTGGAGAAGCCTCGCTCTGCTGGAGATCCAAGTAGGTGGAGATGCCTCGCTCTGCTGCAGATCCGTGTAGGTGGAGAAGCCTCGCTCTGCTGGAGATCCATGTAGGTGGAGAAGCTCTGCTGGAGATCATGTAGGTGGTGAAGCCTCACTCTGCTGGAGATCCATGCAGGTGGAGAAGTCTCGCTTTGTTGTAGATCCATGTAGGTGGAGAAGCTCTGCTGGAGATCATGTAGGTGGAGAAGCCTCACTCTGCTGCAGACCCATGCAGGTAGAGAAGTCTCGCTCTGCTGGAGATCCATGTAGGTGGAGAAGCCTCGCTCTGCTGGAGATCCATGTAGGTGGAGAAGTTCTGCTGAAGATCCATGTAGGTGGAGAAGCCTCCCTGTGCTGGAGATCCATTTAGGTGGAGAAGCCTCACTCTGCAGGGGAGATCCAGGTAGGTGGAGAAGCCTCGCTCTGCTGGAGATCCGTGTAGGTGGAGATACCTCGCTCTGCTGGAGATCCATGTAGGTGGAGAAGCCTCGCTCTGCTGGAGATCCATGTAGGTGGAGAAGTTCTGCTGAAGATCCATGTAGGTGGAGAAGCCTCCCTGTGCTGGAGATCCATTTAGGTGGAGAAGCCTCACTCTGCAGGGGAGATCCAGATAGGTGGAGAAGCCTCGCTCTGCTGGAGATCCGTGTAGGTGGAGATACCTCGCTCTGCTGGAGATCCATGTAGGTGGAGAAGCCTCGCTGTGCTGGAGATCCATGTAGGTGGAGAAGCCTCACTCTGCTGGAGATCCATGTAGGTGGAGAAGCCTCGCTCTGCTGGAGATCCATGTAGGTGGAGAAGTCTCGCTCTGCTGGAGATCCATGTAGGTGGAGAAGCCTCGCTCTGCTGCAGATCCATGTAGGTGGAGAAGCCTCGCTCTGCTGCAGATCCATGTAAGTGGAGAAGCCTCGCTCTGCTGGAGATCCATGTAGGTGGAGAAGCTCTGCTGGAGATCCAAGTAGGTGGAGATGCCTCGCTCTGCTGCAGATCCGTGTAGGTGGAGAAGCCTCGCTCTGCTGGAGATCCATGTAGGTGGAGAAGCTCTGCTGGAGATCATGTAGGTGGTGAAGCCTCACTCTGCTGGAGATCCATGCAGGTGGAGAAGTCTCGCTTTGTTGTAGATCCATGTAGGTGGAGAAGCTCTGCTGGAGATCATGTAGGTGGAGAAGCCTCACTCTGCTGCAGACCCATGCAGGTAGAGAAGTCTCGCTCTGCTGGAGATCCATGTAGGTGGAGAAGCCTCGCTCTGCTGGAGATCCATGTAGGTGGAGAAGTTCTGCTGAAGATCCATGTAGGTGGAGAAGCCTCCCTGTGCTGGAGATCCATTTAGGTGGAGAAGCCTCACTCTGCTGGAGATCCAGGTAGGTAGAGAAGCCTCGCTCTGCTGGAGATCCGTGTAGGTGGAGATACCTCGCTCTGCTGGAGATCCATGTAGGTGGAGAAGCCTCGCTGTGCTGGAGATCCATGTAGGTGGAGAAGCCTCACTCTGCTGGAGATCCATGTAGGTGGAGAAGCCTCGCTCTGCTGGAGATCCATGTAGGTGGAGAAGTCTCGCTCTGCTGGAGATCCATGTAGGTGGAGAAGCCTCGCTCTGCTGGCGACAAGTGGACGGTGAAGCAGCAGCAGCAGCAGAAGAAGAAGAAGAAACTTGACTTCCGGGTTTTCCAGCAAATGAAACTTGAAATAAAGAATTACGTCGTATTTTATTTCCCGATTTTTGTTTAAGAAACGCATATCGGGAAACCGGAAACCATCCGATTTCCGTTTTTCGATTTTTAATTTTCAATTGTAAAACACAAAACGGGAGACGGCTTGTCTCCCGTTTTTTGTTTCCCGATATCAGATCGAAAAACCAAAATCGGATGGTTTCCGGTTTTTCGTTCTCCTACATCAAAACGAAAATCGAATTGCCGGAAGATACACGGACCCTTCATCAGGGTGCTATGAGGGACCACGTCCACCGGGGGGGGGGCAGTTCTTACAGCCCATTGGCATTAGCCAGAGAACAGCAACACTGGCAGGTTGGCCAGTGGAACACTGAGTTCTTCACAGATGAGAGCAGCTTCACACTGAGCACATGTGACAGACGTGACAGAGTCTGGAGAACGTGGAGAACCTTCTGCCATCAGGTACCGGGATGAGATCCTCAGAGCCAGTGTGAGACCAGATGCTGGTGCAGTGGTTCCTGGGTTCCTTCTGATGCAGGACAATGCAAGGCCTCATGTGGCTGAAGTGTGTCAACAGTTCTTCCATGATGAAGGTCTTGATGCTCTGGACTGGCCAGCCGGTTCCCCAGACCTCAATCCAACTGTCTGGTTCCATCCACCAACCACACCTTGACCACAGACGGATGCTTTGATCCAGGTCTGGAAGAACATCCCTCAGGAGGCCATCCCTCAGGAGAACGTCCCTCAGGAGAACATCCCTCAGGAGAACGTCCCTCAGGAGAACGTCCCTCAGGAGGCCATACCTCAGGAGAATGTCCCTCAGGAGAACATCCCTCAGGAGGCCATCCCTCAGGAGAACGTCCCTCAGGAGAACGTCCCTCAGGAGGCCATCCCTCAGGAGAATGTCCCTCAGGAGAACATCCCTCAGGAGAACGTCCCTCAGGAGAACGTCCCTCAGGAGAACATCCCTCAGGAGAACGTCCCTCAGGAGAACGTCCCTCAGGAGGCCATCCCTCAGGAGAACGTCCCTCAGGAGAATGTCCCTCAGAAGAACATCCCTCAGGAGAACGTCCCTCAGGAGAACGTCCCTCAGGAGGCCATCCGTCAGGAGAACGTCCCTCAGGAGGGCATCCCTCAGGAGAACGTCCCTCAGGAGAACGTCCCTCAGGAGGCCATCCCTCAGGAGAACGTCCCTCAGGAGGCCGTCCCTCAGGGGGCCATACCTCAGGAGAACGTCTCTCATGAGAATATCCTTAAGGAGAACATCCCTCAGGAGAACATCCTTCAGGAGAACATCCCTCAGGGGAACGACCCTCAGGAGGCCGTCCCCCAGGAGGCCATACCTCAGGAAAATGTCCCCCAGGAGAACGTCCCTCAGGAGAACATCCACCACCTCATCAGAAGCATGCCCAGGCGTTGTAGGGAGGTCCTCCAGGCAGGTGGAACCACACACAGTACTGAGCCTCATGTTGACTCGTCTGGAGGAATTTTACCTGCAATGTGATTCTCCACTTTTATTTTGTCGACCTGCTGCTGTATTTAACAACACTTCTGTTACATTCAGTAATTCAGTTCCATCATTCTGAATCAGTCAAAGCAACTTCCTGGAATATATTTAACTGGCACTTCACTTGCGAGGAGATCTCACCAGGGTTCATTCAGAGAAAAATAAATCTTCTATAAAACAAATTGTTCTAGAGCGTATTGGAGGGAATAACAGTTATAATATAGTGTGTGTGTGGAGGTCCGTTCCCAGTGACCTCTGGCTGAACCCTGGAGACACTTCCTGTGGCTGGACTTCAGCTCAGACGGCAGAAGAAAGGAAGGAAACACAAGAGAAAGTTATTGGAGGATGGAAGAGAAGGATGGAGGAGAAAAGGTGGAGAAGATCATTAGTAGAAACATCAGAAAATCACAATGGAAGAAAAAGCCAAACTAAAATGACGTCCGAGAAAAGAGTGAGAGAAAACAAAAAGTGAGAGCAGAGGAGCGAGAGAGTGACCTCTGTCTGAACTCGCTGCTGAACTTCTGCCTCAGTGTACTCCAGTTAACCTGTAACACACACACACACACACACACACACACACACACACACACACACACACACACACACACACACACACACACACACACACACAGAGCTTATATAATGGAGGGTAATATGTGTTTCCAGTTCAGCTTTGGACGTATGAATAGGAGCTGATCCCAGCATTACTCATGTCAGCACTGGCTGCTGTAACACACACATACACATACACACACACACACACGCACACACACACGCACACACACACACACACGCACACGCACACGCACACGCACACGTACACACAAACAACTGGCAGTTGGTAGCGGGGTCGTCTCAATCGGATGATTGCAGGTTCGATTCCCCCTCTCCTCCTATCCACATGTTTAAGTGTCCTTGAGCTAGACACTGAACCACGACCTGCTCCCATTGGATGGACCTAACGTCTTGTTGGGTCTCCATCGCGGTGTCAATGTGTGTCAATGGGTCAATGTGATTATCAGTGTCAAGCTCTTTGGACACACACACACACACACACACACACACACACACACACACACACACACACACACACACACACACACACACACACACACACACACACACACACACACACACACACACACAAGCAGTGTGATCCTTGTTGACTTTAAACTTTCATGAGGCCTCGTTAGGTTTTCCTCAGATCTGTTGACAGCAGAGACTCATGAAGCTTCAGACTTGTGAGACGATCAGATGATCAGATGATCAGATGATCAGATTATGTTTGGACTTTCTTAATCCCACATGGGGAATTCAGTCGTCACAGCAGCTCAACATTGCACAAACACTTAGAGACAGACAGGATAGTGTCACACAAGAGAATAGTCTATGTACACATCAATAGGTAATGAGATAAATATAAATGCATATATATACATGGAAATACAGGGGGGGGGGGGGGGGGTAAAGGGGAAAACACTCAGGAGTATTAAATATTTACAATATTCAAGATATTGGCAGTGCAGCAATAGCATTGGAACGGTTTGTCTGTCAGCTGCTGCTGTTGGACAGACTCACAGCAGCAGATCTGAAGCACCTTGTTGGACGTTGTCCTCCAGGTTCTCCAGGTTCTCCAGGGCTGCAGAGACAGTGAGTTAGTTCATGAAGCTGAGGACTCATGATGGCTGGGATCAATACAACATGATCAAAAACCATGTGCGTTCAAGGAACCGTGTCCTGTTGGAGGGAAACCTTACCTTGGTAACAGCACCACCGTGTGGTAGGGGACACACAGTGCATCTGCACGTCCACTTTCTGTTCCTCAGTTCTACTCAGTTTGTAAACCCCAATACAGTGGATGAATGGAGCAGTAGAATTACTACTACAAAGTACTGTAATGCAAAGATAAATACATCCATTTTCATGGTGTACATTCTCTATTAATACCAGTACTTCATATGGAAGAGGTTTTCCAGAATGTGCTGTAAATGGCAGCATGTTCCTCTAAAAACTGCAGCATGAATGGAAGAAGATCTGCTTTACCACAACAAGTAGCAAAGAAATCCTGAGGAAATCACAAGGAAATTCATATTTGAACACTGGCGATGCTGCAAGAGTAACTTCTGCATGAGTTAGTGTAACTCAGATAAAACAGACGTTAGGATATTTGGCCCAAACCATCAGAGAACCACAGAGAACAGGTCGTCCAGCTCCAGCATGAATCAGACAGGTTCCATTTCCTTCATACACAAGCGTATTGCATTCACCTGGAAAAATATAAGTTATCTCAGAATTATGAGGAAAACATTAAGTTATTGAAAACAATGTCTGTGTTTTTCTGAATTAATGAGAAAATCTTTTCCAAACCAATAAAGAATGTTCTCTGTTGTTCTGCAGCAGTGGGACAGTGGAGTGTTGTTCCAAGCAGAGGCTCTGGCAGGCCGCTCTAGGAAACAGGCCCCAGCGCTCTACTTTATTCCAGTTTTATTTCTATTTGCTTTGACACGTTGGAACTTACTCTTGTGTTGAAGTATTGTTGATGGTATTGCTATTAAGTGTCAACTTTGCACAGTGTTACTTCCCTCGGCTAGTTTATAACTCCAAACTCGTGATAAAGAAGAATAAAAAGTACATCAAATAAATATGAATACTTTCCACTGATTTGTGTTAAAGATGCATTTTCAGTCTGACTCTTCATGTTTGACATTTTATTAAGTGGTGGTGATCAGATCCAGAGCAGAACTCCTGGTGAGGCAGTGGAGAGCCGGGCCTCAGATCTGACTGGTCCAAGACAAGCTGGGTCACATGACACTGGCTGTTCCTGCTCCTCAGCTGATCACCAACAGGAACTTTACAGGAACATCTGTGCTACAGCCTGACTCTCTACAGTCTAATGTTCTAATGTTCTAATGTGTGTGTGAGAGAACCATTCCTGCTGATCGGAAAGAGCAGAGAAAAGTCAGCAGGTGAGGCAGGCAGTACTCTGCCTCACCACAAGGGGGCGGTTTACAGTTTCAAGTATGCGATAACTAAACTTTTGGCCTAAAATAAAAAAGAATTCTCAACATTTTGATAGACAACCTTTATTAGAATTGATTAAAGCACCAGAATTAAAAGTTTGAAAAATAACAGAAATTAAATTTGTGCTGCACACGCCGCTATACTTTCATTTGTTTACAGTAAATATGAGTTGCTGGGACAGCAGAAGGTGCTCTATCTGTTTCTATAAAAGAACCGTTCTCTGTAGGACCAACATGTTCCTGTGTTTATGTTTGTAAGTGTCAATGAAGGAGGAATGCTGATGGGACATGAAGCATTAGCAGTTGATGGATGAACAGTGAACTATGAGGCTCTTTTCACTTCTTACAAAGTAAATGTGTCTCCAGGGGAGCCAGAGCCTCACCAGCCAGGAACCTCACCAGCCAGGAGCCTCAACAGCCAGGATCCTCACCATCCAGGAGCCTCACCAGCCAGGAGCCTCAACAGCCAGGAACCTCAACAGCCAGGAACCTCACCAGCCAGGAGCCTCACCAGCCAGGAACCTCACCATCCAGGAGCCTCACCAGCCAGGAGCCTCAACAGCCAGGAGCCTCAACAGCCAGGAACCTCACCAGCCAGGAACCTCACCAGCCAGGAGCCTCAACAGCCAGGAACCTCACCAGCCAGGAACCTCAACAGCCAGGAACCTCACCAGCCAGGAGCCTCACCAGCCAGGAACCTCACCAGCCAGGAACCTCACCAGCCAGGAGCCTCAACAGCCAGGAACCTCACCAGCCAGGAGCCTCACCATCCAGGAGCCTCACCAGCCAGGAACCTCACCAGCCAGGAGCCTCAGCAGCCAGGACCAGCACTGATCTCTTCCGCTATCGCCTGACACATCCGGCTCAGCATTTCACAATAAAACAACACTGCATTAAACAGACTACACCACCTCTCCCTTTCTTTAAAAGAAATGCAGACTTAATGAACATTGACTGTGTGCCTGAACACCCTAACTCTGTTACTTTCCACTGAACTATTTTACATTTACAACTCCAGTCATCGTAGCTTTACAACAACTCGGCCAGACCTGGTTCTGACACCACCTGTGGCGGCTCTCTCTGAAGTCTGACCCATTCAGGCTGGCTTAGTGTGGGCGGGGCGCCCTCTGTTGAGGTCTATTTCTCCTGATGGTTCCTGAGGAGCTCTCCACCCCATGTGAGCGAGGTGTGGACTGAGAGGATAAGACAGTCCCTTCACACTGGTTGTCCTGGTGAGAGGAAGCTCTCTCACACAATGTCTCCTGTTATACACATTACTGTCCTTCCACCTTCTCTCTCTCTCTCTCTCTGGTCTCCACTGGAGTCTTGTCCGGTAGGCTGGGACTGAAGCTGGGGTGCTGGTGTGCCAAGCCTCCGTCACATTAACAGTTGTGCTGGGCTGCATCATGAACCAATGGGGTTGCTCTGTAAGCTAAAAGTGACAGATGTGGGTCTTTTGCTGTCTTCAGAAGGTTTCTAACTGTTTGGACATGATGCTCAGCCTCACCATTACTTTGTGGAAACCTCGGGCTGCTGGTTATGTGACTGAAGCTGAAGGCCGCTGCAAAGTCTTAGAACTGTTGAGAACTGAGGTCCATTGTCGCTGTAGAGTTCAGGAATGCCATGTCTGAAAAAGACTTGAGGTGCACTATAACGTCCTCTGATGTAGTGGGGGTCAGTTTGGCTATCTCCACAAATCTGGAGTAGTAGTCCACCAGAAGGATGGAGTTTCTGTTAGTGAGTATAAAAAGATCAGCTGCAACTCTCTGCCCAGGTCTCTCAGGGAGCTCGCTGGGCATTAATGGCTGCTCTGGGTTGGTCTGCTCTTTAATACATGTGGTACAGTTTTTCACAAGGTCGGTGATTTGGCTACTCAGACCGGACCACCATACTGGCTCTCTCTCTGCATCTGGACATTCCCTGGTGTCCCTGGTGTCCCTGGTGTAAAGCTATGTGGATGGAGTCATGCATGGTGGTATGAATAACTAGTCTGGTGCCTTCCAGACTAGTTATTCATACCACCGTGTCCATCGTGCATCGTTAGTGTCTCTGAGTGGCCAATATGCTGTGAGGGGGGCTCTGAGATGTAATCTGTAATCTGGCCAGCCTCTCTGACAAAATGACAGGACTTCTGACCATATGCTGTCCGTTCTAAGTTGTTCTTTTAGTGGAGAACTGTGCGCTGAACTCGCTGGCAGGCTTGTGATGATCTCATCCACATAGAAGTTTGTGTCAGCCAGCAGCTCTGCTGAATCCTGAGAATCTGGGTCTTGACTGACAGGTGAGAGTGTCTGCTGTGGGGAGTGCTCTTCCTGGTGTGAGTGATAGAATAACTGGAGCTCATAAGCTGGAGTCTGCAGCGCTGGGTCCTGGCTGGGAGCTCTGTTAAGGCTTGTTGTCCTCGCCGGCTGACAAGTGGCTTGTGGTCAGTCTGTAAGAAGAAATGTCTCCCGATGAGAAAGTCTTTAAATCTTCCACATCTCCACCATGTCCATATGCGCATACCTCTGCTCTGTTTGTGTTAGAGACTGTGACACGTATGCTGCAGGTCTCCACTGTCCTCCCTCTGTTTGAAATAGGACTGTTCCAGGTCCATATGATGAGGCATCTGCTCACCGTGTTAATTCTTTGATTGGGTCGTAGAGTGTGAGAACAGGAGCCGACGTCAAGTCACTTTTCAGCTGATCGAATGCTTTTTGTTGTGCTGAGTTTTTTCTTTGACAGCAGGTCTTTTCAGGGCTTGTCTTTTTCAGCCAGTCCTGGGATGCATTTGCCTAACTTGTGTGAAGTCTGGCGTTGTGGGCGTTGCTGACCTTGTCCCCAAATGAGGATGTCCTCCGTGTGACAAACCATTGAGGATCACTGACACTCTCCACTGAAAATGCTCTGGGGCTATTAAAGTGGTAACGTCTGAAGGGGGTAATGAATGTCATAGTGTGTTCACTCTGGTGACAATGGAACCTGCCAACAGCCTCTGTTGGTGAGGGATGAAGTGTCTGCTCCACTGAGGGCAGGACCTATTTTTCTCTGCACCCTGTTTCATTGAGACGGGTGAGATCGGCACAAATTCGCACTGACTCATTTTTGGTTGGCACTGGGACCACACCTGAGCACCGTTCAGTAGGCTCCCCACTGATTACTCCCATTGACTCCAGTCTTTCCCGTTCCTTTTTCACTTTTCTCAACAAGGTGTGGCTGACCCTCGGCTCACTTGTTGGGAGTCGTGGGCACTGGTTTCGTATTGGACTATTGATTTTGTGTGTTTGAGACAACTCATCCCTGCAGTTACCTGTAGCTTCCACCGGGCGTCAGGATTCCTTGTCGGAGCGCCTAAACTTGGTGGGGTGTAGGACCCAGCTGCTCTCTTACCTGTGCAGGGGGGATAAAGGGGGTGTCGACCCGCATGAGTGGCGGGAGAAGCAGCTGCCAGAGGAGAGGGCCAGCTATCAGCCACAGTGTTGTCTTCTGAGACACTAATCGCTCAGCGCTGTCCGATCGAGCTGTCCAACGCTCAGAGGCAGCGTGATCTGTGGAAGTGGTGCATCTACAGACAAGTCCTCTACACTATGGAAGATTCCTTCTTTCTAACGCCCTTGGTGCACGGAATGAGGTACGTTATGCAGTATTTTATTTGACCTTGTACTGCAGGTGAAGCGGGTTGCGTTGTCTCATTGGTAAATACAGTTGTTGCATTTATTTACTCTGTTTATTTCTTTAATATTAAGGTTTAATGAATGGTACAATATTGAAGATTGACAGTTACTTGTGTCTGGTTTTACGAAATTGAAATGATTAAATATAGTATGTTTATGAATTGTTTGCACTGTATGAGAACTTGATTAAATAACTTGTATTTTGTATTGTCTTGTAGTTTTCACGGTGCTCTGCTCAACATGGAAATAAAAAGGGCAATGAGAAGCATCAGTCAAGACTCCAGCGACTTGTTTATTCAACCCAAGGGACGTTACAAAAGGGACGGGGACACGTCTTGGTGTGTCCAGAGAGACCCTGGCACAACTTGGAGAAGTTCTCATGCAACACTCTCATGTCAGTGCTGTCAGCTCGAGACACAAGGTGGAGCTTGACACTTGCTGGCCTGCCTAAAAGTTCTACGTGCAGGACTTTGACAACGTATACATCCTCTTGTATTTCTTATCCTTCTTTACACAATGTTTCTCTGCACATACCCAAAACACTGAGTGGAGACCCACCAGGTCAAACTATGGCCTATCTGGTCCCACTTTGGTTTATACTGGAGTCCACCTTGGCAGGGATTACAGAGACATCAGCACCAGGGTCTATCTTAACCCTGACTGTGGTTTCTAATAGTGAGGTCTGCATACCGAGGATCCAAACCAGCATCCACTGAACCAAGGAACGTGGGTGTGTCACTGCACAGATCGAACAGATTTACACACTTTACTGGAATGTCCTCTTTTACCAGTGATAACAGGTCCTGTCTTTTGCTGGGCATTGTCCTGTCCTCTGCAGAGGTTTGACCACATCTCCAGCATGACCTTTCATCTGGAATTCTGGCTCTTGTTGAGTTCAGGTTGACTGTGGGGTTTGAACGTTGGATGCTTTTGTTGCTGATACTTCATTGTCACTGCATCTATTTCCATCTTGTGTCCTCTGGTGTCTGTTTATCACTTCTGACTGCCGGGCTTGGTTCACTGCTTGTTAAATCATCAAATCCTTGTCCATTTGAAGTCCCTGAGCTAAGCTGGTGTCTCTCAGTCCCAGTGGGTTGGCGTTGCCCTTGTTGCCATTATTTGCTTGTAGCTCCTTCATCTTCCAGTCCAGTAAAAACACCTCACTCTTTCACTCCCAGAACGCCTTCCTTCCACTTCCTCACTATGTCGGGGTCTTCTACGTAAAGATTCAAGCGACACTTAAAAATGAAACAACGCTATATTAAACAGATTACACCACAACATGTTTAACACTGTTTTAAGCCTGTCTTAACAATAAACACGGTTTACAGCAGGGGTCTCAAACTCAGTGTAGCTGGAGCTGGAGGCGGAGTCTGGGTGAGGCTGGAGGCCGCTGGAGGCGGGGTCTGGGTGAGGCTGGGGGACGCTGGAGGCAGAGTCTGGGTGAGGCTGGAGGCCGCTGGAGGCGGAGTCTGGGTGAGGCTGGAGGCCGCTGGAGGCGGGGTCTGGGTGAGGCTGGGGGACGCTGGAGGCAGAGTCTGGGTGAGGCTGGAGGCCGCTGGAGGCGGGGTCTGGGTGAGGCTGGGGGCCTCTGGAGGCGGAGTCTGGGTTAAGCTGGGGGCCGCTGGAGGCGGGGTCTGGGTGAGGCTGGGGGCCGCTGGAGGCGGGGTCTGGGTGAGACTGGGGGCTGCTGGAGGCCGCTGGAGGCAGAGTCTGGGTGAGACTGGGGGCTGCTGGAGGCGGAGTCTGGGTGAGACTGGGGGCTGCTGGAGGCGGAGTCTGGGTGAGACTGGGGGCCGCTGGAGGCGGGGTCTGGATGAGATTGGGGGCCGCTGGAGGCGGAGTCTGGGTGAGACTGGGGGCCGCTGGAGGCGGGGTCTGGGTGAGGCTGGGGGCCGCTGGAGGCGGAGTCTGGATGAGATTGGGGGCCGCTGGAGGCGGAGTCTGGGTGAGACTGGGGGCCGCTGGAGGCGGGGTCTGGGTGAGGCTGGGGGCCGCTGGAGGCGGGGTCTGGGTGAGGCTGGGGGCCGCTGGAGGCGGAGTCTGGATGAGATTGGGGGCCGCTGGAGGCGGAGTCTGGGTGAGACTGGGGGCATCAGGGGCTCCTCAAAACAAGTTGGACAAAAAATCCTCAAATGTCATTATTAACAGTTTTAATGATTCCTTCTGAACATGAATGGAACGTTGAGCGAAGATCATGAACGGTTCTCCTGAACATCTGTTACCTAAACAGAAAACTTTTGTCCTCTATCATAGTTTAGTTATTTGTCAAACCAAAGGAGGTTTATTGAGAGTTGAATTGTTTTCATTTTGTCCTTCTAAACATGGATATTTCAGACTCATTTTTAACCACAAGTAGATGCAGGGAAGATTCTACCTTGATGACATGTTTCAGCTGCATCTGTAGTCTTCCTCATCTGCAGAGGTTCCTCCTCATCTGCAGAGGTTCCTCCCCCTCCATATACATACATGAATCAAGAGAACTCATACTGTCTTTTCAAAGGACATAGCAAGACTGTACCTGCAATAAAACGTACAATACTACCTGGACCGTCTTCTGGTGGCTCCAACGGCACAACTCTGTCCACAGATACTGTCAGACAGTAGAATACTGTGAAATGTGTTGGAATGGAAGTATAATGTAGGCTCATGTACCTTTAAGAAGCTGCAACTGTGCGCAGCAAGGACCGAGACCATACCTCCATCACTGTACCTCCATCACTGTTCCTCCATCACTGTACCTCCCTGAATCCCTCCATCACTGTTCCTCCATCACTGTACCTTCCTGAATCCCTCCATCACTGTTCCTCCATCACTGTTCCTCCATCACTGTACCTTCCTGAATCCCTCCATCACTGTTCCTCCATCACTGTTCCTCCATCACTGTACCTCCATCACTTTACCTCCCTGGATCCCTCAATCACTGTTCCTCCATCACTGTTCCTCCATCACTGTACCTCCATCACTTTACCTCCCTGGATCCCTCAATCACTGTTCCTCCATCACTGTACCTCCCTGAATCCCTCCATCACTGTTCCTCCATCACTTTACCTCCCTGGATCCCTCTACCACTGTACCTTCCTGAATCCCTCCATCACTGTTCCTCCATCACTGTTCCTCCATCACTGTACCTCCATCACTTTACCTCCCTGGATCCCTCAATCACTGTTCCTCCATCACTGTTCCTCCATCACTGTACCTCCATCACTTTACCTCCCTGGATCCCTCAATCACTGTTCCTCCATCACTGTACCTCCCTGAATCCCTCCATCACTGTTCCTCCATCACTTTACCTCCCTGGATCCCTCTATCACTGTACCGACCTGGATCCCTCCATCACTGTACCTCCATGACTGCACCACCCTGGATCCCTCCATCACTGTACTTCAGAGGATCCCTTCATCACTGTACCTCCATGACTGCACCACCCTGGATCCCTCCATCACTGTACTTCAGAGGATCCCTCCATCACTGTACCTCCATGACTGCACCACCCTGGATCCCTCCATCACTGTACCTCCATCACTGTGCCTCCCTGGATCCCTCCATCACTGTACCTCCCTGGATCCCCTCCATCACTGTACTTCAGAGGATCCCTCCATCACTGTACCTCCATCACTGTACCTCCATCACTGTTCCTCCATCACTGTACCTCCCTGAATCCCTCCATCACTGTTCCTCCATCACTGTACCTTCCTGAATCCCTCCATCACTGTTCCTCCATCACTGTTCCTCCATCACTGTACCTTCCTGAATCCCTCCATCACTGTTCCTCCATCACTGTACCTCCCTGGATCCCTCAATCACTGTTCCTCCATCACTGTACCTTCCTGAATCCCTCCATCACTGTTCCTCCATCACTGTACCTCCCCGAATCCCTCCATCACTGTTCCTCCATCACTGTACCTCCATCACTTTACCTCCCTGGATCCCTCAATCACTGTTCCTCCATCACTGTACCTTCCTGAATCCCTCCATCAGTGTTCCTCCATCAGTGTTCCTCCATCACTGTTCCTCCATCACTGTACCTCCCTGAATCCCTCCATCACTGTTCCTCCATCACTGTTCCTCCATCACTGTACCTCCCTGGATCCCTCAATCACTGTTCCTCCATCACTGTACCTTCCTGAATCCCTCCATCACTGTTCCTCCATCACTGTACCTTCCTGAATCCCTCCATCACTGTTCCTCCATCACTGTACCTCCATCACTTTACCTCCCTGGATCCCTCAATCACTGTTCCTCCATCACTGTACCTCCCTGAATCCCTCCATCACTGTTCCTCCATCACTTTACCTCCCTGGATCCCTCTATCACTGTACCGACCTGGATCCCTCCATCACTGTACCTCCATGACTGCACCACCCTGGATCCCTCCATCACTGTACTTCAGAGGATCCCTCCATCACTGTACCTCCATGACTGCACCACCCTGGATCCCTCCATCACTGTACCTCCATCACTGTGCCTCCCTGGATCCCTCCATCACTGTACCTCCCTGGATCCCCTCCATCACTGTACTTCAGAGGATCCCTCCATCACTGTACCTCCATCACTTTACCTCCCTGGATCCCTCCATCACTGTACCTCCATCACTTTACCTCCCTGGATCCCTCTATCACTGTACCTCCATGACTGCACCACCCTGGATCCCTCCATCACTGTACCTCCATCACTGTTCCTCCCTGCACCCCTCCATCACTGTACCTCCCTGGATCCCTCCATCACTGTACTTCAGAGGATCCCTCCATCACTGTACCTCCCTGGATCCCCTCCATCACTGTACTTCAGAGGATCCCTCCATCACTGTACCTCCCTGGATCCCCTCAATTACTGTTCCTCCCTGGGTCCCACCATCACTGTACCTCCATCACTGTACCTCCATCACTGCACCTCCCTGGATCCCCTCCATCACTGCACCTCCCTGGATCCCCTCCATCACTTTACCTCCCTGGATCCCCTCCATCACTTTACCTCCCTGGGTCCCTCCATCACTGTACCTCCATGACTGCACCACCCTGGATCCCTCCATCACTGTACTTCAGAGGATCCCTCCATCACTGTACCTCCATGACTGCACCACCCTGGATCCCTCCATCACTGTACCTCCATCACTGTTCCTCCCTGCACCCCTCCATCACTGTACCTCCCTGGATCCCTCCATCACTGTACCTCCCTGGATCCCCTCCATCACTGTACTTCAGAGGATCCCTCCATCACTGTACCTCCCTGGATCCCCTCCATTACTGTTCCTCCCTGGGTCCCTCCATCACTGTACCTCCATCACTGTACCTCCATCACTGCACCTCCCTGGATCCCCTCCATCACTGCACCTCCCTGGATCCCCTCCATCACTTTACCTCCCTGGATCCCCTCCATCACTTTACCTCCCTGGGTCCCTCCATCACTGTACCTCCATCACTGCACCTCCCTGGATCCTTTCCATCACTTTACCTCCCTGGGTCCCTCCATCACTGTACCTCCATCACTGTACCTCCCTGGGTCCCTCCATCACTGTACCTCCATCACTGTACCTCCCTGGGTCCCTCCATCACTGCACCTCCCTGGATCCCCTCCATCACTTTACCTCCCTGGGTCTCTCCATCACTGTACCTCCATCACTGCACCTCCCTGGATCCCCTTATTTATATTTTACAAAACCTGAGTAACATGTACGTCGATGGGCCATATTAAAGCAAAACTACCTACTGATTATTGGACTTAAATTCATCAGCTCTGGCTTTTAGTTCTTCATGTTGTTGCTCTGCAGGAGTAAAGGCAGTCTGTTCTCCAGGGTTCCAGCGGTGATCCTGTGATCGATTTCATGGACTTCTTAAGAATGGCGTCAACGCGCGCTTATCCCAAACTTCCACACCTGACTTGACTAAACATGACTTAACCACTCATGACTCGGCAAACATGCAAATAATTAATCCAAGAACACACCGGCCAGGCTTATTCCAGCTGCTCATTACCCTGGATGTCTTTATTCTCCTTTTTAAAATCCAAATGCTGGAAGTTATTACAACTTCATATTTTAGACCGAACAGCTTCCTCCTTTAGTCAATTTGGATCTTTTGAACAGTGTTTTTGACAGTATTGTGTTTCCATTTGGTTTTCATTACCAATGTTACCGTGTTGAGTGACACTTGTTTCTGTCTTGAAACATGAAAATCAAACCACAACATCAAATATCTGATAAATCCATTTTAATGGAAAATGTAAAACCCTTTTGAACTTCAATGTACAAAGCATGTAACACTTGCACTTTAAAATTTGAAATTGAAGCAAGCCGTGTTTTAAAAAAATACCTCAGTGAATGTATATATGTATATATTTACATATTATAGTCAACTTTTTATTCTTTTATTATTTAAGTTCAAAAGTTCACCATAGTAAATCTTAACAAAAACAAGACAATCAATTCTTTTCTTAAATAAATTACATCTTTTTTGTAAATGTCTTAATTTTACAGCGAATACTTTTTTTTTTTCATAAAATGCTGAAGTGTATAAGCCATTTAGTTTTTACACTTTACACAGTCTTTACAATAGTTTGGCAGTTCTTTTTCAGAAAATGTATTTATGGCATGAGGACTGTAGAGCATCAACATTTCCCAAAGTACAGGCATTAGCTGTGTGTGTGTGTGTGTGTGTGTGTGTGTGTGTGTGTGTGTGTGTGTGTGTGTGTGTGTGTGTGTGTGTGTGTGTGTGTGTGTGTGTGTCCTCTATCACAGTAGAGCCGTATTTCAACAGAAAACCACAAAGCAAAAGAAAAGAACGGTACTGTACAGGTCACATTTACATGAATGTTTTTTGTCTCAGTTACATGGCATTATCATAGAGCTATAAAATAAATACATCTTCACAGAGGGAGGAGGGATGAGGAGCGACGACAGACAGAAAAAGTAGAAAAAAGGACGAGACGGACAGATCACAGAGGAAACACGGACTTGATTGTGGAAACATCAGAGCTGTGAGTTTGATCTGATGTTGCTGGTGATGCTGATGTGATCAGCTGAGGTCTTCAGTCTGACTGCACTTCATAGACAGAGCAGCAGGGGGTGCCAGTCACTGCCGGGTTGCCATGGAAATTGCATCTTAGACAGATGCCCGGCCGTCTGGCTCCTCAGCTGAGTGTTCTCCTCCGGTGTGAGCGGCTGTGGGGAGGCGCAGACCCTCGCTGACGTTCCTCCTCTTGGCACTGAAGGTTTGGGGTGATGGGAGACTGCAGAGGAGGAGCAGGAGGAGCAGCAGAAGCAGGATGAGGGGCTGAGGAGCAGCAGGAGCAGGAGGAGAAAGAGCAGGAGCAGCAGGAGATCAGGATGAGAAGCTGATGAAGGAGGTTCACTCTGCAGAGTGAGGACGAGGCTGAGGGGGTGTCATGAGTTCTCCTCTTCCTCGTCTACATCTGAGCTCCTCTTCAGAGAGCACACCGCCTCCTTCACACAGTGGTACAGGATGTTCTTCACCTGAGGAGGAGGAGGAGGAGGGGGGAGGAGAGATGGTTTGAAGTAATGTTGCAAACAGATTGAAAGTAAACAGTTTGATTTAGGAGGACATGAAGAGATAAAAGGTGCTCCACACCAAAAAATGACTGAATGAAGCTCCAAAGCTCCAGAGAGACAAAATGAAATGTGATATCATGAAGTTTAACGTGTTTAACATCTGGAAGCATCACAGTCAGACCACGTTCATGTTCATGAACGTGGTCAAAAGAAAAGTGACGTAACAAACAGAAGAGATTTAGAGCTCTGAAGCTCCAACTTTGTGAAGCTCTAACACTCTGAAGCTCCAACTCTGTGAAGCTCTAACTCTGTGAAGCTCCAACACTGTGAAGCTCTAACACTCTGAAGCTCCAACTCTGTGAAGCTCTAACTCTGTGAAGCTCCAACACAGTGAAGCTCCAACTCTGAAGCTCCACCTCTGTGAAGCTCCACCTCTGTGAAGCTCTAACACTCTGAAGCTCCAACTCTGTGAAGATCCAACTCTGTGAAGCTCTAACACTCTGAAGTTCCAACTCTGTGAAGCTCCAACACTCTGAAGCTCCACCTCTGTGAAGCTCTAACACTCTGAAGCTCCAACTCTGTGAAGCTCCAACTCTAAAGCTCCACCTCTGTGCAGCTCTAACACTCTGAAGCACCAACACTGTGAAGCTCCAACTCTGTGAAGTTCTAACACTCTGAAGCTCCAACTCTGTGAAGCTCCAACACTGTGAAGCTCCAACACTCTGAAGCTCCAACACTCTGAAGCTCTAACACTCTGAAGCTCTAACACTCTGAAGCTCCAACTCTGTGAAGCTCCAACTCTGTGAAGCTCCAACTCTGTGAAGCTCTAACACTCTGAAGCACCAACACTGTGAAGCTCCAACTCTGTGAAGCTCTAACACTCTGAAGCTCCAACTCTGTGAAGCTCCAACACTGTGAAGCTCCAACACTCTGAAGCTCCAACACTCTGAAGCTCTAACACTCTGAAGCTCTAACACTCTGAAGCTCCAACTCTGTGAAGCTCCAACTCTGTGAAGCTCCAACACAGTGAAGCTCCAACTCTGAAGCTCCACCTCTGTGAAGCTCCAACTCTGTGAAGCTCTAACACTCTGAAGCTCCAACTCTGTGAAGCACCAACACTCTGAAGCTCAAACTCTGTGAAGCTACAACACTCTGAAGCTCCAACACTGTGAAGCTCCAACTCTGTGAAGCTCTAACACTCTGAAGCTCCAACACAGTGAAGCTCCAACTCTGAAGCTCCACCTCTGTGAAGCTCCAACTCTGTGAAGCTCTAACACTCTGAAGTTCCAACTCTGTGAAGCTCCAACACTCTGAAGCTCCACCTCTGTGAAGCTCCAACACTGTGAAGCTCCAACACTCTGAAGCTCCACCTCTGTGAAGCTCCAACACGCTGAAGCTCCAACACTGTGAAGCTCTAACACTCAGTGTGTTAGTGTGTCTCACAATGTGTTTCAATGTGTTAGTGTGTCTCACAATGTGTTAGTATGTCTCACAATGTGTTAGTGTGTCTCACAATGTGTTACAGTGTGTCTCACAATGTGTTAGTGTGTCTCACAATGTGTTAGTGTGTCTCACAATGTGTTACAGTGTGTCTCACAATGTGTTAGTATGTCGCACAATGTGTTAGTGTGTCTCACAATGTGTTACAGTGTGTCTCACGATGTGTTAGTGTGTCTCACAATGTGTTAGTATGTCTCACAATGTGTTACAGTGTGTCTCACAATGTGTTACAATGTGTTAGTGTGTCTCACAATGTGTTACAGTGTGTCTCACAATGTGTTAGTGTGTCTCACAATGTGTTACAGTGTGTCTCACAATGTGTTAGTGTGTCTCACAATGTGTTACAGTGTGTTCGTGTGTCTCACAATGTGTTAGTGTGTGTTAGTGTGTCTCACAATGTGTTAGTGTGTCTCACAATGTGTTAGTGTGCCTCACAATGTGTTACAGTGTGTTCGTGTGTCTCACAATGTGTTAGTGTGTGTTAGTGTGTCTCACAATGTGTTAGTGTGCCTCACAATGTGTTACAGTGTGTTCGTGTGTCTCACAATGTGTTACAGTGTGTTCGTGTGTCTCACAATTTGTTAGTGTGTCTCACAATGTGTTAGTGTGTCTCACAATGTGTTAGTGTGTCTCACAATGTGTTAGTGTGTTCGTGTGTCTCACAATTTGTTAGTGTGTCTCACAATGTGTTAGTGTGTCTCACAATGTATTAGTGTGTCTCACAATGTGTTACAGTGTGTTAGTGTGTCTCACAATTTGTTAGTGTGTCTCACAATGTGTGTTAGTGTGTCTCACAATGTGTGTTAGTGTGTCTCACAATGTGTTAGTGTGTCTCACAATGTGTTACAGTGTGTTAGTGTGTCTCACAATGTGTTACAGTGTGTTAGTGTGTCTCACAATGTGTTCCAGTGTGTTAGTGTGTGTTAGAGTGTGTTAGTGTGTCTCACAATGTGTTACAGTGTGTTCATGTGTCCCACAATGTGTTAGTGTGTCTCACAATTTGTGAGTGTGTCTCACAATGTGTTACAGTGTGTTCGTGTGTCTCACAATGTGTTACAGTGTGTTCGTGTGTCTCACAATGTGTTAGTGTGTCTCACAATGTGTTACAGTGTGTTAGTGTGTCTCACAATGTGTTACAGTGTGTTAGTGTGTGTTAGAGTGTGTTAGTGTGTCTCACAATGTGTTACAGTGTGTTAGTGTGTCTCACAATGTGTTACAGTGTGTTCATGTGTCCCACAATGTGTTAGTGTGTCTCACAATTTGTGAGTGTGTCTCACAAATTGTGTGTCTCACAATGTGTTAGTGTGTTCGTGTGTCTCACAATGTGTTCGTGTGTCTCACAATGTGTTAGTGTGTCTCACAATGTGTTAGTGTGTGTTAGTGTGTCTCACAATGTGTTAGTGTGTCCACAATTTGTTAGTGTGTCTCACAATGTGTTAGTGTGTCTCACAATGTGTTACAGTGTGTTCGTGTGTCTCACAATTTGTTAGTGTGTCTCACAATGTGTTAGTGTGTCTCACAATGTGTTAGTGTGTTCGTGTGTCTCACAATTTGTTAGTGTGTCTCACAATGTGTTAGTGTGTGTTAGTGTGTCTCACAATGTGTTAGTGTGTCTCACAATGTGTTACAGTGTGTTCGTGTGTCTCACAATTTGTTAGTGTGTCTCACAATGTGTTAGTGTGTGTTAGTGTGTCTCACAATGTGTTAGTGTGTCTCACAATTTGTTAGTGTGTCTCACAATGTGTTAGTGTGTGTTAGTGTGTCTCACAATGTGTTAGTGTGTCTCACAATGTGTTACAGTGTGTTAGTGTGTCTCACAATGTGTTCCAGTGTGTTAGTGTGTGTTAGAGTGTGTTAGTGTGTCTCACAATGTGTTACAGTGTGTTCATGTGTCCCACAATGTGTTAGTGTGTCTCACAATTTGTGAGTGTGTCTCACAATGTGTTACAGTGTGTTCGTGTGTCTCACAATGTGTTAGTGTGTCTCACAATGTGTTCCAGTGTGTTAGTGTGTGTTAGAGTGTGTTAGTGTGTCTCACAATGTGTTACAGTGTGTTCGTATGTCTCACAATGTGTTAGTGTGTCTCACAATGTGTTAGTGTGTTAGTGTGTCTCACAATGTGTTCCAGTGTGTTAGTGTGTGTTAGAGTGTGTTAGTGTGTCTCACAATGTGTTACAGTGTGTTAGTGTGTCTCACAATGTGTTCCAGTGTGTTAGTGTGTGTTAGAGTGTGTTAGTGTGTCTCACAATGTGTTACAGTGTGTTAGTGTGTCTCACAATGTGTTACAGTGTGTTCGTGTGTCTCACAATTTGTTAGTGTGTCTCACAATGTGTTAGTGTGTCTCACAATGTGTTAGTGTGTTCGTGTGTCTCACAATTTGTTAGTGTGTCTCACAACGTGTTAGTGTGTGTTAGTGTGTCTCACAATGTGTTAGTGTGTCTCACAATGTGTTACAGTGTGTTCGTGTGTCTCACAATTTGTTAGTGTGTCTCACAATGTGTTAGTGTGTGTTAGTGTGTCTCACAATGTGTTAGTGTGTCTCACAATTTGTTAGTGTGTCTCACAATGTGTTAGTGTGTGTTAGTGTGTCTCACAATGTGTTAGTGTGTCTCACAATGTGTTACAGTGTGTTAGTGTGTCTCACAATGTGTTCCAGTGTGTTAGTGTGTGTTAGAGTGTGTTAGTGTGTCTCACAATGTGTTACAGTGTGTTCATGTGTCCCACAATGTGTTAGTGTGTCTCACAATTTGTGAGTGTGTCTCACAATGTGTTACAGTGTGTTCGTGTGTCTCACAATGTGTTAGTGTGTCTCACAATGTGTTCCAGTGTGTTAGTGTGTGTTAGAGTGTGTTAGTGTGTCTCACAATGTGTTACAGTGTGTTCGTATGTCTCACAATGTGTTAGTGTGTCTCACAATGTGTTAGTGTGTTAGTGTGTCTCACAATGTGTTCCAGTGTGTTAGAGTGTGTTAGTGTGTCTCACAATGTGTTACAGTGTGTTAGTGTGTCTCACAATGTGTTCCAGTGTGTTAGTGTGTGTTAGAGTGTGTTAGTGTGTCTCACAATGTGTTACAGTGTGTTCATGTGTCCCACAATGTGTTAGTGTGTCTCACAATTTGTGAGTGTGTCTCACAAATTGTGTGTCTCACAATGTGTTAGTGTGTTCGTGTGTCTCACAATGTGTTCGTGTGTCTCACAATGTGTTAGTGTGTCTCACAATGTGTTAGTGTGTTAGTGTGTCTCACAATGTGTTAGTGTGTGTTAGTGTGTCTCACAATGTGTTAGTGTGTCTCACAATGTGTTACAGTGTTCGTGTGTCTCACAATGTGTTAGTGTGTCTCACAATGTGTTACAGTGTTCGTGTGTCTCACAATGTGTTAGTGTGTCTCACAATGTGTTACAGTGTTCGTGTGTCTCACAATGTGTTAGTGTGTCTCACAATGTGTTAGTGTGTCTCACAATGTGTTACAGTGTTCGTGTGTCTCACAATGTGTTAGTGTGTCTCACAATGTGTTAGTGTGTCTCACAATGTGTTACAGTGTTCGTGTGTCTCACAATGTGTTAGTGTGTCTCACAATGTGTTAGTGTGTCTCACAATGTGTTACAGTGTGTTAGTGTGTCTCACAATGTGTTAGTGTGTCTCACAATGTGTTAGTGTGTGTTAGTGTGTCTCACAATGTGTTAGTGTGTCTCACAATCTGTTACAGTGTGTCTCACAATGTGTTAGTGTGTGTTAGTGTGTTACAGCAGCCTCCTGAGTGTCTCTGTGCTCGCTCTGCTGTCAAGGAGAATGGACTGAATGGATTGTGTTGATCTGTCATTCTCACCTGCAGCTTGTCCTCATAGTTGACCTCCTCCCTGTTGGGCCGCAGGTCCTGAGTGAGGTGGAAGGAGCTTGAGACGTGTTCTGGAGACACAAAGTCATTGATGACCTGGACGCAGCTGTGGAGGTTTTGGACCTGAAACCAAGAGACAAAGCAGAGCTCAATACACCCAATGGCACACAGTGACAAACAGGGACACAGACAGTGATGGAGGAGAGCAGGTTGTGTCCTCATGGTTCAGTTTATGGTCTCGTTCAAATGTTCCTCCACGTTTCATGTTTGTTAAACAGTTCATGTTGCATCAGTCGCTTTGGACCCGCCTGAGGTGGTGCAGTGGTGGTGTGTGTGTGTGTGTGTGTGTGTGTGTGTGTGTGTGTGTGTGTGTGTGTGTGTGTGTGTGTGTGTGTGTGTGTGTGTGTGTGTGTGTGTGTGTGTGTACCTGGTGCATGGCCCCTGCAGGAATGAGGACCGAGTCTCCCAGGAACTGCACCACGGTCCAGCCCTGCACTCCGTGTTCGTCCAGCAGACGCTGACGCTGCTTCCTGCTCAGGTACCAGCTCTGCTCCCTGAGGGGGTCCTGCTCCAGAGGCACCTCCACACCCTGCTCCTTACACAGCTGAGGAGGAGGAGGAGGAGGAGGAGGAGGAGGAGGAGGAAGAGGAAGAGGAAGAGGAGGAGGAGCAGGAGCAGGAGGAAGAGGGGGCAAGGAGGAGGAGGAGGAGGAGGAGGAAGGGGAGTGGGAGGAGGAGGAGAAAGAGGGGGAGAGGAGGAGGAAGAGAAGGGGGAGGAAGAGGAGGAGAGAAGGAAGGGGAGGAGGAGGAAGAAGAGGGGGAGAGGAGGGGGAAGAAGAGGAGGGGGAGGAGGAGCAGGAGGAAGAGGGGGAGAGGTGGAGCAGGAGGAAGAGGAGGAGGAGCAGGAGGAAGAGGGGGAGCAGGAGGAAGAAGAGGGGGAGAAAGAAGAAGAGGAGGAGTAGGAGGAGGAGCAGGAGGAAGAGGAGGAGCAGGAGGAAGAGGAGGGGGAGGAGGAGCAGGAGGAAGAGGAAGAGGGGGAGAGGAGGAGTAGGAGGAAGAAGAGGGGGAGGAAGAAGAAGAGGAGGAGGAGGAGCAGGAGGAGGAGGAGGAGCAGGAGGAAGAGGAGGGGGAGGAGGAGCAGGAGAAAGAGGAGGAGGAGGAGCAGGAGGAAGAGGGGGAGGGGGACTGTTTTAGGCCCAGTTTCCAGTTTCAATTTCTAGTGAAAACACAAACATTTGGTTGTGTGTTGGGGGTCCGATTCCGGCGCTCAGAGCCACTCCGATTTGGTCACCATGGCCAGAGTAACTAGTTCTTCTGCACATGCTCAGTAGCCGGACAAGTGAATTTTATTTTATTTTATTTGTATAGCACCAAATACCACAGTCATTTCCCGACACGTTCACGGAGAAAAAGCGACAATGGAGCGCGAGCAAGCAGTGGACACGGTAACAACGTCTTACAGAGCGGCAGGACTCTCCGTCCACATTCTCCTGGGACTTCCATCCAAACAGACCACATTTTCAAAATGTGTAAACGTGAAACTTGTGAAATGAAAACTCACAAATGATGTGTTTTCACTCGAAACGTTGCGTAAACGAGACCTTAGTTACAGTTACTTTAGCCTCGTTTCCACTGCGCAGTTTGTGCTGCTATGGTATAGTACGGTTTACTGTGTCGTTCCACTGACAAAACTTGTAGATAGTACTGAAAGTACCGTACTACAATTTTTGGTAACCCCTATGTTGAGGTAGCGAGCTCATCAGTACGATTCCAGAAGGTGGAGCTCAACGCAGCCGTCTGCTGATTGGTCAGTGACGGTCGTCTCTCGGGACAAACAGTAATACTAAAGTATCTCCTCGCCGTATGAACCCTCCATTGCTCTCATCCGCTGCTTTGTGCTCACTGGTTGTTGAGTTAACCGGTTTATTGATATGTGGCACTACACTGCCCCCTGGTGTTCAGACGAGGTGTAGCTCCGCCTCATGAGCTGCAGCTGTGCCTCCTGAGCGGCAAAGCAACTGATGTGTTCCTCTGCTCCTCCTTTACTGTCACACAGTGATGATGTCACATTCTTGCATCGTTCACAACCCGCCGACATTTAACTGTGCTCTCTGTGGCGGAACCATGTAGTGTGTTAGTGTGTGTGTGTGTGTGTGTGTGTGTATGTGTGTGTGTGTGTGTGTATACTGACCTTGTGCAGGAACTCGCGCACTTTCTCCATGTCTCTGTTGAGGTAGATGTGCCACAACGCCCCCGGTGTTTCACTGGAGTCCTTCAGCCTCTTTCGAACACCTTCGTCTAGATCCTCCTCCTCCAGACGCTTCAACACGCCTACACACACACACACACACACACACACACACACACACACACACACACACACACACACACACACACACACACACACACACACACACACACACACACACACACACACACACACACACACACACACACACACACACACACACACACACACACACACACACACACACACACACACACACACAGCTCCAGATGATTGTGTCATTGTGACCTAAACTAAACCAACATGTGAATTTCAAAGTGATAGAACGTGCCACACGCTCCGGTTCCTCACAGATGGAAAGAGTCTCTCAGGGTAAAAGAAGCATCGTACAACAAAGAATCTCTCTCACTGCTTGTGTACTTCCAGTACTCTTCTTGTTCCATGAAAGAAGCCGACCGGAGAACAAAGTTCTCTTTTCAGAACTCAGAACTTCAGGAGTACTCACCGGTTTTGGACAGGACGCCGTTGCCCTTGGCGACGCCAACATAGACCAGAACCGAGACGACGTCTGAGACCTCCACGTGGAGGTTGGCCGTCCCGAAGTCCTGGTCCTGAGAGGCAGCTACACCTGCAAAGCCGAGAACAGCACAGAACCTCAGAACCTCGGTCCTGCGCTCACACACTGTTTCCTGCTCTGGCAGGATCTCCTCTCACTGAACATGAACAGGGATGAATGTAGAAACACTGAGGGAACAACAATCATGACTCAACAGGTTTTGTTCTTTTTTTAACAAATATTCAGCCAAAACTTATAAACTCTCAAAGATACATGACAAACATGAGGAATGACTTCACTTTTAATAAATGGTGAATTATTGTTTGTATCTCTTTGTTTTTGTGGAAAACGAACCGTTCTTGAGCCGAACCTGCAGCAGATTAACATGAGCTGCTTGCTTTAGTGTTCCAAAGACACTTTTACCTTTTTGTTTTACATCCTAACACATTTACAAAGAGAAGAGAAACAGAGGAGGATCCAGATCAGTCATATTCTGTCATGCAGGTGCAGGAGGTGCAGGAGGTGCAGGAGGTGCAGGAGGTGCAGGAGGTGCAGGAGGTGCAGGAGCACCATGATGGAGGAGTCCAATCTGCAGCTGTTTGACTCAGTCAGGACTTGCTTGGACCAGTTGGGTCTGTTATTCATCATCTCCTGCTTCAGGTGGAGCTGGTGGGTTGCATGTGTTTTGGACTGTGGGAGGAAACTGGAGAACCTGGAGGAACCCCCCCCCACGCACAGGGAGAACATGCAAACTCCACGCAGAAAGGCCCCGCTGGGATTTTAACCCACAACATTATCGCTGTGAGGTGAGGGCGCTAACCACTGTGCCACAAAAGCCGCGGTTCCTCCGGCTGTTTGTGGCGGGACGGAACGGGGCGGGTTCTGCTGTGGTTCCACTAACAAAGGTTGTGCATGGTACAGAGAACACGGTAACCACTGGTTACATTTTCTGCCCCCCCTCCATTGAGGTACTGAAGAAGGGTCTCGGGAGGAGCTACAACGCAGCCGTCTGCTGATTGGTCAGTGACCATCGTCACTCTCGACTTGCCCAAAATATTTAAATATTTCATCGGTCGTAAATCCTCTGTTGTTGTTTACCTTCACCGCTTGGCTCGCTGGTTGTTTAGTTAACTGGTTTATTGAAACATCGGCGCTCCACAGCACCGCGGCCTTTCAACAAGGTGCAGACGCTCCTCTCAGTAACAGGAGGGGCGGGGCTTCAGCAGGAGCTCCTCCTCTCAGTAACAGGAGGGGCGGAGTTTCAACAGGGGCTCCTCCTCTCAGTAACAGGAGGGGCTCTGACGGCCACGCAGTTGCTGCCGGCCGAGTTCTTGACCCGACACGCCCCCGTACTGTTCACAATCTCTGCCTACATTTTAACTGCACTGTCTGCGTCACAGACTTGGGTCTGGGTGGGCTTTGCCATACCGGACCCTGCCGCCCCGGTACAGACTGCGGTGGGACCACGGCTTAAGTTGGATCTGCTGGAACCTGTTAGACCTGCTGGATGGTTTGGAACCTGTTGGACCTGCCGGATGGTTTGGAACCTTCAGTTAGTGTGTTTTGTAGTGCAGGTTTCTCTCCTACCATAAGCGCAGCAGAGTCTGGGTCCCAGATCCGGCCTGACGAAGAAGGAGGGCAGGTGGGAGGCCAGGTTGAGGTTCCCCTCTGGATCAGAATATTCCGGCAGCGGCAGATTCTTCATCAGGTCATCATATCTGCAGGAAATCAGTCGGCTTAGATTCCCAGACACAAACCTTCCTTAGTGACAGCAGAGAGCAGAAGGTTGTACCTAGAGGGCATGAGGGCCATGAACTCCTCTCCAGACGGCCAGTCCTTCAGCCGGTACACCATCGGTTCTCCATCCTTGGACCTGGGCCGCTCTGAACACAAGAACCGCATCATCAGTGAGACTTGATGGGGAATCAGCCTTTTAACCTCAAAAGCTCCTAACAAGCAGCTCCATCATGTTGGCAGCTAATAACCAGCAGAAGACTTGATTCTCAGAGTGCTGGTTATTAGCTGCCAACATGATGGAGCTAATAACCAGCAGAAGACTTGATTCTCAGAGTGCTGTGCTCTGAAGCTTCCTAGATGACATTAGTTGACATTACATCAGTGGCGGGCGTCAGGACCTGAAGGCTGAATCAGACTGATGTTGATCATCAATACTTCTTCAATAATTCCAAACTGTCTGTCTGCTTCCTCTCATAGTTTCTCTCCTGACTGCTGCTTCCAGACTGAACTTCCATATTAAAGCTTTGAACCAATCACAGTCCAGCCATCTCAGCCACCTGTTGCCGGGTAAAGAAATCTGCCTGAAGCCCTCAGGTTCAGTTCTGCAGGCGTCTGCAGTGTAAACTAAGAGTCGGTCACGCTGCTGCTTCAACCAATCAGATTTAGATATTGACGACTCAGGACCTTCTAGAAGGCTGAGGGTGACGTCAGCATATTCAAGCCCTCTGATTGGATGGTCAGGGAGTTCACTCTCCAGCTAGCTGACTGCATCTGGAGCAGCTGCATGAACAAAATATAGTTGGTTGATTTAATAGAGGTTTTGATCAACCTACAATGGCTGAAGGAGAATTAAAGAGATTTGGTTGCAGATTTATTGTCAAAACCATTTTCAAGACGGACTTTTCCTGGAGGTCATTGACGTCAACGTGGCGTCTGAACACAGGGTTGTTATCCTCTGACACATTTTGCAAATTTGTTTCTGATAAAATTTCTTTCTTTATTCAAACTAATAAATCACAATCTACTTCTCCTTCCCTTTTGTGGGAAACTTTTAAAGCAGTAATACGTGGTGAGATTATTTCCTACTGTGCCAGGCCAAACAAACAGGGACAGCGAAGACAACAACTACTGGAAGCAATTCAGCTAATTGATAACCAGCATTCCTGATCTCCTAATTCAACCCTAAGAACAGAGAGACTGAAGCTCCAAACTGAATTTGACATCATTTCCACAAACAAAGCAGAGCTACTTCTAAGGCACACAAAGAGTACATACTATGAACACAGCAACAGACAGGGCCGGTTGGCTGCTGGCATTGACAATTAAACACGTTTCTTTGAGAACAAAAAAACGTGGTCACCACTGGATAAATTCGCCATTGGTCACGTGACCCTCACCAGGGGGCCCCCAGGCCCCCACCTCAGAAGCTGCATCCCTGCAGCTCACCACCAACTCCGCCACACCCATGGTCTGGAAACCTGAGACCAGCTCAAGGAGATTGGCTGTGACGCATCCTCAGCGCAGCAGGGGTCGGACTATGATTTCTGAATTATTTCTGAATTAATACATTTTGTTAATAAACGCCTGTTAGCTGAATTGAACGCTTCTTGGTGTTTATTGTGTATTTATCGTTGACAATTCACTGGTTTGTAACAGTCTGTGCTCGGATCTCACACCTTCCCTTTTATTTAAGATTGTTATATTTTACACTGAAATATTAACTAACTTAAATAAACCTTCTACGAGACTGATATTTTGGTTTTAGCTATTTTCAGTTTATCTGGTGGTGCCCCAATTTATTATTAATAAATAAATAACAAATTTAAATTATTTTTGATAATTTATTAACTTTTAAGTAATTACTCAATTACTTTAGGAGTTGTTAATGAGTAAATGACTGTTTACCTCCATTAATAATTTAAATTTTTCATAAATTACTTCCAGTGATTTATTACTTTCAGTAATCTATTACTTACAGTAATTTAATGGTAATAACCAACCATAAATCCCAACACCACTAATGCCCATCTATGATAACCATTTATTTCCACCATCAACTCAATTCAGTTTTCTCTTTGTGAAGGGATAAAGGCTTGGTTTATTTTAAACAACTCTTTGTTGATAAAGTTTTCATTTCTTTTGAAACTCTTAAAGCCAAATTTGATCTTCCACAATCTCATTTATGTAGATATTTTCAGGTTTGCGGTTTTGCTCACCATAATTTTCCCCACTTTCCCCATGAACCATCTGACTCCCTCACAGATACGATCCCCTCTTACCCTGCAGGATCCTCTCAGCAGTGGTCAGGATGACTGAATCACCATCTCCTCTAGCAGATAGAAATACTTGGCAATCAGAACTCAGTGTTACTTTGTCAGCTGACCCTGCTTTTTTCTTGCTTGTGGCCGCAGGCGAATCCTCCAGTCCTGGAAGGATTAAAAACCTCCACCTTCTAATTCTTGGTTGAAAGACCTGATGTCCTTCATTTACTTAGAAAAAATCAAGTTCAGTATGAGAGGTTGTCTAGACAATTTTAATAAAACGTGGGGCCTCTTTCTGTCCTTAGTCAATGCGAGGCCATCTTTGGAAGACTAATTCTATAGTTGGCAGTTTCATAGAGCAGGATGTTACTAGGTTATATAGACCATCATGCATAGAATAACACTAGTCTTTTTTTTTTAAATATACTTATGATTACATATTAAGATAATTTATGTATTTTCATTTTCATTATTTTTCACATAATTTATGTTTACTTATTTGTCTCATACATTCTAGTTTTAGTTGCTTTCATAAATTTCTTTATTTGTGTGTGTGTGTGTGTGTGTGTGTGTGTGTGTGTGGGGGGGGGGGGGGGGGGGGGTTGTTGTTGTGTTAAGAAAAATAAAACCGGGTTTGATGTACCTTGAGAAGAATGTATAAACTGCTGGAAACCAAATAAAAAATATATAAAAAAAAACAAACTCCATGGCAGGATTCTATTATTTACCATTATATTATTTTCAAGACCATGAAAAACTGATGTTTGTCACCGTCCTCGACCCTCAGAAGTTTTGGGAAAAGCAGCTGCTATTCAATACAGCTGCAGCAGAAGGTGAGACTGAACTTGGATTGTTTTCATCAGTAAAGGTATTTATTCTGGCTACACGAGTATCTATCTGTAATACAAAGGCTCTTTATACTGCATTTCTGCATGGTAACATGGTTCTTGTAGCCATAAAGAAGTTATTGATGGGTGGATTGACTCAGACCAGCACTGGTGAAGGCTGAGGACTGAAATACAGGCCGCCACTGCATTACAGTACATTAGATCACAATACATTAGATTACATTACATTAGATTTTGATAAATGGTCCAGAAGAGGAATGGGAGGAACATCTAACCTCTACACTGACAACAGGTTTGCCTTATTTTAACAACTATTACAGACATTTTATCTTCCCAAGTCCCATTTATCAAGCAGAGATTTTGTGGCCTTTAATTCCTCCTGAAACTACTTGAAACAATTTGTAAATGCAAGGCCGACACAAAACAAATAGTGAGTAGAAAGTACATGTGGCCCAACACCTGGATCATCTGGACTCTCTCCAACACACATGAGAAACTGATCTGAATGAAAAAAATAATGCAAAGAATTGCCTCCTCCTTAATATGCCCCGACATGCTGCGGCTCAGTTTGAAATAGTGCAGCGTCTCCGCTGGACCACAGCAAGACTGAGATGAAGAACGATATGGATCCGACATGTGGCGGCTACTAACAAGCCCCAGTCACTTTACACGGGTTCTGCTTCTGCCCAAAGGTGTCTCGTTATTGGTAATCTGTTTCTGAGATTGAGCAACGTCTCCAGGAGATTGACGTAGAGGGTGTGTTCACATTGTTTTGTCACATTTGAAAAGATAAACGAGTGATCACTGGTCTTGTGGGACCCTGAGTGGAGGGGAACTCACTGGTGATGTCCTCGAACCCGTCCCAGAACTCCTTGATGCCAGAGTTGGAGACCACCTGGTCCTTACAGTTGAGAAGGTCTCCCTGGTGGTCTGCAAACTCCTGGTTGAAGGAGTCCGCCTTCCACAGGACGGCGTTGAGTCGCTTGTGGATCCCCGACACCAACACGGGCTGCACCAACAAACACACACAGGGTTCAAACACGGGTCCAGGAGGGGGAGCAAGTCCTGCCAGCAGACCGCCGTACCTGCCCCTGCTTCCAGCACTCTCTGAACAGCCTCCAGTTGTTCTGGTTGCGGTGGTCTTTGAGCCAGAGCAGCCGCCGGTGGTTCAGCCAGCAGTGGGGGACGTCTGGATACTGATTGGAGGAGTCGTCCGCCATCGCCACGCCCACCGGCACCGCCTTCTTCCTGTCCGGTTTGACGTCCTCGGTGCCGGTGGGGGAGGGGCTGCTGTTGGTGTGGTTGGGGGGGATGGTCGGCTCTTGTTTGATTGACAACTTGGTGGTGATGCTCTGCCGACTGGCGGGGATTTTATTCTCCACCACTGAGGCGATGATATCATCCAGAATGTTGGGCATGGTGCGGCCGCCTTTCCCAGCCTGCAGAGAATCAGATACACACTCAACTGTGATTCTACTGAATTCATACTGAACAGACATGATGGGTTTCTATTTCTGAACTCTCCCATCAAGTTTTCCTACATGTCTTATTGCTCGTCTTCTTCATTACAGCAGTGTAGATGTTTATTATCAATCATCAGAAAACAGTTGAAACATTCTAAATGATTAAAACAACCTAAGCTGACTCAGGCTGGGTTTACATGACGACATTTTCCAAGGGAAGACACAAAACGTTTGTTGTGTTTTGAGTGTCTGTTTACATGCCAGTGATGCTCGGAGCTGCTCAGGAAGCAACTTTTTGAAAATCGTGGTCCTGGTCACCACGTTGGTAGTAACTAGTAGTTCTGCACATGCTCAGTAGAGCCAATCAGAACAAAGATTCCTTTGTGTTGCCATGACTACCAGTCCATATTCTCCTGGACTTGGTGCTTTTATTTTGACAGCCACCATAATAACAATACAAATTGGTATTTTTATATTGACATCAATAACAATCTAACTAGGTGGTTTTATTTTGACAGTCACCATAATAACAAACTAACTTGGTGGTTTTATTTTGACAGTCACCGTAATAACAATCTAACTTGGTGGTTTTATTTTGACAGTCACTGTAATAACGATCCAACTTGCTCCATAAATGAAATGAATTGAATTGAATTGAATTGAATTGAATTGAATAAGCGTCTCCAATTGTGAAACTTTCTGAAAGTGACATGGGACAGATGTGAAGCTCGGCGGTCACTGCAGAGACGCCGCACTTTGTTTGTTTTAAAAAGGTTCAAGAAATAAAGGTGAGCTGAGGAGTGGACATGGCAGTGGACATGGCAGTGGACATGGCAGTGGACATACCTGCGAGGCGGTGGAGTAGACGGGGGCGAAGGCGATGCCTGCGTCGGTGGAGCCCAGCTTGAGCTTCCCTGCGGTGGTGGTGAGGAGATCTCTGAGGGTGGAGCCCTGCTCCGCGCTGCTCGACACCACCGACGACGCCTTACACTGCTGCACCACCTCCAGGCTCTCCACCTCCCGGGACTCCTTCACACACTTAGACAGCACCGACTCCTTGTTCTCTGTGAGGAGCAGGAGGAGGAGGAGGAGAAGGAACAGGAGGAGGAGGAGCGGGAGGAGGAGGATGAGGAGGAACAGGAGGAGGAGGAGGAGGAGGAGGAGGAGGAGGAGCAGGAGGAGGAACAAGAGGAGGAACAGGAGGAGGAGGAGGAGCGGGAGGAGGAGGAACAGGAGGAGGAGGAGGAACAGGAGGAACAGGAGGAACAGGAGCAGGAGGAGGAGGAACAGGAGGAACAGGAGGAAGAGAAGGAGGAGGAAGAGGAGCAGAAGGAGGAGGAACAGGAGGAGGAGGAGGAGGAACAGGAGGAGGAGGAGGAGGAAGAGGAGAAACAGGAGGAGGAACAAGGAGGAACAGGAGGAGGAGGATGAGGAGGAACAGGAGGAGGAGGAGGAGCAGGAGGAGGAGGAAGAGGAGAAACAGGAGGAGGAACAAGAGGAGGAACAGGAGGAGGAGGAGAAGCGGGAGGAGGAGGAACAGGAGGAGGAGGAGGAAGAGGAGGAACAGGAGGAGCAGGAGGAGGAGGAACAGGAGGAACAGGAGGAAGAGAAGGAGGAGGAAGAGGAGCAGAAGGAGGAGGAACAGGAGGAGGAGGAGGAGGAAGAGGAGAAACAGGAGGAGGAACAAGGAGGAACAGGAGGAGGAGGAGGAAGAGGAGGAAGAGGAGGAACAGGAGCAGGAGGAGGAGGAACAGGAGGAACAGAAGGAGGGGGAACAGGAGGAATAGGAGGAGGAGGAGGAGGAGGAAGAGGAGGAACAGGAGGAGGAGGAAAAGGAGCAGGAGGAGGAGGAGGAAGAGGAGGGACAGGAGCAGGAGGAGGAGGAAAAGGAGCAGGAGGAGGAGGAGGAAGAGGAGGAACGGGAGCAGGAGGAGGAGGAGCAGAAGGAGGAGGAACAGGAGGAGGAGGAGGAGGAGCAGGAGGTGGAGGCGGAGGAGGAGCAGGAGGAGCAGGAGGGGGAAGAGGAGGAACAGGAGGAAGAGGAACAGGAGGAGGAGGAGCAGGATGAGGAGAAGAAGGAAGAGGAGGAGGAAGAGCAGGAGGAAGAAGAGGAGGAGGAGGAACAGCAAGAGGAGGAGGAAGAAGAGGAGGAGGAACAGGAGGAGGAAGAGAAGAAGGAAGAGGAGGAGGAAGAGCACACAAAAGTCATTCATCTCAAAATGAGAGCACATGAAGAGCTGGATTGACATGAACACAAAGTGATGAATCCAGAGTCTCCAGGAGGAGCTGTAGAGTCACTCCAGAGTCACTGGGAGGAGCTGTAGAGCCGCTCCAGATCAAGGTTTTAGGCAGCCAGCCATCCAGCCATCATTTGGACGGTCAATTGTATCGAAAAATCAAAACAATATTGGACGTGTTGCTCAAAGCCTCTAGAGCAGGGGACTCTAACTCAGTGTAGCTGGAACTGGAGGCGGAGTCTGAGTGAGGCTGGGGGCCGCTGGAGGCGGAGTCTGGGTGAGACTGGGGGCCGCTGGAGGCGGAGTCTGGGTGAGACTGGGGGCATCAGGGGCTCCTCAAAACAAGTTGGACAAAAAATCCTCAAATGTCATTATTAACAGTTTTAATGATTCCTTCTGAACATGAATGGAACGTTGAGTGAAGATCATGAACGGTTCTCCTGAACATGAATGGAACGTTGAGTAAAGATCATGAACGGTTCTCCTGAACATGAATGGAACGTTGAGTAAAGATCATGAACGGTTCTCCTGAACATGGGTTCTCTTGCCTCCTCCTTGCTACCAGAGACTTGGCAGCTCTTCTTCTCACATATCTGAGCCACATTTGCCTTGAGAGAAGAAGCAGTTGAGACCCTCAGAATGTCTAGAACATGGGTCAGGAACCCGTGGCTCTTTGGTTCCTCGAGCTGTGGAGCGCCACATTTCAATAAATCCAATCAACAAATCTACAATCCACCTTTATGATCAATACATGGTGGAATACGGCGTCACAACTCAGAAGTACAGCCAGCCACTCCCAAAGAACTACATGAATACCAGAAGCTTTTACTTTGACATTCATCCAACACCAAGAGCGCCATGGTAGGACGGCACCCCACCCAAAACCCTCTTCACTCCTGGTTGCTCACCCACAACTACTAAACCAAACTAAACTAGATCTGCTCCGTGGTCGTGGAGCGGGTCGCTGCAGTGCATCATGGGAGTTTCTGTCTGTCGCGCTTTAGCTGTTGTTGGGGTTATTTTAGTTTGTAGTGTTGGTAATGACTGTGTTGTGTTGTTTTTGTTGCTTTGTTCATGTAGGTAGTTAATTCATCTAGTTTAGTTTGGTTTAGTAGTTGTGGGTGAGCAACCAGGAGTGAAGAGGGTTTTGTGTAGGGTGTCCTCCTGCCATGGTTTGTCTGTTGGGTGATGTCAAAATAAAAGCTCAACTTTTACAGGATGCAAAAGTAATCCTAAATCTGTCTGTGGAAATTATGTAAACGTTGACCACACAGATTACCTGTCCTCTGCTTACAACCAACAACTCTTACCGTTCATGCCTTACCTGAACAAGTAAACACAACGAGTACTCTCACACCGTGTGGTGTATTCATGCTTTCATACAACTGCAGAGTCTTGTTTCATAATTGGAATTGTAATAGTAAAAATCTTATCAGATCCCGTAACGAGTCGTGAACAAAGTCCTTTCTGGAGAATCTTTTTGGCTTTGTCAGTCACATGCAGCAGGAGGTTTGTCCCTGTCACCAGCAGCTTTCTGAGGCCATCTAGTGGTCACAGATGGTATGGACTGTAAGTTTTACATGTCACTTCCTGATATGTCACATGACAACATTTAAAGGAACCCGCTCAGGGAAACTCAGGATGACTCAATGCAGACCGTTTTAAGTTATTGACGCAATAATCTGCCTTGAACCACTTGAAATCATCTAGAACCCAGATCCCAACTAGGAATGTTCTGGATGTTGTAGAACCAACACAGTAAAGTCCAGTTTTAGTGCAGCCTCTTCTCACTCTGATTGGTTCTTTATTCACCTGCCAGTCGTTTCCCTTTAGTTCCTCTTTTCCTTTCATTTACATTCAAACCTTCAGATATTCCATGTTGGTAAAGTTCAGTTTCTACATGAACCAGTTCAAAGTTCAGTTCACAAATTTTAATATAAACTAGTTCAGTTCATAGTTCTAAATCCACAGTTCCACAAATTAACTAGCTCATAGTTCTTTTTTTCCACTATGTTGCTGTGAGGTATTACCCTCAGAATACTGTCATTTCTCCATTGGTACCCCCCAGTCAGTCCTCACTGGTAGCCTTTCACCAACTCTTTTAGGAAGCCTCCTAACACCTTTCCTTAACTCCTATAGGAAGCCTCCTAACACCTTTCCTTAACTCCTATAGGAAGCCTCCTGACACCTTTCCTTAACTCCTTTAGGAAGCCTCCTAACATCTTTCATTAACTCCTTTAGGAAGCCTCCTAACTCCTTTCACTAACTCCTTAAGGAAGCCTCCTAACACCTTTCACTAACTCCTTTAGGAAGCCTCCTAACACCTTTCCTTAACTCCTTTAGGAAGCCTCCTAACATCTTTCACTAACACCTTTCCTTAAGGAAACTCCTTTAGGAAGCCTCCTAACACCTTTCCTTAACTCCTTTAGGAAGCCTCCTAACACCTTTCCTTAACTCCTTTAGGAAGCCTCCTAACACCTTTCCTTAACTCCTATAGGAAGCCTCCTAACACCTTTCACTAACTCCTTTAGGAAGCCTCCTAACACCTTTCCTTAACTCCTTTAGGAAGCCTCCTAACACCTTTCACTAACTCCTTTAGGAAGCCTCCTAACATCTTTCACTAACTCCTTTAGGAAGCCTCCTGACACCTTTACTTAACCCTGTGATGTCCAGGGGTTAAGGAATGTGGATAGAAAAGGAGAAAGGAGGGAGTAAGGAGGAAGCACCCTCAGTGCAGAACAACAGATAATGTACAGAAAAGTATTTGGGCCACTGAAGAAAAAAATTAATCTGGAGGTTAAAAAAAGAAAAAAATCATCATGCACGTCGAGAAAAAAGTCGAAAATCAAAGTCAAGATTTTTTTAGGGGAACTGAAGAAAAATAATTATTGGAGGTAAAAGAAAAATTCTCATGCACTTTGAGAAAAAAGTCCAAAATAGATTTTCTTTTCTCTCCTCTTTATGCCCACTGCTTTGCCTGCAGGCAGTTTGATGAACTGGCTAAACTAGACTTTAGATTTGGCTTTAGTAGAAAAACATCTTCTGCTTTTATCTCACAAACACGATGTAGTTAATAGTATGTGGACGTTTAAGAGACAAAAACTGCGAGTTGTCCTCAGGATGAACCAACAGGCGGGTAATGGACAGAAAGCCAGGTGATAGATGGCTGCGCCTGCTCGCAGTTCAGAAGGCGTATGTTGTATCAGAAGACACAAGAAGACGTTTGATCCTGAAAGTGTGGAACTCCGGCGGCACCAAGGTCCCAGCACGCTGTGGCTTTGCCATCAATGGCTGAATGGATGGTTTCAGTCGCTATGTGGTGTGGATGGAGGCATGACGGAGGAGTGTTGGGGCCACTGAAGAAAAAAATTAATTCTGAGGCAAAAATAAATAAATCCTCATGCACTTCGAGAAAAAAGTGGAAAATCAATATCAAGATGTTTTTTTCCCAAAAAACAACCAAACTAGAGACTTGTGTCTCTTCTGGTCCGTCCCTCATCCTCTGCCCGCGGATGCCGAAACAATCACATTAAATCCCATAATTCTGACTATATAGTAAGGTTGCTTACTTCTTATGGACACCAGATGTCCCTGTTTGACAATGATATACTTTATAAGCTCATGTCCCTGGTCCTGTGGGGAGACAGTGAGGAGGAGCGAGAGCTGCTCCCCGTCTCTTTAGTCTCATGAGCTGAAGCCTGTTCTGAAGCATCGTTTCACCACTTCATTAAACCTCCTGTAATTCATTCTGGGAACGAGGAATGTGGCACGTCGATGGACTAGAAGAGACGTCCAATTTGTACATTAAAAAAATTATAATAAAAATGTTCTCGGTGGAAAAAGAAATGTGAAATTGATTTTTCAACTTTCTGAACTGCAGATTTAAAAAAATAAAAATGAATAAATTCCTTCAATGGCCCAAATACTCTTCTGTAATAATGAGAGTTGCTGCTGTAGTTTGTGGTGAAACGCTCTGTTGTTCAGCCGGAGCTCACCTTTCTTCTCCTCCCTGGACTTCTGCTCGGCCAGGTCAGCCAGGAAGTGCAGGGGGGACTGGGACTCTGGAGGGGTGACGGGGACACTTCCTGCATCGCTGCCTGGACTGCTCCCGCCTCCTCCCCCACCGTTGGTCTCCACTTTGGTTCCTGGTTGTTCCAAGTTCTGCTGGGAGCCCAGCTCAGCTTTCACCAGCGACAGCTTGTTACTGTGGTTCAACACGTTCTGCAGAACCTGCAGACAAACAGAGAGGAAGATCACAGATCTCCACTGCATTCCTGCTCAGTGCAGATGCCTGGCAGTCTGTACTGAGGGCTGACAAAGCCCATCCATCCATCCATCCATCCATCCATCCATCCATCCATCCATCCATCCATCCATTGTCTCCCTCTTATCCGTTCCCGGATGGTGGGGGTGTCAGTCTGAGCACCGTCACCCAGATCACATTGACCTATTAAGAACCTTCCTGCAGGTGGAGAGCCCACAGGAAGGTGGAGAGCCCACAGGAAGGTGGAGAGCCCACAGGAAGGTGGAGAGCCCACAGGAAGGTGGAGAGCCCACAGGAAGGTGGAGAGCCCACAGGAAGGTGGAGAGCCCACAGGAAGGTGGCGCCCGGCGTGGGACATGAACCCTCTACCTTGAGACTGAGAGTCTCATGCTCTACCTACTGAGCTCTCCGGGGTGGCTGACAAAGCCTCATGGACTAAAGTTTCACATAGAGGGCTTTTCCACCAGAAAGAACCAGGTTCAAGTTCTGGTCGAGCGTCAGATTTAGCACCAGTTCTTTGCCTTTATACAACCAAAGCCCCGGCCAAACAGGGGCTAAATGGGTGCTAAGCTGGCTCCACTTCGTTGCTGGGCCAGAGCGGGGCCAGAGGGGCACCAGAGAGGGACCAGAGCGGGACCAGAGGCAGACCAGAGCGGGGCCAGAGGGGGACCAGAGAGGGACCAGAGCGGGGCCAGAGGGGGGCCAGAGGGGGACCAGAGCAGGGCTTAACACATTATCAGCTGGGAGCGGAGTTATCGCTACCTACACAGCGGAAGAGACGCTGAACCAGTTTTCTGAAATCTACAGGGAACACAGAGCCCCAGAGTGGTTATAGGGAAAAAAATAATATGAATGCCTGGGAACATCAAGTTAATAAAGCGAGGGAAGGAGATAAGTTGTTCCCTCAAGTTAATAAAGCGAGAGGAGATAATAAGTTGTTCCCTCAAGTTAATAAAGCGAGGGAAGGAGATAAGTCGTTCCCTCAAGTTAATAAAGCGAGAGGAGATAATAAGTTGTTCCCTCAAGTTAATAAAGCGAGGGAAGGAGATAAGTCATTCCCTCAAGTTAATAAAGCGAGAGAAGGAGATAAGTCGTTCCCTCAAGTTAATAAAGTGAGATGAGATAATAAGTTGTTCCCTCAAGTTAATAAAGCGAGGGAAGGAGATCAGTCATTCCCTCAAGTTAATAAAGCGAGAGAAGGAGATAAGTTGTTCCCTCAAGTTAATAAAGCGAGAGGAGATAATAAGTTGTTCCCTCAAGTTAATAAAGCGAGGGAAGGAGATAAGTAATTCCCTCAAGTTAATAAAGCGAGAGAAGGAGATAAGTCGTTCCCTCAAGTTAATAAAGCGAGGGAAGGAGATAAGTCGTTCCCTCAAGTTAATAAAGCGAGAGGAGATAATAAGTTGTTCCCTCAAGTTAATAAAGCGAGGGAAGGAGATAAGTCATTCCCTCAAGTTAATAAAGCGAGAGAAGGAGATAAGTCGTTCCCTCAAGTTAATAAAGTGAGATGAGATAATAAGTTGTTCCCTCAAGTTAATAAAGCGAGGGAAGGAGATCAGTCATTCCCTCAAGTTAATAAAGCGAGAGAAGGAGATAAGTTGTTCCCTCAAGTTAATAAAGCGAGAGGAGATAATAAGTTGTTCCCTCAAGTTAATAAAGCGAGGGAAGGAGATAAGTCATTCCCTCAAGTTAATAAAGCGAGAGAAGGAGATAAGTCGTTCCCTCAAGTTAATAAAGCGATAGGAGATAATAAGTTGTTCCCTCAAGTTAATAAAGCGAGGGAAGGAGATAAGTCATTCCCTCAAGTTAATAAAGCGAGAGGAGATAATAAGTTGTTCCCTCAAGGTAATAAAACAAGGGAAGAAAATATGAGCGCAGGCTGAGGTCTGCATGAGGCAGCAGGGAGCGCTCCGCTATGAGACGCTCCACAGAACCTCTTTATAACGAAGCCAGACTTCTGGTTCCTCAGGAACTACTAAACAAACTACAAACTACTGGAAATGAAAGCTTGGAGTTTTTAGAGCTAAAATGAGCCTTTTAATGGCTTCATGTGAAAGAGAACTTTAATCAGAGTGTTTACCTAGGTTACCATGGAAACGGCTGTAGAGCAGCGTTCTATCATTCTACACCTCCGTTCCTCCATGTTGAACCGGACCAAACCACTGGTACAGTCCGTCTCCTGGTTCCTGGATCCTGCCGGCGATACGTTGGTGGAACCAGTGACGTACCACGTTCTGTAGTGATGCCATGACCTGGCTCTACCGGCTCCCTGACAATGGAAACACCACCGCTTCTTTGGAGCTGCTCATTAAGAACTGAACTAGAACCTGAACTAGTACATGAACTAGAACCTGAACTAGTACCTGGTTCTTTTGTTGGAAAATCCCCAAGAGTAATCCGTCTTGGGGAGACATGTGTGTGTGTGTGTGTGTATGTGTATGCGTTACCTGTGAGACCCCATTGGTTGCTGGCAGCTTGATAAGGAGGTTCTGGTTCTGCTTGCTGGAACAGGGACAGTGGGACCTGATGCTGTGTTTATCTCTCAGGGAGTGCATGGACGACACCAACTCAGTGAGCACTGAAACACACACACACACACACACACACACACACACACACACACACACACACACACACACACACACACACACACACACACACACACACACACACACACACACACACACACACACACACACACACACACACAGAACTGGCTGTCAGTCAATTAAAATGTTTAATCAGCTAAACCCACTTGTCTGTATTATCAGGCCTGTTGTTCTAAAGCTCGAGTTCACAGACAGTTTGTACATGATTTATGCTGATGTTGCATGTCTGGGGTCACTGCTCAGAGCTGAGAGGTCACACACAGACTGAACTCACTGCTGCGTGTTTTGGGAGAGGTTTGTGAGAACATACTAAAGGCTGCACAGATCAGGTTTCCTGTGAAGCTGGAGGTTTTTAACACATCAGGTCAGATTCAAACTGCACATTAAAAGTAACATCAGAATCTTTACATAAAGCATCAATGCGTTTTTCAGGATGTTTTTGCACTACAACTAGTGGAACATTGTGGAAGTTGTTTGCATTGACAGTTTGTGGTTTGCTTGATCCGACAGGGCTGGACGTGATTCTGTAATGCTTTCAGGTTCATACCTGTACCAGGGATGATCTGTGTTGGCATGAGGTGTTTGTGGTCGTGCGGTTGTCCTTTCACACACTTCAGCCATCCGTACAGTTCCTTATCTGAACACAGAGACGAGACGGTCAGAGACAAAGTGCAGCAGCTCCAAAACAACACCAGCGTTCGTCACTGAACACTGAAAACAGACATGATTTATTGCAAAGTTAGGTTCACTTCAGCGCTACAGTATGGACTCCAAGGTGAGGGTTGTCATGGCGACTGAGTGACAAGAGTCATGTGCCAACTTGTGTCAAACCAGGCTGGTCAGGGGGGATTACTAATATGAAAATAAATATTCAAATGAACCCAACACACACACACACACACACACACACACACACACACACACACACACACACAAACACACACACACACACACACACACACTGACCTTTGGAGCTCCTCTTCTCTTTGGCCTTGTAACAGTCCAGACAAACCACAAAGCCACATTTCTGACACACCCAGTGGATGTTGAAGAGAGTCGCTTCACAGGCGTCGCACATCTCCCGCACGCCTCTGACAGCACGCTTCCACGCCAGCTTGGCTGCAAAACACACACACACACACACACACACACACACACACACACACACACACACACACACACACACACACACACACACACACACACACACACACACACACACACACACACACACACACACACACACACACACACACACACACACACACACACACACACACACACACACACACACACACACACACACTTAAGCACATTGTCTAACATCACAGTGAGGAAAGTCAGTCTTCAGGCTTCATGACCACAAGAGATGATTTTACTACTTCAAACCAAATAAAACTCTTCTGGAGCCACAAACATGTTGAACCTAAATATAATAAAGATAAAATAAAGACAACACAACTCAGAAGGGTTGACACAGACTTCTGCTCCACAGACAATAAAAACCAAAGGTGCAGACCTCAGGTCTGAGGCTCCAATGGGATCTACATCATGTCTAAGAATATAAAACAATATGTAAGATGAATACTTTTCTTTGATCAATTCTTTAAACGACATAAAAGACACATAGACATATCTGCTGAACTCCAGGAGAGGAGGTGAGGACTCACCGTCCTTCTTCACCCAGCCGGCCGCTGTGTTCTCCGTCATAACCATCTGACAGAACTTGTCTCCTATGAAGCTGAGGATGTACTTGGCCGTGGTCTGGTCCAAGTGACGCTCCTCCATGGCCCCAGGTACCCACAGGGACAGCGCCTCGTCATCAAACTGGTTCGGAGAGGAGAAGCCGTCCATCCGAAGGACTCCGTTCTTACTGTAGGAGAGTCTGACGGAGAGAAAACACAACATGAACCTCTGTCTGACACATTTCACCACCAGGATCATCTACTGATCGGCAGGTCTTCACCACCGTCTGCCATCCATGTGCAACGAAGGGTGAAGCTATTGAAGTGTTTGTGTTTGTCTGCCCTCCCCTGTAGTAAGCTGGTACTCCAGCGCCGAGACACTGACCAGGATCAGCAGTGCTAAAGAAGGATGGATGTTTTCTGTTTCATCATTTATTTTATCTGCAAGGTTTGAATGATCCTGTAATGTAACAGAGCCTCACACTCAGTGTTAAAATAATCTGTCGCCTCACTGGGCCCTGTCCACACCAGCCAAAATGAATTAGTGTTTCTCCCCGGCGTTCTCCAAAACAATTCTGTCCACACGTCACTATGAACCGGTTCAAAACAATGTAGTGCACATGCCAGGCCTTTGGGTGGCGCTGTGACTCACTAAATGTACCAAAAATACAGAAGACGCTGAGAACAAAACGAAGAAGATGGAGAATACTCCTGCGCCTCCTTGTACTCCAGAAATCCAACATATCACCTCAATAAACTGACTTTTATCAGCAGGTCCTGCAGCGCCACCTGGAGCAGGTAGTCCGCCATGTTGTTGTTATTTGGTGACATTGCAGACCGCGATGGGGCGCCGTGGCAATGACGTCATTGTTATCCGCAGATGCGTGTCTTTCCCATCAACACCATAAAGGCGAGCCGGCGTTTTAGAATTGGCCCACTCTGGTACCCGTGTTTAAAAAAATACGTTTCCGGGCTCCTGAAACGCCAAAAGCGACGCGTTTCCATGAAATGGCGTTCTGATGTGGACGGACCTCAGTGTTATAATCCAAGCTGCTCTCCCTCCACTGTCAGAAAGCCTCTCACAACACCGCCTTGCAATGTCTCACAACAGAACAGATGGTTTCCTCCCAACAACCCAGGGACATGTTTCCTTCTGCAGGTGTGACAGAACCAGGCTGCTTCCTGTAATAGAACCAGGCTGCTTCCTGTAACAACCAGGCTGCTTCCTGTAACAACCAGGCTGCTTCCTGTAACAACCGGGCTGCTTCCTGTAACAGAACCAGGCTGCTTCCTGTAACAACCGGGCTGCTTCCTGTAACAGAACCAGGCTGCTTCCTGTAACAACCAGGCTGCTTCCTGTAACAGAACCAGGCTGCTTCCTGTAACAACCAGGCTGCTTCCTGTAACAGAACCAGGCTGCTTCCTGTAACAACCGGGCTGCTTCCTGTAACAGAACCAGGCTGCTTCCTGTAACAACCGGGCTGCTTCCTGTAACAGAACCAGGCTGCTTCCTGTAACAACCGGGCTGCTTCCTGTAATAGAACCAGGCTGCTTCCTGTAATAGAACCAGGCTGCTTCCTGTAACAACCGGGCTGCTTCCTGTAACAGAACCAGGCTGCTTCCTGTAATAGAACCAGGCTGCTTCCTGTAACAACCGGGCTGCTTCTTGTAATAGAACCAGGCTGCTTCTTGTAACAGAACCAGGAGAACCAGGCTGCTTCCTGTAACAACCAGGCTGCTTTCTGTAACAGAACCAGGAGAACCAGGCTGCTTCCTGTAACAACCAGGCTGCTTTCTGTAACAGAACCAGGAGAACCAGGCTGCTTCCTGTAATAACCCGGTCAGCTCAGGTGAATGCTTATGAAATCCAGACTGCTCTGCCAGACAGGGAGGAGGTGAGATGAGGTGAGAGCAGGAATTACAAAAGGAGCTGCGACGGAGAGGGGTGGCGGTGGGGTGAGGAGGAGGAGGAGGAAGAAGAGGAGGAAGAGGAGGAGGAGGAGGAGGGCTCCACGGTGAGTCAGTGAGGGAAAGATTACAGAGTTGAAAATCCTCTTTGGCAGATTTACCCTGTTGGACCCCAGACTGCAGCTGCTGCAGCTACTTATCAGACTGGTGTGTGTGTGTGTGTGTGTGTGTGTGTGTGTGTGTGTGTGTGTGTGTGTTCACAATAAAGCAGTGAGTGAGGCGGCACACACTGCAACAGACATATGATTAATAATCTATGTGCAGTAGGTAGGACACGACTCCTCTTTAGAAGCAGGACACGTCTCGTCTCTCCTGTCCTCATTTCCTCTCTGCTCAGAGCTGCAGCTCTCGCTGCTCCAGTCCTGAAGTGGGAGGACAAGCAGGGACACTCACCTCCTGAAGTAGTAGAAGCGACAGAAGACAGGCGAGTGTACCGGCTCCTCGCCCTTCTTGCTGCGGATAACGCGGCACTCCCTGCACTTCTGCAGGTTCGGTCCGATCTCGGCGCACGAGTCATCCTGCAGGAAGGACTCGCCCGTCTGCTTCAGCTTCTTCACCTTCCTCCAGTCTTTGAGCACCGAGCGGGGGATCCCATCTGAAGCACAGAGAGAGGGTCAGCACACCACTGAGTTCTGTTTGAGGAGCTCTTAACAGGAGCTCTTACTCCCTGTTTTGGAGTAAAACAAAAAAAAATCTGCTCTGAGTTTAGTTCAGGCACAGATGGAAAAGCTTGTTCTTAAGTGGGCTGCACCCCTGAAACATCACATAAATGACCTTTAAACCATGGCTGCGCAATATATGGACAAATTAAATCACTGTAAGTCACAAACAGCAAGACATGGTGCAGTTGCATCAGGAGAAAGAGCACTGTGACTTAGAAAGACAAAAGCTAAAGCACTGAGGCAGGGGGGTCAAGGGCTGCGGCCTCACCACAGTCTGCACCGGACGGGAGGGTCCGGTACGCCAAAGCCCACCCAGACCCAACTCTGTGGCGCACCGCAGACAGTACGGTTAAATTGTAGACGGGGTTGTGAATGATGTCGTGTCGGGTGGAGAACTTCGCCGGCAGCAGCTCCTCATTCTACATGACACAGCTTAAATTTCTCCTTGTGAACAGAAGTGTCCAGCTCCTGCTGAAGCTCCACCCCCCTTACTGAGAGGAGGAGCTCCTGGTGAAGCTCCGCCCCTCCTGCTACTGAGAGGAGGAGCTCCTGGTGAAGCTCCCCCCCCCCCCCCCCCCCCTTAATGAGAGGAGGAGCTCCTGCTGAAGCTCCACCCCCCTTAATGAGGAGGAGCTCCTGGTGAAGCTCCGCCCCTCCTGCAACTGAGAGGAGGAGCTCCGGCTGAAACCTTCCTCAGTGCTCAACGGAGGGCCGACGAAAAATGTAAGCGGTGGTTACGTAGTTTTCTGTACCATCCACAACTTTTTCAGTGGAGCCGGAGGAGAACCCATCCTGCCCTGTTCCGTCCCAGAGGGACCGTGGCTAAACTCATGTTAGTCCAGGGGACACCATGCAGCTCAATTTCATCCTGAGTGGGCTGGACCAGTAATATAGTCCTATAATAACCTTTAAATTTAAACTTTTTCTTTGTTGTGACACAGAGTATAAGTGATTAAAATGTCTTTACTTGCCCCAATCTATGGCATCAACACCATGTAGCTCCAGAAGAGGTTATCACGAGTCGCATCCATAAAACCAACAGTATTCCTTCAAGTTTCTAAAAGTTAAATATAAGACCTTTAAAAGACCTTTTCAAGAATAGTTTGAAGAAGTTATTGTGATTCTGTTGCTCATCTGATTCTACTTCATTAATAAGGTAGTAAACCTTCACAGCGCAGACCTAATCATAAACACATCAGGTCACTAAGACTGAACCGTTGTCCTGCAGGACAGACAGGTCTGGTTCGGTCCACAGAGGAAGTCAATAACAGGGCGACCACTGAAACTGTGACCCCGGTGTTTTCCTTCTATGGATTCTTCATAAAGAAGAAGGTTGCGCAGTGGTGAGCACTGTCGCCTCACATCGCGCACGCGTGCGTGTGTGTGTGTGTGTGTGTGTGTGTGTGTGTGTGTGTGTGTGTGTGTGTGTGTGTGTGTGTGTGTGTGTGTGTGTGTGTGTGTGTGTGTGTGTGTGTGTCTTACTGCTGCTGGCCAGTTTGAGCTTGGTCTTCTCTCGGGCTGATCTGAAGATGCCGTTGGGCTTGAGGTCGTCATCGTCCTTGTCGTCTCCTTTCTTCTTGGCCATGTCATTCTGCTTCTTCTTGTAGGTGGGTTTGGGCTGCCGCTTGGCTCGGCCCTCCATCTTGCTCTCGCTGGCGTCCGAGTCGTCCCCCCCTGTCTCTGAGCCGGACTCGTAAGAGCGCTTGTTTGCGCGTCTCGATAGAGGAGCGGGCTTCCTGTCCTCCACAGCGCCTATTGACACCTTCTCCTCCGGTTGCCGCTCCCTCTCGGCCTTGCTGACGCTGTCTTTGCTCATGTCCACCTCGCTGGAGGTGGAGGCGCTGAGGTTGACGGTGCAGGGTTTGATCATGTCGGACATGGCTGTGGTGGTGCTGGTGCTGGTGGTGCTGGGCAGCTTTTCGGCTTTGGTGCTGTTGGAGCTGGAGCTGGAGCTGGAGCTGGAGCTGGAGCTGGAGCTGGAGCTGGCGCTGGCGCTGGCGCTGGCGCTGGCGCTTGCGCTGGAGCCGGCGCCGGCGCTGGAGCCGGCGCTGGAGCCGGCGCTGGCGTTGGAGCTGGCGTTGGCGTTGGCGTTGGCGTTGGCGTTGGCGTTGGCACCGGTGGTGGAGCTGGAGCTGGAGCTGGAGCTGGCGTTGGCACCGGCGGTGGAGCTGAAGCTGGAGCTGGCAGTGGTATTCCTGTCCTCCTCAGAGTGCCGGGTCAGCCAGGCTTTCTTCAGCTTGTGGTAGTTGCTGGGCTGCCCGCAGGAGGCGGGGACCGACCCGGAGGCCTGGCCGTTGGGCAGGGGACTGGACTTTCCTGGAGTCGTGCTCCCACTGGCTGAGCTGATGTTGCTGTCGAGCGAGGAGGAGGAGGAAGAGGAAGAGGAGGAGGCAGCCTGGCTGGAGGGGGGAAGAGGAGGCGAGCTGTGAGCAGGAGTTTTATCTAGCGGATCAGCCAGTGTGGAGTTTCCAGCAGCGATGGACAGGCAGCCTCTGGACTGAGCTGCAGCCAGAGCGGCTTTGTGCTTCTTGAGGTGGATGAAGGAGGGCGAGTACAGCTGGGTGGAGCTGGGTGTGGGGGTGACGCTGGGACTGGGGTGGTGCATTCCTGACGAGCTGGTGAGAGGGAGGCAGACTCCCGGAGAGGTGTTCCGTGCACGGAACATCTCCTGGTGGTCCCAGTCCCGCTCCGGTCCCGAGTGGCTCAGAACCCAGCCCCCCATGCCGGTCTTCAGAGCAGAGAACTCGTTCCGAGCCGGGAGCGAGTAGCCCGGCTCCGGGGGCGCCGTCCCACTTTTACTCTGCAGGCCGAAAGCTGGCGAGGTGGAGACGGCAGCCCTGCACACAGAGTTGATGGCGCAATGAGCACCGGCCGCCTGCACGCCGCACACAGACGCCTTCTTCTGGAGTGACGGGTCGTCCAGGTTGGAGTTGTGCTGGATGATGCGTCCAGCTGCCAGTTCTCGAACGTTCTCGCCCTGGAGCTTGGTCTGGTAGAACCGCCCCTGGGGCAGCTCCTTGTGGACGATAGCACCTGGTTTGTTAGCACCAACAGGACCGTCGTACTTAATAGACGTTGACGGACGGACAATGACCGACGCCATCGCGGCTTGGGGTTTGGCTCTGGGTCCCCCCCTGTCGCCGCCGTACGGCCCCCCTCGATCCTGCAGCATGTCTCCGCCTCTCCAGCCGTCTGCCGATGGAGCTCTGCCCTCCCCGCTGATGACCGAGGCCACAGAGTTGATGGCGGTCGTGTTTCCATGACCTTTGACGTCCCTGAGTTCTGGCAGCAGCGTGGGGGGCTTCTGCTGCTCCGCCGACGTTTTACAACCAGCCGCCACCAAGCTGACAGGCTGGATGGGCGTGAGGGTGGGCGGAGACAAGCGCCCCCCATACCCCCCCCGCTCTCGCTCCTTCTCCCGCTCTGCAGCCTCCTTCCGCTCCAGGGCGTGCTGCGTGGGCGGGTGGAAGACGGGCGCTCGGTGGAGGGATGGCATGGCCCTGAGCTGCTGCTGCTGTTGGTGATGATGATGATGGTGGTGTTGATGGTGGTGGTGGTTGGAGGCTGAGGATGAAGAGGACGACGTGGAGGAGGGGGATATCACGGGGCTGCGGCGGTCTATCCTGTCCACGCCCGTGTGGGTCTGCGGCTGGACTAACGTCACCTGCTGGCTCAGCTGCTCGGTGATTTTCCCGGCCAGACCCTCCCCCCCCTCGGGCTGGTGCTTGATGAGAGGGGGGGGCTTGGAGAGGGAGCCTTTGGAGCTGTAGTTACCCAGAGACATGCCCCCCTGGCTGGGCACTGCAGCCCCCACACTGGCCACCACCCCCTGCGCCCCCACCTTGTCGTAGTAGGAGCCCAGGTCCTTGGAGGGGTACAGTCTGGGGGGCTCGTTCACCACGCTGTTGGACAGGGTGGTGAAGTAGTTGCTCTTCTCTGACTGGATGACGTGGGGGTGGATGTGGCTGGCTTTGGGGCTCAGGGAGGCCAGAGCTGGAACCCGGACTGGGAAGGCTGGATCTCTGCCCCGGTCCCGGTCCCGGTCCATGGCGGGATCGGCAGGGCGCTGGATCTTGGCGGTGAACGGAGCCACCTCGATGCTCTCCTTCAGGATCTGACGGTTCTCCTCTTTGTACTTGCTGGCCCGGTCGGATACCTGGACCGAGTCCTGAAACGAGAAGCACATCAGTACAGACCCTCTTCCTTCAATCCACTGAGTAAAACGTCACTTCACAAAGACGGAGGCATAAAATGTCCAGAAAGAAGATTGTAATGATGTGAATAGAAATATGACACGTTATGGAGGTTTTCAACAGGCAAACCTGGACTGTGTGTACTTAAGATTACAGTGTGGGGACTAACAGTATTTTGTAAGCATTTTAAAGAACAGAATAGTACTTCACTGTTACTCTGTAATGTTAAAAGACAGTGTGAGCAGCAGCCTCACTGGCAGCAATAAATACACAAGAGTAAAATACACAATTGTGGAGAAGATATTAAAATATTAAGTTTTAAATATTGAAAACTAAGACTGGGAAGTACAAACAAAAGCATTTACAAAAGTATTCACTAAAAAGATGGTAATTAAAAGTTTTTTAAATCTAAAAAATGTATTTGGTTTAAACAATCAGGATTTATACAAATGAGGCATTTAAATCGAACAAACTATAAAAAAGTTCAATTTCATTGAGGTGGAGCCACCAAGGGTATATTAAATTATATATTTCAGGAAATGAATCAAACTCGGGCAAGAAATGGATCAAAAAAATAAATAAAAAGTGGAGAATGTAAAAGGTCCAAATAAAACCTTTCTAAAAGAATCAAGGAAGCAACAGGCTGGAGAGAAGTTATCAGAGGAGGGAGCACAGGCGGCAGGCGCCATCAGGAATCAATACTGAATATTGATTACTAAAGAATTGATTTTGCTGCGATGCAGATGAAACCAGAGTCAGTAAGATGGGCGGTAATAACATTTAAATATGGATTTCAAACGGGTGTGTTTGCATCCAGTTTGACATGATCAGCCCCACAGGGGGCAAACGGGTTCCTCCGTCAGGGCTTCATGCTTATTGAGGGTGTACCTGTGTGGTGGAGAGGCGGGGCTTGCTGTGGGGCTCCAGGTACAGACGGTGCAGGTCTTTTCCTGTCGGGGTCCGACTTCGGTCCGTCTGCTCCTGTTTCAGCTGAGCCAGAGTCAGAGTCCTGATGGGGTCAAAGGACTTCTTCTCCACCTCTCTGCACGCACGCACACACATTTCCTCTTTGTTTTAGTGCAATAAAGCATGAAAAATATACATGAAAAATATATTTTTCTACAAACTTACAAAAGCCAAGATTCACAGAGAAATAGACTATTTATGCATAATCCCATTTGTATTGATACCTCCTGGTGTAAAGTCCAGTCACATCTCCAAAAGGCATGTGCTCCAGTTTTTCTTTTGGAATTTTATTGCAAAAGAGAAATGTAAGACATTTTGGTCCAAATCTGCAGAATGATGTGGAGCACATCTGGAGCAGCAGCGGCGGCTCAGAAAACTTTCTCTCCGCTTCCACGGAGACATAGCAGTTTCTGAAAGTTCCACCTGGGGAGCTATTTCCAAAAGTTGTAATGTGGAAAACAGAGGAAGCCACCCCTATGGTCACCTGCCCCATAAGCATGAATTAATCCTATTTTGCACAAATAATAAAAAAGTTAATAAACTAATAAAGCAATATTCTGATTCACAATTATTTCATGTATTTGCTTACATTTTGAGAAACAAAAGCGTGAAATGCTGTTGTTTCGTGTGCAGGTGTAGTGAGAGAAGCAGACTGTACTGAACATGACAGAAGTGGGTTAATGAGAGCAGGAATGTGTGACTGATGTCCAAACAATGGCTGCTGGGGACATCAGAGCTCCAGTTCAGTAGACAGTTCAGGCCCCGCCCTCAACACGTCCACTTTCTACCATAAATGGCCAATGCAAAGTTCCTCGTCAAGATTTTAACATCTCAATCAGCTGATCGACGACATTTGATCCAAAATTCTGGCAGAAAAGATGAAGAAAGAAATTTATCGGAGAGAGAAATAGTGATGGAGATGGTGGAGGTCAGGAGATGATCTTATCTGGTGTCACAGTAGTGGAATCACTAATAAAAGAAAATATAAGAGATCAGCAGCTCGTCGTCACTGGAGTCTGAGAGAGATCAATGACTGTAGAGGTGGTGGAGAAGAATCTGATCTGAAGGTGGAGGTCAGAGGAGAGTGACATCATGGAGGAGAATGACATCATGGAGGACGGTGACATCATGGGGGTCAGAGGAAAGTGACATCATGGAGGAGAATGACATCATGGAGGACGGTGACATCATGGGGGTCAGAGGAGAGTGACATCATGGAGGAGAATGACATCATGGAGGACGGTGACATCATGGGGGTCAGAGGAAAGTGACATCATGGAGGTCAGAGGTGAATCAGTTCTATCCTCTGGATCATTGATAATCAATCAGTTCAATCCTCTATCATTGATAATCAATCAGTTCTATCCTCTATCATTGATAATCAATCAGTTTTATCCTCTATCATTGATAATCAATCAGTTCTATCCTCTGGATCATTAGAAGATGATACTATGACATATGAACATGGTTCTGCTGATTCAGCAGTAACGTTCCACTAAAGAAACATCTAGAACTCTGCAGCTTGGCTGTTTACGATCACGTGGATCAATAAGTTTGATATTTGAAGACATTCAATGTTTGAGATGAACCTGGTTCAATTCTCCACCATCAGCACCAGGTTCTCCCTCCAGAATATGCTGCTCAAGGTCCAAAGTTGTCGTACCGATACCAATATTCTCCCGCAAAGTTTACTTTCTTTGATCTCAAACTTTGCGTGGGAAGTGGCGTACGTATCTTCCAGGACCTTTAGTGCTTCGGCAGCGTTTCTAGACGAGGCTCCTGCTCCCTGAGAAGAAAGTTCCAGTTTTCATGCTTTTCACTAAAACCTCCGCTGAGTTCCTCGGCCGCACTGTGGCCGGCCTGCAGCAGCCTCCATTACTCAACACCAGTTAAATACACACAAACAAAGTAAATAGTAAACCCGGGGATGTCAATAAACTGGCCCATCAGGCAGTACTTCCTGGTCTGCAGGATGACTTTACTTCCATTAACTGATGGGGCCTGAGAAACACTGAGAAGTGGCAATAATCCGGGAAATCATCAGAATTCCTCTTGCTGTTGATTGTTTTGTTCTACCAGAGGCAGAATCCTGTGTTTCCACCCTCACAACGTTTCATTGGTTTGTTCAGTCACTGCCTCCTCACTTGAGGTCACTCGGGTTTCAGGTGGGTGTGTCTGCTTACTCTTTGTGAACGTCAGCGCAGGTCTTGGACAGGGGGGGGCTGGTGTGTGTGTTGATCTTGATGGCGGGCCGGTGGGCGTCGGCGCTGGCGGGCCGGACTGGAACGTGGCTCAGCAGACTGAGACCGTCAGCCCCGGCAGGAGCGGCCTGGTGAAGCCACGGACTGCCTGTGTTCTGCAAACAGCAAAAACAAAGAAACACATTGAGCGTGCGGTGTGGTTCCAGCAGCAGGGAACGTTCTACCAACAACACAACCCATCTGTACATGAGGCCCGCTTGGTCCGGGGAGACCACCCTGCATGGACCAGACCAGCATTCTATCAAATGCAAATCTTAATGAAACCAATGGAGCTGTCAAAATTAACGTGTTAAAGTAGATTAATCCATCATCATGATTAATCTGATTAAAAATCTTAATGCAATTAACCCATCTGCAGCGCAGAATGAAAGAACCCCTGAAACAGGGCTGTCAGGATTTCGCAGTGTCGCTGCAAATGGCCAGTTGGTCCAGTAGACACAGAACCAGCTCGACCCGCTAAACACAACGTTGGCCCTCCCGATGGGAAATGTGAGGAGAAAAAACCCAAGACGAAACAGCTGATTGACATAAAGTTTCCTGCAGGAAGGAGTTTTCTTTTCACCGAAGCACTTCCAGCTTAAAATCCCACAGTAAGGCGAAGCAGACGTTAGTCTGGATTCTGCAGCAACACCGTGAAAGAGAAGGTCGGCTGGACTCTGGGACAAAGCTGGACTTTGGGACAATGTCAACTACTTACATTGTCTTAGTGGCTGCTGAAGAAGGAGAAACAGGAATATTAATCTGGATAAATGTTTGTTTCTTAACATGAACTGTTAAAGATCTTCTTTCTTGGGTCTTTTTGCTCATGCAAAATGAATTGTGATTAATGTAGATTAAAAATCAAAGATATTTCATTGTGAATTATTGAAATTAATCCACAGCAAGCCTGTGATTAATCTGATTTAAAATGTTCAGCGTTTGACATCATGAAAAACAAACAAAAAAAAAACGTTCTTCCTCCAGCTTAATGCAAGAAAAGAAATGCATAATGAAACCCAGAAGAACCTTCACATTAGTGTTGTCACATTGGTGTTGTCACATTAGTGTTGTCACATTAGTGTTGCCTGTGAGCTTGCACAGAGTCACTGTGAGAGCTCACGCTCACTCACTCTCTTCCAGCTTCTGGTCAGCCTCAGCGTTCCATCCTCCGACTGGGAGAGTGAAAACCTGTTTTGCGGTGCTTTGCGGGGCGGACTGAACTCTGAGCAGAACCGGCTTCGGCCCGCAGGCTGAGTGTTTGACCTCTCATGTGTTGAGCTCCGTTACAGAGCTGAACACTCAGCCGGGGCAGCAGGACGTCTTGTTCTGCAAAATGTGACGCAGGCACAGCTGCAACCACTGCTCCGCTCCTTTCCCACCTTGGTTCTATCTTTATCCACTGCCAGGTGTTTTATCATGCACCCCACACAAACAACATGCAGAGCCACGGACTGAAGCAGTTCTGTGATCCGCCACCAGGGGGCAGCCCTGTGCTTCTGGGAAACCATGCTGCGCTCATGTCATGCGAGGACACATCCTCGATATCCTGCACACTGTGAACAAAGGAACAACCTCTGGAACAAGCTGTGCTTCCATGTACATGAGGACATTCAGGGTTCCAGTCATTTCAAACAGGACAGACACTAACAGCCACTGGGACGGACCTGAGACTCAGCAGGTCTTCATTTGATGTCCAACAAAACACCTGGAGGCTCTGGGAGAACAGCGAGTTCGGGACGAGTCGAGGGACTGGATGGAGGGGAATGGATGGAGGGGAATGTTTTTCCCTGCAGCTTTCACTCCATCATGTGGAACTGAATCTTTCTTTTTTAGGTGTGAGTACCAAGCAGTGCGTAAACCCCACTGCAATGGGAGTACTTATTCTGAGAGTACTTATTCTGAGAGTACTTATTCTGAGAGTACTTATTCTGAAAGAGTTCTACAGAGCTGTAGTCACAGGGTGAATATCCATGTGTTACCGTCAAACAGGAAGTGATGTGTAACTCTGTGATCATACATGTAAAGTTTCAGTCAGATTGAATGATGTGGAACAGTCGGCCCTCATCACCTCTACAGTCAGTCGCAGCGCCACCTGGGGGACATGCTTCCAACTGCTGACTAGAAAGGATGCGAGGACCGGGTCAACGCTGCCTCCAGCTGTCCTCTGAATTCTGTTGCACATTAGACACTCTTTCCAGAAACAGTCTTCACTTCTCATACAGGTTGAAGAGATACAGAAGGGACCAATCATTTGTCCAAACCCCTCCTGACATGTTGACTTTCCAGCCACTCAGAAACAAAACCCTGATTTCATCACGAGAAAACCTGGAAATGGCCAAAACCGCCAAAACCACTAAATGGTTGAAAAGGCTTAAAACGGCTAAAACAGCTTAACCTACTAAATATGTCTTCAACAGCAAAAACCTTTCTGAGGCTCCATTTATATGATATATCATCATCCTGTGTTTACATGGCAACGCTTTGGAAATCCTGTCCGTTTCCAGGGAAACGGCAGAAACACTGAAATAATGTAGTTCCATGTTGGTCCACTAGTTGGTGCTGTTGTTAGTTTTAGTACTGAAAGCACACACGCACGCATGCATGCACGCACGCACGCACGCACACACATGCAGCAGAGAACACTGAGTTCTAAACATGAACACTGGGAGAACATTCTATTGGACAGACCACCAGGTTGGATTGTTATTACGGTGACTGTCAAAATAAAACTAACAAGTTGGATTGTTATTACGGTGACTGTCAAAATAAAACTAACAAGTTGGATTGTTATTACGGTGACTGTCAAAATAAAACTAACAAGTTGGATTGTTATTACGGTGACTGTCAAAATAAAACCACCAAGTTGGATTGTTCTTATGGTGACTGTCAAAATAAAACTACCAAGTTGGATGGTTATTACGGTGACTGTCAAAATAAAACCACCAAGTTGGATTGTTATTATGGTGACTGTCAAAATAAAACTACCAAGTTGAATGGTTATTACGGTGACTGTCAAAATAAAAGTACCAAGTGCAAGAGAATATGGACTGGGAGTCATGACTCCACAAAGGAAACGTTGTTCTGATTGTCTTTACTGAGCATGTGCAGGACCAGGACCAGGACCAGGACCGGGACCGGGACCGGGACCAGGACCAGGACTTCTCCAGTCTACGTGGAGCCCGAGCGTTTATAGAAATGTCAGTTAGCATGACAATGGAGTCGGCGCTTTTTCTAAAAGTTCCACTGAGGAGGCTGTTCTCTGAACACCATTGTCGTGTAAACGGACACCCAAAGCGCTACAAAGGTTCTTCACCTTCACTTGGAAAGGGGTGAATGTGCAGTGGTTTGATTGGACGGGAAGTTTCAGGATCGTTCTGTTGTCACTGTGTGAGATCAGCTGAGCTGTCAGGAAGGAGAGACCACCCACCCTCCTGAGAGACGCCTCGGAGTTCACGGCCACTGGGTTTTCAGGGTGGACCCATTTAGCTGTGGGGGGCAGGTTGAGGGTCGGGGGGTAGGAGGTTGGCGTTCCGTTGGGGTACTGCCACAGGATGGGGTACAAGCCGAGGCCTGCTGCCCCGCTGTGAGCCTGGGCAAGCAGAGGAGGAGGAGGGGGGCCCTGACCCTGTGGATAGACAGCTGAGTTAGTACCTGGATCAGGTGTGTGTGTGTGTGTGTGTGTGTGTGTGTGTGTGTGTGTGTGTGTGTGTGTGTGTGTGTGTGTGTGTGTGTGTGTGTGTGTGTGTGTGTGTGTGCTGGAGAGTCTCACCTGCAGGAACTGCTGCTGGTGTGCTGCTGCGGGGTGAGGCAGGCCCAGGTGACCCAGCGAGCCCGGGGAGTCCAGCCGAGAGTGCCCCCCCAGCAGGGAGGCTGTGGGGGGGGGCATGGCCGAGAGCACCCCTGGAGGCAAGAGGTGTGGATGAGGTAGGGCGGACGTGTGGGGGGGGGCCAGGAGGTGGGAGGCAGCATGGGGGTGTGATGCTGGAGAGAGGCAGGAGGAGTGGGGGGAGGGGGAGTGCAGGCTGTGCAGGTGGGGGTGGAGATAAGCAGCCACGTGGTTGGAGGAGACGCTGGCGGAGGCGGCGTTCTCGGCATCGGAGCGAACCAGCGCCGGGTCTCTGTAAACGGTAAAGGTCTCGTTCTTATCGATGATCAGTGGACTCTTGGTGCTGCTCGGCACGCCCCCCACCTCCAGACGCCCCGCCACAGGCTTGAACCCGCACCGCGGCGCCTCAGCCGGCTCCACCTTAGGGGGCAGACGGCTCGGGGGAGGGGGGGAAGTATCCGAGTATCTGGGTATTTTATGTTTGGAGACCTCTGGGGAGGTGTTGGGTTTAGGTTTGGAAATGTCCAGCAGGCCCGGGTGGGGCTTAGCTTTGAGGTCGGCGGGGCCTGTGTTGGAGTAGGCGTGGCTCTGAGAGTTGTTGGGGTGCGGGGCTTTCTGTTTGGGGGGGTCCAGCTGGGCGGGGGGCGGGTTGGGGCTGGGGCTGAGTCTGGGTTTGGGTACGTCAGGGGGGAAGGCAGTGTTCATCTTGTGAGGGGCGGGGGGGTTCTGAGGGGGCTGTTTTCTCGTCTCCTCGGGTAAAGACGGGCTCTTGATGTTGGGGTGGATGGAGGAGTAGTGCTGCTGTTGCTGCTGCTGATGGTGGTGGTGGTGGTGGTGGTGGTGGAGATGAAGAGGATGATGAGGAAGGGAAGGTTTCTCCTTCTCCACCAGCAGAACATTTTCAGCCACTGATGTGATCGGCCTGAAAACACAACAGAGAGACAGTTGACACAGAGATGGAGCCTGCAGACCCGCGGGTCATCTTCTGGACCACCTCTGAACCAGAACCAGAACCCAACATCCACCACTGAACCAGCACCAGAACCCAACATGTACCACTGAACCAGCACAAGAACCCAACATCCACCTCAGAACCAGAACCCAACATCCACCTCTGAACCAGAACCAGAACCCAACATCCAGCACTGAACCACAACTACAACCCAACATCCACTTCCGAACCAGCACAAGAACCCAACATCCACCTCAGAACCAGAACCCAACATCCACCTCTGAACCAGAACCAGAACCCAACATCCAGCACTGAACCACAACTACAACCCAACATTCACCTCCGAACCAGCACAAGAACCCAACATCCACCTCAGAACCAGAACCAGAACCCAACATCCACCACTGAACCAGAACCAGAACCCAACATCCAGCACTGAAACAGAACCAGAACCCAACATCCACCTCAGAACCAGAACCCAACATCCACCTCTAAACCAGAACCAGAACCCAACATCCACCACTGAACCAGAACCCAACATCCACCTCTGAACCAGAACCAGAACCCAACATCCACCACTGAACCAGAACCCAACATCCACCTCTGAACCAGAACCAGAACCCAACATCCACCACTGAACCAGAACCCAACATCCACCTCTGAACCAGAACCAGAACCCAACATCCACCACTGAACCAGAACCCAGCATCCACCTCTGAACCAGAACCCAACATCCACCACTGAACCAGAACCCAGCATCCACCTCTGAACCAGAACCCAACATCCACCACTGAACCAGAACCAGAACCCAACATCCACCTCCGAACCAGAACCAGAACCCAACATCCACCTCTAAACCAGAACCAGAACCCAACATCCACCACTGAACCAGAACCAGAACCCAACATCCACCTCTGCACCAGAACCCCCCCGGCGTCCTGCCTCACCTGATGACCTCTGAAGGAGCAAACTCGATTTTGCTGCTTGAACTTCTGGCTGCTGTGATGCTGCTTCCCAAGATGCTTTGCTGCTGAATAGGCGTCTCCATGTCCGCTCTGCGGCCTCCCTCCGAGTGCGAGGGGGACGGCGGGACAGGGGGCGAGGACACGGGGGAGGGGTTGAGGGGGACGTACGGGGAGAGAGCCGTGGACTCGGCCTTCTGGGAGGCCAGCAGCGCCGACACGGCTTCGGAGCTCTCGCGGTGCACGGTGGCCTGAGCCTCCTCCGTGATGTCGATGACGGCGGCGGCATGCAGGTGGGGCAGGGACGGCGTCTGAGAGCGAGGGGGCGCTGCAACAAGACGGCAATCGTGAGGGACAGTCACAGTGGGTGTGTGTGTGTGTGTGTGTGTGTGTGTGTGTGTGTGTGTGTGTGTGTGTGTGTGTGTGTGTGTGTGTATGTGTGTGTGTGTGTGTGTTTACCTTTCACAGCACTCTTACTGTTCTCCAGGACGCCAGCCTGGACGGCATCGGACAGTTGCGGCGTCTGTTGCCGTGGCGACCGTGTTATTTGTGTTACTGCCACCAGCTCCTCCTCCTCCTTGGAGATGGTTTTGCCCGTTTCCTTCGCCAGGGTCTTCTTAATGTCCTCTGATGCTTGAAGCTCCGCCCACGGGGACAAGCAGCCAATGGGAGAGGAGGAATTGTTCATTTTAGGTCCCTGTGGCTTCTCGTCCTCCTCCATTTTGGAAACGGCGGCAGGCTTGACATTGCTGCTGCGAGTCTTCAGTTCGTTCTCGGAGTTGGGTTCTGACGAGGAGGACGAGGAAGACGAAGAGGACGAGGAGGAGGACGACGAGGAGGAGGAGCAGGAGGAGTGGGCGGTCCTCTTGTTCTGGGGGTTTTCCGAGTCGCTGCTCTCCGACAGGTCAGAGGTCATGTCGGTCTTCAGCCGCTTTAGCCCCGCCTTCTTCTCGTCTTCATCACCCTTCCTGCGCTTGTTGACGGCCTGCTTGGCCTTCGACTTGGACTCTGAGGGACACACACACACAGTCAGTGACGGATGAACACATTACATCCTCACGAGAGCAGACAAGTGATGGAGAAACAGAAGCTTGAATAGTTTTTACACCAGCAGCTCGGACTTCGTCCCGGGTCGCAGACATCGGACCTCAGAACCTGCTCTAATCTACTGAAACCAGAGTACTCTAAAGACGGCGTGATGTCTCCTTCTCACAGCACGGACCGATGCTGACAGGAAGTCAGAACTTGGCTGCTGCCTCAGCTGCTGGTTTCAGGTCTGAGGACAGACGCTGCGTCCAGCAGCGGGACTCCAGCATCTCAGCTCATCCAACACACTGCTCAAAATGCTCCTCCCGGGGCTTCTCAGACGTTATCCACTTCACTTCTGCGGGTGTGAGTCCGAGCGGCGTGATGGACAGACAACTTGAGACATCAGAGACAGGAGGGGCACACAGAAACACACACACCTCTCCCCGTGCTCTCCTCCTTGCGGTCCTTCTCGTCCTCCTCCGGCAGGCTGCTGTCGGAGCCTTTCCTCCGTGAGGAGCGTGAGCTGCGCTGCTCCCTCTGTTCCCTCCCACTCCCGCCGGGGGAGTGGTGTGATTGGGTGGCTGGCTGCTGGCTCTGCTGTGATTGGCTCTGCTGCTGGGAGGCCAGCGTCCCCTGGGAGCCTTTGGGGTTGGGCCCTGAGGAGGACATGATGGGGCGGGGGCTGTTGGCCTGGGCTCGGGTGTAGTGACTCTGGAAGACAAAGGGTGATGGTGAGCGATGAGTCAGCAGGTCTGGACTGACCTCCAGAGCCTGGAGGAGGGCTGATCTCCACTGCTACGTCATGTGATCATGGAGGAAGAGGAGAGCTCCACACACTGACTGCTACTTGTGAAATAAACCCTCGTCTCTCTGTGGTTTGGCTCATGGGCTCAAAGCTTCGGACTAGCAGCCAGTTACAGCCTCCAGCTCTCTCCTGCTGCTGGTCAGACTGGAACTCTCCAGCTCCACCTTTACTAGCTGAGGGCTGGAGGCTCAGCACTTTGATGATTGATGAGCCACTACACTTATTAGTGATCAAACTGTCAGATTGGCTGCAGTTATTATGTTTATTTATTATTATAAGTCTTTTTCCTGCTACTTCAGCAATGTAATAACTTATTAAATTATGTAACTGCAAGATTGGGACAAATATCTTAGAACAACATACTTTATGACATAATAAATGTCTGAAATGATTAATAACACTTCATTAATTGGTAGTTACAATTACCACGGCAATCAGGGTAGTCAGCATCGAGTGACATCCAGGTCAATGTGAGGGGGTGGGGTCAATGTGAGTGGGTGGGGGTCAATATGAGTGGGTGGGGTTAATGTGAGTGGGTGGGAGTCAGTGTATGTAGGTGGGGTCAGTGTGAGTGGGTGGGGGTCAATATGAGTGGGTGGGGTCAGTGTGAGTGGGTGGGGGTCAATATGAGTGGGTGGGGTCAGTGTGAGTGGGTGGGGTTAATGTGAGTGGATGGGGTTAGTGTGAGTGGGCGGGGTCAGTGTGAGTGGGTAGGGTTAATGTGAGTGGGTGGGGGTCAGTGTGAGTGGGTGGGGTTAATGTGAGTGGGTGGGGGTGAGTGTGAGTGGGTGAGTGTGTGGGGTCAGTGTGAGTGGGTGGGGTCAGTGTGAGTGGGTGGGGTTAATGTGAGTGGGTGGGGTTAATGTGAGTGGGTGGGGTTAATGTGAGTACCTGCGTGTTGCCAGTGGTTCCGCCCGGTCTGCTGCCCGCCATCTTTAATGTGACAGGAAGAAAAATAATGACAAGAATAAGGTGGAGAGATTTATTTAAAAGTAATACCTTCAGGGTGAGTGTGTGTGTGTGTGTGTGTGTGTGTGTGTGTGTGTGTGTGTGTGTGTGTGTGTGTGTGGGTACACTCACGTGTGCACTGTTGTTGTTCTGGCTGGACCTAGACCTTCTCCTGGAGGTGATGCCGATGTTTTCTCCTTTCAACAGAGAGTGAACCACATCGTCCAGAAAGGTCATCTGGACCATGGAGGGGTCAACGTTCTGAGGCTCCAGCACCTGCACACACACACACACACACACACACACACACACACACACACACACACACACACACACACACACACACACACACACACACACACACACACACACACACACACACACACACACACACACACACACACACACACACACACACACACACACACACACACACACACACACACACGGTGATGAGTCTCAGCAGTGAACTACTGTCCCTCTGCGTTGTCTCCGTTGTCCCAGTAATCAGTGTGGACATCTTTGTTTCCTCATGAGAGAGCACCGTTAAAATGAGTAGATCTGCTGGAGAGCTGACAGACATAAATAAACTATCTTGTATTTAAGAAGTATCAGAACTTTTCATTCACAGCAGCAGGTATTTTATTACATTTTAACTGTGTTGACTTCTTTAGCCATTTTACTACATTTAACTTTCAGACATTTTAAGATGTTTTCACTTGTTTATTCAATTTTGCTCTTTTTAGGTTCAGTTTGTGTCCACATGTCAAAGTTCTAGAAGTGTGTGTGTGTGTGTGTGTGTGTGTGTGTGTGTGTGTGTGTGTGTGTGTGTGTGTGTGTGTGTGTGTGTGTGTGTGTGTGTGTGTGTGTGTGTGTGTGTGTGTGTGTGTGTGTGTGTGTGTGTGTGTGTGTGTGTGTGTGTGTGTGTGTGTGTGTGTGTGTACCTGGTCATTCATAACGACCATGTTTCGACTGAAGAGGTCGTGGTGTGTAATGATGCCAGTGAACCACTGGGTGGCCGAGTCCTGTCTGTACACACGCACTCTGTATCCATTCAGAGAGTAAGGACCTGGAAGACAAGGCGGTTAGAGTGGAGACACAAAGTACGCACGCACGCACGCACGCACGCACGCACACACTAACCAGACACTTTGGCTTCCTGCCAGACTCACCTTGCATAAAAATCTCCTGCACCTTCTGGTCTTTGAGCCAGCCTTTGATTTCTTCATGGAGCTGAGGGTTGTCTCTTAATACGGGGTTCTGACTGTCCACCTCATCCTGAAACACACACACACACACACACACACACACACACACACACACACACACACACACACACACACACACACACACACACACACACACACACACACACACACACACACACACACACACACACACACACACACACACACACACACACACACACCAAGTGGTGAAGCAGTTCCAGGACATCAAAGGTTTGAAGGAGGGAATAATGAGCTCCTTTAATTCCCTGTAAAAGAGAAGTTAATGCTCCGACTGGACGACCAGCTGAAGTTTCCACTGTTCACATCATTCACCCTTTTAAAAAGAAGTTTCTATGAGACAAACTGGACATGCCTGTGCCAAAGAATTATTTATTTTGTTAATTTCTACAGAAGTTCATTTATTGTATTATTTTATATCTATTTCCAAAACAAAAGCTTTTGTTTGCCCCCCCAGGGTTCGTAGGGTATTTCTAAACTAAACAAAGTCGATGCTCATCAAGCAGTTTGTTCTTGGTTTTTCTAAATGAGAGTGAAATTGAGACCGTAACAGAGAGAAGCACAGTGTCCACAGACTGGAGGGGGACTAATTCAAGCTGCTCCTGAAAACAAGAGGAACATGTGGTTGTGATGAAAGAGGCTCTGCTTCACTGGTGAACAGAAACACCCGTCCAGCTCCAGAAGAGTCCTCACGTCTTCACCGCCTGCTGGACAAGCTGCAGCGCGTCACTAGATAAACACCAACACACACATGGAACGCTCCAGGCAGCTGAGGCCTAACACTTTCCTCTCAGAAGTTTTTCACGTTCACTCACTGTTCTGAAAACAATGCTCGTTACCGTGGAAACGGCAGAAACGCTGCGTGTGTGTGTGTGTTAGTGTGTGGAGCTCCACCATGAGCTGAAGGGTGAGGAGGCTCTACTGGACCTCCACCTGAAGCACCAAACACTCACCAGCACACTCTAGTTTTCACTGTGAAACTCAAACGTCATTGATTCATAGCAGGAAGTGTGAAAGTGTGAAAGTGTGAAAGTGACCACACTCCTCCATGTTTCTCTGTAAAACGTCGACACACCACTGAGTGTGTCCATCCCAGGACACGAGCAGCTCGAGGCTGACAGGATCACTGGATCGACCCTTCAAACATTCCCTCCACTTAAACTGCACAACAAGCAGAATTCACCGACAATTATTGCTCAGTGATTAAAAAACGTGTGATAGTGTTGGTGAGTAGAAACACGGTGGTGACGTGTTGAGCTGCTGCTGCTCCTCCGGATGGTTTGATTCATGTGTTCAGACACCTTGTGATGCAGGTCAGTGTTCTGCAGTGGTTCAGCTGACTAACAGCTGGAATGATGAGTGGAGGACGACTCCCAGCTCTGCTTCATCAACACACACACACACACACACACACACACACACACACACACACACACACACACACACACACACACACACACACACACACACACACACACACACACACACACACACACACACACACACACACACACACACACACACACACACACACACAGTTGCCATGGAAACATGGTCACCATGACCACCACATGGTCAATTTCCATCAGCGATCACAGGAATGGAGTGAGAGCAAAGAGTGGAGAGCAGGAGTGAGACTGGAAGTAAAAACATGTTTCCACTCATTAGGGTCAGAAAATGAGTATTTTTTTGAAGGAGCTGAGACATGAGGACATATTCCTGCAGAGGAATGACGACCTTATAAAGATCTTGTGGATTTGTAGTCTTCAGTGACCATGGCCCTTTCAGAACACAAAGACTTTCCACAGGGAGCAGGAGCTGGAGTTGGACTGACTGACTCATTAAAACATGCTTCTGTGTCTCCGACTGGAGGCTGGGCTCAGCTGGATCACCACAGACAGCACAGACCGCGTACCCCACCGACTGACAAACACAACAAACACCACACTTGGACACGTGTCCACACTGTTACACACAGAGACAAAGACAGACTGGGAGCAGCAGAGCTTCTGATTTATCAACACAGCTCTATCAGAGAAAACGGCTTCAGGCAATCCATTCCCTTTAAATCAGGGGCCTGTGCCCATTTGTGACTCCTCTGGAGTGACTCTACAGCTCCTCTGGAGTGACTCTACAGCTCTGGTGTAGTGACTCTATAGCTCCTCTGTAGTGACTCTACAGCTTCTCTGTAGTGACTCTACAGCTCTGGTGTAGTGACTCTACAACTCCTCTGTAGTGACTCTACAGCTCCGGTGTAGTGACTCTGCAGGTAAAACAGAGAAGGCTACTAGAAGGTCTAAGAACAACAGGCGGCGTCTGAGAGCGACTGAGCTGCTGTGGATGTAGGCGGAGTCAGAGCGACTGAGCTGCTGTGGATGTAGGCAGAGTCAGAGGGACTGAGCTGCTGTGGATGTAGGCGGAGTCAGAGGGACTGAGCTGCTGTGGATGTAGGCGGAGTCAGAGGGACTGAGCTGCTGTGGATGTAGGCGGAGTCAGAGGGACTGAGCTGCTGTGGATGTAGGCGGAGTCAGAGGGACTGAGCTGCTCCGGATGTAGGCGGAGTCAGAGGGAGTGAGCTGCTCTGGATGTAGGCGGAGTCAGAGTGACTGGGCTGCTCTGGATGTAGGCGGAGTCAGAGCGACTGAGCTGCTCTGGATGTAGGCGGAGTCTGGCAGCAGCTTCCATGAGTGTGAGAGACTGAAGCAGTGACACCAGGGCCCGGTTGTTCAAAACTGGGTTAAGTTAACCATTGGTTAAACCCTAACTGCCGGTTAAATCCTTAACCCACCGTTAGCTAACTGACCGTTAAATATGTGTTGTTTAAAACATGGTTAGTCATCCCGTTAAAGTTAACTGTGAGGTTAACGTCACTGGTTCGCGTCCCTGACGCCGCTCTGCCCAAGGCTCCGCCCACTTTCAAGTCTCCATTCTTCCGCATAATGTCTTAAGCCTTACCGGTTAGTGAAAATGACATTGTGGTGGAGGCAGCCAGTGTTTTTATCTGCTCTATTAAACTACCATAGAACATGACAAACTACGCTGCTACCAGAATGTTAAAGTGGAAGATGAAAACTTAGCTGGATGATCAGAGGCTTCATGGTGCCTCTTCTTCTTTAATGTGACTACAGAGAACCATCTAGAGAGAACCATCTAGAGAGAACCATCTAGAGAGTGGACTGAGTGACCAGAGAGGAAAATAATAAGAACGTGGGAACCAGATAATAAGTCGTTACCTCAAATGAATAAAGCGAGGGAACCAGATCATTTCATCTCTGGGTTGACGAAGGGAGAGGTCTGCATGAGGCAGCAGGGGGCGCTCCGCTATGAGACGCTCCACAGAACCTCTTTATAACGAAGCCAGACTTCTGGTTCCTCAGGAACTACTAAACAAACTACAAACTACTGGAAATGAAAGCTTGGAGTTTTTAGAGCTAAAATGAGCCTTTTAATGGCTTCATGTGAAAGAGAACTTTAATCAGAGTGTTTTCCTAGGTTACCATGGAAACAACTGTAGAGCAGCGTTCTATCATTCTACACCTCCATTCCTCCATGTTGAAGCTTTTGATTCAGACACGTCCAGAAATAAAGTGAAAGGAGCAGAAAGTCACTATGGAATGTTGGAATGGTGAAAAATAAGACCCAAACTCATTTTTTCCTGCTAAAGAGGAGAGACATGAGAATGAGATCTTCTCTTTCTGGACCAAGGTGAGTTTAACACGTCTGGACTTCACATGTTTAGTTAGAAAACACCAATATCTAATGTGCTCCGTGGAAATGAGGCTCTTAAAGCTCCAGAGCAGCAAATATGACGGGATGGAGGCGGCATTGGTGAAAAATATAATACGAGGGAAGGAGATAGTAACTCTCTGTGTTCAGTTATTAATCTGAGGTTACTAGTTATTACCTCATTCCAATGTGTTATTATTATTATTTCTCTACGTCCACTCTGGGGCTCCATAGAGGAGCAACTCTTCATTCCAGTATCGACTCTATCAAAGTTCAGTCCTCCACCCTGTCCTTCCTTTGTTCAACTGCTATCATGAACAACATGGTGAGAGTTAACCACTGGTAAACAGCTAGTGGAGGTTAACTTTAACGTCAAGATAACACCTGGTTAAAGTTAACCCAGTTTAAACAACAAGTTAACACCTGGTTAAAGTTAACCCAGTTTAAACAACAAGTTAACACCTGGTTAAAGTTAACCCAGTTTGAACAACAAGATAACACCTGATTAAAGTTAACCCAGTTTGATCCACAAGATAACATTTGGTTAAAGTTAACCCAGTTTTGAACAACAAGATAACACCTGGTTAAAGTTAAAACAGTTTGAACAACAAGATAACACCTGGTTAAAGTTAACTCAGTTTGATCCACAAGATAACATTTGGTTAAAGTTAACCCAGTTTTGAACAACAAGATAACACCTGGTTAAAGTTAACCCAGTTTGAACAATTTGGTTAAAGTTAACCCAGTTTTGAACAACAAGATAACACCTGGTTAAAGTTAACCCAGTTTTGAACAACAAGATAACACCTGGTTAAAGTTAACCCAGTTTGAACAACAAGATAACACCTGGTTAAAGTTAACCCAGTTTGATCCACAAGATAACATTTGGTTAAAGTTAACCCAGTTTTGAACAACAAGATAACACCTGGTTAAAGTTAACGGTAGGTTAAATGTGTTTAACACCTGGTTAAACGATAACCCAGTTTAGAACACCCGGACCTGGTCTATAAATGAAGTCCAGTCTCCATGTGGAGCCGACGGCCACGACTGAAACAGGAGGCAGCAGAGCAGCAGAGTGTGTGTGTGTGTGTGTGTGTGTGTGTGTGTGTGTGTGTGTGTGTGTGTGTGTGTGTGTGTGTGTGTGTGTGTGTGTGTGTGTGTGTGTGTGTGTGTGTGTGTGTGTGTGTGTGTGTGTGTGTGTGCCAATTTAAATTGACTTTAAATCAATCCTCAATCAAAGAAATGTAATCAAATCAAACCTGGAGCTCGTTCTGACCCTTTTTTAAAGCTCTACCTGCTCTGGCCAGAGTACATGTAAGGTTTAGACGGTATGGACGTTCGATGTGTGCTAATGTGTGACACTACGGTGGCTGACAGGAGGAAATACATACACAGTGAGGAACATAAGTATTTGAACTACCTGCCATTGTGCAACTTCTCCTAATCAGAAACTATGGAGGACTCTGAAATTTATATCGCAGCTGCATTTCCACTGTGAGAGACAGAATTAAAAACGATATTCAGGAAATCACATTGTATGATTTTATACTATTTATTTGTATTTTATTGCTGCACATCAGCAAGAGTTCTGGCTCTCAAAGACCTGTTAATCTGCCTTTAAAAAGTCCACCTTTACTCCACTTGGTCGCTGGTTAAAGACACCTGTCCACCCCACAGTCAGTCCGTCTCCAACTGCCACCATGGAGACCAAAGAGCTGTCAAAAGACACCAGAGGCCAAATGGTTGACCTCCACTAGGCTGGAAAGTTCTCCGGGGAAGTTGCCAAGCAGCTCGGTGGAAATAGATCAACTGTTGGAGCAATGGTTAGACAATGGAAGAGGCTAAAGAGGACTGTCAGTCCCCCTGGGACTGGGGCTCCATGCAGGGTCTCACCTGGTGGGGGATCACAGATGATAAGAAAGGTGAGGAATCAGCCCAAAACCACAAGGGAGGAGCTGGTCAATGGCCTAAAGAGAGCTGGGACCACAGTTCCAAAGGTTACTGTGGGTAGAACACGACGCCGTCATGGTTTAAAGTCATGCATTGCTCACAAAGTTCCCCTGCTCAAGTCAGCACATGTCCAGGCCCGTCTGAGGTTTGCCAGTGACCTTCTGGATGATCCAGAGGAGGCAGGGAAGAAAGTCACGAGGTCAGATGAGACCAAAATAGAACCTTTTGGTCTAAACTCCACCCGCCGTGTTTGGAGGAAAAAGAAGGATGAACACCATCCCTACTGTGAAGCATGGGGGTAGAAACATCATGCTTTGGGGCTGCTTTTCTGCAAAGGGGACAGGACGACTGCACGGTATTCAGGAGAGGAGGCCATGTGTTGGGAGATTTGGACCAACAACCTCCTGGGCAAGCGGGAGGTTACGGTAAGGCAAAGCGCATCCAGGGTGGCCACAATAAAAGTCCCTCTGAAATGTGCAGTCTGATGTCACAGCACGCTGCCGATGATGTCACAGGTTTTGAGGAGCGTCCAGTTGACGTGCTGACTGCAGGAATGTCCTGCAGAGCTGCTGCCCCTCAACTGAAGGTTCAATTCCCCACCATGAGCGTCTCCAAAGGCGTTTCAGAGAATCTGGCAGTACATCCAACCATCCTCATCACCGCAGACCAGGTGTGACCACACCAGCCCAGGACCTCCACCTCCAGCATCTTCACCTCCATCACTATATTATTATTAAGCTCATTATTCCAGATCAACCGTTGTGGAGCCAAACAGACTTGGAACAAGTCAAGAACAGGAACAGGAACAGGAACAGGAACAGGAACAGGAACAAGAACAAGAACAAGAACAAGAACAAGAACAAGAACAAGAACAGGAACAGGAACAGGAACAGGAACAGGAACAAGAACAAGAACAAGAACAAGAGGAACAGGAACAGGAACAAGAACAAGAACAAGAACAAGAGGAACAGGAACAGGAACAAGAACAAGAACATTCTTTAAAGCTCAGTGACCAGGATTTATTGGGTTCTGTCAAAAGGATTGCGTCTCTCCCTAACACTCTTCTTCTCCTAAGCTCCTCCCACTATCCACGCACCAATCAGGATCTCCTGAGAATGGGCAGGTCATTTTCCAAGAGATCTGATTGGCCAGGAGGCGGAGCTTTTATACTGGTTGCTCTCCTGGTTGTGTACTGAAAATCAGAGTTAATCCTGAAGTTACCTCCAGAAGAGAATACGCCTCATTCAGGTCTGTTGTGATGTCGTGATGTCATGTGATGTCATGTGACAGGACCAAGTACAGCCTGACAGCTACAGTCAGAAAACTATCATTCATCCATCAATCCATCCATCCATCCATCCATCCATATTCAGTGTTTCCACCAGCAGCAGACAAACATCAGAGCTGAACTCACAGAACAATACACCAACATCCAGTGTGTGTGTGTGTGTGTGGGGGGGGGGGGGGGGGGGGGGGTGTATGTGGGTGGGTGTGTGTGTGTGTGGTCAAACTCTTGAGTCAGCACTAACAGTTTTATCATCTATCTCCTGTTCAACTTTTTCACCACACACACACACACACACACACACACACACACACACACACACACACACACACACACACACACACACACACACACACACACACACACACACACACACACACACACACACACACACACACACACACACACACACACACACACACACACACACACACACACACACACACACACACACACACACACACACACACACACAGTTGAGCAGCAGGCTGGGCTGCTCACTAAACAGTGACTTCATTGTACATTTTATGCCAAACAGATTGTACTACCCGCCCCCCCCCCCCCCCCTTCCTGTCCAACTGGAAAACCAGAGAGGGGAGGGGCTTTGACTGCACCCAGTGTGTGAGAGTGTTTTCACTGCAGCGACGGGTTCAAAGGTCTCCTGAAGAAAAGACGGCTCTGTACGAGTGTGGTGACTTAAGAATGGAGGAATGTGTGTGTGTGTGTGTGTGTGTGTGTGTGTGTGTGTGTGCCGTGCCAGTACTGTATCAGTACCATGCCAGTACTAGCACTATTACTATTCACCCAGAAACTAACTAAAGGCCCTCTTGATTTTCTGTCTGCTTCTGTTGTTTTCTTTTCTTTTTTCTCTGACTGAACTATTTACGTCCATCTAATTCTGTTTAGTCATTTATTTTGTCGAATTGTGTACGACGTGAACGCCACAAAATGAACGCCACAAAATGAACACCCCGACATGAACGCCACAACATGAACGCCACGACATGAACGTCACAACATGAACGCCACAAAATGAACGCCACATGAACATAACATAAACGCCACGACATGAACGCCACAACATGAACGCCACGACATGAACGCCACAAAATGAACGCCACGACGTGAACGCCACAACATGAACGCCACAAAATGAATACCACGACATGAATGTCACAACATGAACGCCACAAAATGAACGCCACATGAACATAACATAAACGCCACGACATGAACGCCACAACATGAACGCCACAACATGAACGACACAAAATGAACGCCACAACATGAACGTCACAACATGAACGCCACGACATGAACGCCACAAAATGAACGTCACAAAATGAACGCCACGACATGAACATGACAACATGAACGCCACGACATGAACGCCACAAAATGAACGTCACAAAATGAACGCCACGACATGAACATGATAACATGAACGCCACGACATGAACGACAGAACATGAACAACTTTAACCTGCTCCACCCACATGAAGCAACTTTAACCTGCTCCACCTACATGAAGCATCTTTGATCCGATCCAACCACATGAAGCAACGTCAACATGCTCCAACCACATGAACCAACCTTAACCTGCAGCAACCACAAGAAGCAACTTTGATCTGATCCAACCACATGAAGCAACTTTAACCTGCTCCACCCACATGAAGCAACTTTAGCGTGCTCCAACCTAATGAAACAACTTCAACGTGCTACACCCACATGAAGCAACTTTATCCTGCTCCAACCACATAAAGCAATTGTAACCTGGTCCAACCACATGAAGCAACGTTGATCTGATCCAACCACATGAAGCAACTTTAACCTGCTCCACCCACATGAAGCAACTTTAGCCTGCTCCAACCAAATGAAACAACTTTAACCTGCTCCACCCACATGAAGCAACTTTAGCGTGCTCCAACCTAATGAAACAACTTCAACCTGCTACAACCACATGAAGCACATTCAACCTGCTCCAACCACATGAAGCAACGCTAACCTGCAGCAACCACATGAAGCAACTTTGATCTTATCCAACCACATGAAGCAACTTTAACCTGCTCCATCCACAAGAAGTAACTTTAGCCTGCTCCACCCACATGAGGCAACTTTAACCTGCTCCACCCACATGAGGCAACTTTAACCTGCTCCACCCACATGAGGCAACTTTAGCCTGCACCAAAAACATAAAGCAACTTTATCCATCTCCAACCACATAAAGCAATTGTAACCTGGTCCAACCACATGAAGCAACTTTGATCTGATCCAACCACATGAAGCAACTTTAACCTGCTCCACCCACATGAAGCAACTTTAGCCTGCTCCAACCAAATGAAACAACTTTAACGTGCTCCACCCACATAAAGCAATTGTAACCTGCTCCGACCAAATGAAACAACTTTAACCTGCTCCAACTACAAAAAGCAAATTTAGCCTGCGCCAACCAAATGAAACAACTTTAACGTGCTCCACCCACATGAAGCAACTTTGATCTGATCCAACAACATGAAGCAACTGTAACCTGCTTCACCCACATGAAGCAACTTTAGCCTGCACCAAAAACATAAAGCAACTTTATCCTGCTCCAACCACATAAAGCAATTGTAACCTGCTCCAACCAAATGAAACAACTTTAACCTGCTCCAACTACATAAAGCAACTTTAACCTGCTCCAACCACATGAATCAACGCTAACCTGCAGCAACCACACAAAGCAATTTTAACCTGCAGCAACCACATGAAGCAACTTTGATCTGATCCAACCACATGAAGCAGCTTTAACCTGCTCCACCCACATGAAGTAACTTTAGCCTGCTCCACCCACATGAGGCAACTTTAGCCTGCACCAAAAACATAAAGCAACTTTGTCCATCTCCAACCACATAAAGCAATTGTAACCTGCTCCAACCACATGAATCAACGCTAACCTGCAGCAACCACACAAAGCAATTTTAACCTGCAGCAACCACATGAAGCAACTTTGATCTGATCCAACCACATGAAGCAGCTTTAGCCTGCTCCAACCACATGAAGCAACTTTGATCTGATCCAACCACATAAAGCAACTTTAACCTGCTTCACCCACAAGAAGCAACTTTAGCCTGCTCCAACCAAATGAAACAACTTTAACGTGCTCCACCCACATGAAGCAACTTTGATCTGATCCAACAACATGAAGCAACTGTAACCTGCTCCACCCACATGAAGCAACTTTAGCCTGCACGAAAAACATAAAGCAACTTTATCCTGCTCCAACCAAATGAAACAACTTTAACCTGCTTCAACTACATAAAGCAACTTTAACCTGCTCCAACCACATGAATCAATGCTAACCTGCAGCAACCACACAAAGCAATTTTAACCTGCAGCAACCACATGAAGCAACTTTGATCTGATCCAACCACATGAAGCAGCTTTAACCTGCTCCACCCACATGAAGTAACTTTAGCCTGCTCCACCCACATGAGGCAACTTTAACCTGCTCCACCCACATGAGGCAAATTTAACCTGCTCCATCCACATGAAGCACTATAACCTGCTCCACCTATATGAATCAATTTTAACTTCACTTCTGGGGCCTCGTACTCAGATTACTGCTAGAAAACCATTAGAAGGGAATTTTGCACAGAAGATGTGAGCACAGGGAAAACATGTAAACTCCACAGGCCATGTCTGGACTGGAACCCACAACCTATCATGTTGTAGAGGACCGCCATGACAGGAAGACTCAGTTCTCTGAGCAGAGCTGATCAAAACCACCCAGAGGAGCAGGTATCCACATGTTGGTGTCTCACCTGGTAGGGCTGGCAGGGCGGGTGATCTGACAGGAAGTCCAGCTGTCGGTCCAACAGGAACTCCACCGCTGTGACGGAGGACAGGAGGCTCTTCCCCACCACCGGCTTGAAGGCCTGCGAAGACAACCGCACAGCACGTCACTATTGGGTAGAGCAACTCACTGAGACACAGCAACTCACTGGAGTACAGCAACTCACTGAGACACAGCAACTCACTGAGACACAGCAACTCACTGGAGTACAGCAACTCACTGAGACACAGCAACTCACTGAGACACAGCACGTCACTCCTGGGTACAGCAACTCACTGAGACACAGCAACTCACTGAGACACAGCACGTCACTCCTAGGTACAGCAACTCACTGAGACACAGCAACTCACTGAGACACAGCACGTCACTCCTGGGTACAGCAACTCACTGAGACACAGCAACTCACTGAGACACAGCACGTCACTCCTGGGTACAGCAACTCACTGAGACACAGCAACTCACTGAGACACAGCACGTCACTCCTGGGTACAGCAACTCACTGAGACACAGCAACTCACTGGAGTACAGCAACTCAGTGAGACACAGCAACTCACTGAGACACAGCACGTCACTCCTGGGTACAGCAACTCACTGAGACACAGCAACTCACTACTGGGTAGAGCAACTCACTGAGACACAGCAACTCAGTGAGTTCCAGCAACTCACTGAGACACAGCAACTCACTGACATACAGCAACTCAACACATCGCAACAAACAAGTTCAGCAAATCAACAGCTCAGAAAACCACAAATAACAAAAAAACAAACCAGAAATAAATCACAAACAAACAACCAAGAAACCACAAATAAAACAGGTGTGAGAACGTTGGCTGAGCTACGCTCTTCATGCAACCACATCACACACACACACACACACACACACACACACACACACACACACACACACACACACACACACACACACACACACACACACACACACACACACACACACACACACACACACACACACACACACACACACACACACACACACACACACACACACAGTGAGTGTGAGGCTCTATTTCGGTCTGCCAGCGTGTCACATGACGCGGCCTGCCTCCGGGGCAGCTGGGAAACGAGCGGCAGTCATTTCACTGTGTCAATGTTTCTGTTCGCTCGGCTTTACAGTCACTCTGTGTTTACTGATGATCTGCCAGCAGAGCCTGGTCCCAGCAGCATGAACACACTCCTGCTCCTCCTCCTCTTCCTCCTGCTCCTCCTCCTCCTGCTTCTCCTCCTCTTGCTCCTCCTCCTCCTGCTTCTACTCCTCCTGCTCCTCCTCCTCCTGCTTCTCCTCCTCCTGCTCCTCTTCCTCCTGCTCCTCTTCTTCCCCCTCCTCCTCCTCCCCCTCCTCCTCCTCTTCTTCCTCCTCCTCCTGCTACCCCTCCTCCTCCCCCTGCTCCTCCTCCTGTTCCCCCTCCCCCTCGTCCTCCTCCTCCTCCTCCTCCTGTTCCCCCTCCTCCTGCTCCTCCTCCAGGTGCAGGTGGTTGTGTCCGTCTGGAGGTGGGGAGTCAGAGCCGGTCTGCAGACCCGTCCCGGAGGGCTTGTGGATGTCTGCAGCGCTGCAGGGACACGTGGGTCCATTTGGAGGGAAACAGAGTTTGTTTACTCTTGATGGGTTCCCCTGGAGAACCTGGATGAGCCTCAAGTGGCTGAACAGTTAATTGATTTGATGACTTTACTCAGCGTCCATGTAAACAGTGGAACCGGTTCTTCCGATCACTGAGGCTCTCATCTGGGTTGCAGGAATGTTGCACTTGTAAGCAGCGGTTGACTTCCCAGTTCTTTGGTTCCACCGTGACACACGACTGACCTGAAGCAACACACAGATCTGTTCTCTGGCTTCCTTCCTGCTCTATAATCCTCAGCACTCACGCTGGTTTGGCTCATTCAACCAAAGCCCTGCTTCACTGCCATTTCTCCATCTCTATTGTCACCCGCACCACGACTCTCAGCACCTGAACCGTCTGCCAGAAGGTCTCTGATGGTAAGAACCAGCAGTCCCGTGCTTCCAGTGGAAGACAGGGAACAATTGGAGGATTTTTCTGGGAATGGAAGATTTCAGGGAACGCATGAGGTCCCATTTTAATCTGTAACATGAGTCACTGGGTGATTAATCTGCCTGCTTATGATTCAAACATACAAACCCAGAGCGGGACTCACTTTGCCTTCATACATGCAGAAAGAAGCACGTCGTAGGCCCCGTTTCCACGGCAACGTTTCACCTGACAACACCTAGTCCCTTAAAAAAAGGAGTGTTTCCACTGCAGCAGCGGACACAGAGACAACGATGTAGTTAGTCTGCCGGGCCACTGGAGGGCGCTGTTGCTTGATTTTGTAATGAAACTACACAGACGTGTGCAGAGAACAAAACACTATAAAGGTGAAGAAAATGGAGAGAACCTGACATCAACATGGACTGATGACACATCGGATGATATCAGGGAGAGTCTCAACTATTAAACTACTGATCTGGAGGTTAAAACTAGAATATGGGTCAAACCACTACGGGTCGGCCATGTTTGTTTACAACTGGATGGGGGGGGGCAGTAACAGGCTCCGCCTCCATCCGTCTCTGCAGGAGGGAATAGTGATGGTGACAGAATCTTTCCACCTCCAGATACAGTGGATCAGAACACTGGGGTCGACTAAGCACTTTCTTGAAACGGCAGGAACGCTGACACTGCGACCGCAGATCACGACTGTAGTGACGAGTAGTGTAGATGCTCAGTAGAGCCAATCACACACACTCAGCTTCAGACACACACACAGCTTTAGTGACACACATCTTTAGTGACACAGAGCTTCAGACATAAACACAGCTTCAGAGACACACACAGCTTCAGAGACACACACAGCTTCAGACATAAACACAGCTTCAGAGACACACACAGCTTCAGAGACACACACAGCTTCAGACATACACACAGCTTCAGACACACACACAGCTTCAGAGATACACAGCTTCAGACATAAACACAGCTTCAGAGACACACACAGCTTCAGAGATACACACAGCTTCAGAGATGCACAGCTTCAGACATAAACACAGCTTCAGAGACACACACAGTCTGAACACACAGCGCTTCAGTGACACGCAGCTTCAGACACACACCGCTTCAGTGACACGGAGCTTCACACACACAGAGCTTCAGACACACAGGGCTTCAGACACACAGGGCTTCATACACACAGAGCTTCAGACACACAGCCTCAGACACACACAGCTTCAGTGAAACAGAGCTTCAGACACACAGGGCTTCAGACACACAGGGCTTCAGACACACAGCCTCAGACACACACAGCTTCAGTGAAACAGAGCTTCAGACACACATCTTCAGACGCATACAGCTTCAGACACACAGAGCTTCAGACACACAGAGTTTCAGACACACACAGCTTCAGTGTCACGGAGCTTCAGACACACAGGGCTTCAGACACACAGCTTCAGTGACACAGGGCTTCAGACACACAGGGCTTCAGACACACAGAGTTTCAGACACACACAGCTTCAGTGACACGGAGCTTCAGACACACAGGGCTTCAGACACACAGCTTCAGTGACACAGGGCTTCAGACACACAGCTTCAGTGACACAGGGCTACAGACACACACAGCTTCTTTGACACGGAGCTTCAGACACACAGGGCCTCAGACACAGAGCTTCAGACACACAGAGCTTCAATCCATGTTCAGATGAATGTGAGATGAAACTGAACTCCACAGTTGAGGAAAGTGCAGAATAATAATAACTATGAGACTGAAGAGCAGAGCTTCACAGCACAGTGACACACGATGGATCCACCAGAACCATCTGACAGCTAGGTTGATCAATAACGTCCACCTGAGCTTCATCAGATCCTCGGTGAGGTTTCCTGGCATCACTAGAACATGATTCAGCAAAAAAAGTTCTCAATGACAAAAGGACATTTAGAGAGAAAGTACAGATGCAGTCTTGTCGGGGGAGATGCTGCAGGCAGAGGGTGGAAACGGGGCCTTCATGGACTGTTGGGAGCTCAGAGGTCAGAGTACTCCTGAGGACAGGATTACTCCTGAAGACATGCCACTGGGTCAAAGTTCAGAGCAGCTTAAGCTTCACATGATTTCAGGACTCTCCTGCACACATTCATTTATGAAGCCACCAAGAGAACTCCGGAAGCTTCTGATGGAGAACAAGGTTTTCTGCGTCTCATCTCTCAGACTAGATTCTACAGCGCCTCTCCATTAAACTCTCCCTTAGTCCTCTGGAGGCGTTTGAACTTCCACCTCCAGCTGAAGGAGACGGATGTGCAGTGTGACGTTTCCAGAGTGAGACTGCAGCTGGACACTCAGACGGTCTGTTCATCAATCAGGTCATGGTTCAACATAAGTGATGACTTGACCATTACCTCTAGTTTAAAGCAGGTTCAGAGTCAACCGTCCCCCGTGAGGGGACTTGTTTTGTGTTTTATTATCATGAAGTGGCTCCATCCACAGATTCAGGTCTCAACATGAACACATGATTTAACAACGCGACCTCGAGACGGTCCTGATAACCAGCCAGACCGTCTCTTTGCTGGGCGGGACGAGAGTGGAAGACAGAGCTCACACATTGCTCCCCCTCTCCTGGTCAGGACCGTCTCAGAGACAGAGCAGATAAAAGCTTGTTCCTGAGTTCTGCTGAGTCAGCGTCTCTGCACTGCCCGGATTCCTGGAGTTCTAATGTTGTGATATTCTGCTGTGGAAGCGTCTCTATAACTGAATAACACAAGAGACAGAGCGACACAAGACTCACGTGTCCAGCTGGTTCATTCAGCAGGAGTTAACTTGGTGCTGCTTCTGTGTCTAATCAATGACAGTGAAAGGAGCCAGCAGTTTCCTGTTTGAGAGCAGGACGTGATGCTGGGGGGAGCAGCATGAAGTGGGAGGGAGAGACATCAGAGACGTGGTGAAGACAACGTTCCGCTCGTCCATTCAGCTTCTGAAGCTTTATTCTAACCACCGCGGCACAAGAACCAGCAGAAACTGCTCCTCACCTCATGAAGTCTTTGACACAGCTGGAGTCTGAAGCTCCCTGGCAGCGGCCGAGACGCCAACAGGAAGTCATCAACTTCCTCAACACTGTCCCCGTCAATAATCCTCTGTCAGCTAGTCAGCCTATTGAATTAATACATTAAAGCACATTCATCCTCCATAGACGTCATAGACATGACCCATCATCCATTCAAGCCACCAGAGGGCGCCACTCCAACCTACTGTCCAAACAGCAAAACACCTAGTCAAGTGTCCCTTTGTTTACATAAAAGTTTCAAAAACCTTGTATTTTGCATGCTAGACCACTAGTTGGAGCTGTGGTTCATTAAGGAAGAAGAAGAAATGTTCTCCACGGAGGCAGACCATGGTT
>NC_137635.1:22539805-22567305 GCF_963383615.2 Lipophrys pholis | reverse complement strand
CAGGGAGCCAGGACACACACACACACACACACACACACACACACACACACACACACACACACACACCTTTGAACTCATCAGCTGACCACACACCAGCTCTGATTAATCTTCCCATCGCTCAGCAGATTTACACTCTGCTCCAGTAACGCACGCACGCACGCACGCACGCACGCACACGCACACGCGCACACACACACACACACACACACACACACACACACACACACACACACACACACACACACACACACACACACACACACACACACACACACACACACACACACACACACACACACACACACACACACACACACACACACACACACACACACCGCAGGAGGCAGGAGATTACACCCACCAGCTGCTCAGGGAGACCAAGCAGAGCTTTTTATGACCTAATTTCCACCAACGACAGAGTAGACTGTGAAACCTGGTCACACTGGAGGACAACCCATCAACAACGTAGTCTCACAGTCTATCACAACACGTTCATTACGTAATCATGTGCAGTTTCCTCTGGCAGCATTTCAAAGGTGTGAAAACTGCTGTGTTGTAACCTCAGTGGGGGCTTTTCCACCAGAAAGAACCAGGTTCTCGTTCTGGTCCAGAGCCAGATTGAGGCCCCGTTTACACGACAACGAATACGAGTGTATCTGCAAAACCTTCTTCACTTCACTGGGGGTTCTGTTTACTCGACCCCAGTGTTCTGATCCACTGTATCTGGAGGTGGAAAGATTCTGTCACCATCACTATTCCCTCCTGCAGAGACGGATGGAGGCGGAGCCTGTTACTGCCCCCCCCCCACACACACACACACACATCCAGTTGTAAACAAACATGGCCTACCCGTAGTGGTTTGACCCGTAGTGGTACGACCCGCGGTCCATATTCTAGTTTTAACCTCCAGATCAGTAGTTTAATAGTTGAGACTCTCCCTGATATCATCCGATGTGTCATCAGTCCATGTTGATGTCAGGTTCTCTCCATTTTCTTCACCTTTATAGTGTTTTGTTCTCTGCACACGTCTGTGTAGTTTCATTCCAAAATCAAACGACAGCGCCCTACAGTGGCCCGGCAGACTAACTACATCGTTGTCTCTGTGTCCGCTGCTGCAGTGGAAACACTCTCCTTTTTTTAAGGGATTAGGTGTTGTCAGGTGAAACGTTGCCATGGAAACGGGGCCTTGGCATCAGTTCTTTGTCTTCCCACCACCAAAGTCCCGGCCTGTCAGGGGCTAAACGGGTGCTAAGCCACAGCAATAGGCGTCATCAGCTGGCGGCGGAGTTATCGCTGGAGTTATATACCTACGAGGTGGAAGAGACGCTGAACCGGCTTTCAGTGAACACGGAGCCCCGGAGTGGTTAGAGAGAAAAATATATAAAGGAGGGAACGATATAATAAGTTGTTCCCCCAAGTTAATAATACGAGAGAACGAGATAATCAGTCGTTCCCTCAAGTTAATAAAGTGAGGGAAGGAGATCATTTCAAGGCGATGGCGGAGTCGTGGTTCTAGAGCTGCAGAGCTCCTCCTGTCAGTCAGCTGGTGGATCTAGAACCTAGAACCAGTTCTTTTCAGGCTTTTCATGGTGACATCATTGTAACTAACTTCACCTCCAGCTCTTGTTTGGCGTTCTGACCGCAGGCTGAGGTCTGCATGAGGCAGCAGGGGGCGCTCCGCTATGAGACGCTCCACAGAACTAGTACCTGAACTAGCACATGAACTAGTACCTGAACTAGCAGCTGAACTAGCACCTGGTTTATTTTGGAAAGTCTGAAGTGTGGAGCAGCAGGACTTCATGTGACCAGTAAACATGTTGACGTGAACAGAAAGAGTACAGAAACATTTATTACAGTTTAGTCGACCTCCATTAGTAAACATGTGACATCACCATAGGGCTGCGCAATATGGCAATAGAAATGATCACAATTTATTTTTTCATATCGTCTGATCTCGATTATTATCACAATGTTTTAATTTGTTTTCAAACGGCCAGTTTAAAAGCATCTGTACTGAAAACTAAAGAAACTAGAGATTACTTCAACATTTTTATGAACATACAAAGTAAATAAAGCAAATGAAATAACATGAACATAGAATTTGTTTTTAATTACTCGACAGTATAACATTTGATTGAAAGATTGCTTGTTGCTGTGGCTCGGCGGCTGCACCACCAGTAGTGGCTGAACTGCTAATGCTACGTGTGCTAGCAGCAGCGGCGGGCTGTGCAGACTCCGCTCGTACTGTCATGCTTTCCCTATAATCACTTGGGTGATACTTCTTCAAATGATTGAAAAAACTTGTGTTGCCGGTTTGTGAGGGCACTGACCGCCGACATACCTTGCACATCGGCTTAATGTCATTTCGGAGGGACTCAAACCACCGCCACGCAACCGACGTTCAGAAACCTTCCTTCTCAACAATAGCCTCATCCTCAGAGGACAAGTCCAAGTCATGGCGGACATCTGTCTCTCTGCTCTCAGCGCCCCGTTTAGCTCCACGTTCACTCATTCTGTTTACAACTCCGGCAACTTGCAAGCGGAAGTGGAGCAGGAAAAGGTTGACTCTGATTGGCTGTTGTCATGGCCACCTTCTTACTAGTTACTGGATTATATGCGTCTCGCAACCACACACATTTCCACCACTTGTGATCGAGTAAATATGTCACAGCTGATCACCGTAATCGACCTGAAATTTTTCAGCGGGCATCCTTGTTATCTGGTCACTGTACTGGCTCTGTTCATGGGGGGAGAACAAAGGGGTGTGTGTGTGTGTGTGTGTGTGTGTGTGTGTGTGTGTGTGTGTGTGTGTGTGTGTGTGTGTGTGTGTGTGTGTGTGTGTGTGTGTGTGTGTGTGTGTGTGTGTGTGTGTGTGTCTCTTGTCCACAGTGGGCCCCTGTTGCTAGGTAACAGAACAGGACTTGAGCAGTGTGCGGCTCAGAAACAGAAAGTCAAACAAAGCTACAGCAGACTGTTATTCTCAGTCTGTCCACTGGGGGCGTTTCATGTTGTTACAATCACAATAATATTTACCAATGAATTCAATATTTATGACCACAGAGTGTGTTCCATCATCAACACTTAATCCAACACTCCAGAGTAATCCTCCCTGGTAGTGTGACATGAATGGGCACACACAGGACTTTTCCACCAACAAGAACCAGGTTCTAGTTCAGAGCCAGTTCTTAAATGAGCACCACCAAAGAACTGGTTCTCTTTCCTCCGTTAACAGAGCCAGTGAGAGCCACGTCATTGCGTCACTCCAAAACGTGATACGTCACTGATTTCACCAATCTGGCGCTGACAGCGCTCATCCAGGAACCAGGAGACGGACTGTACCAGTGGTTTGGTCCCGGTCGCTCCATCTAGTCTGACCTGAACCTCGGATGAAGACATTGAGTCTCCTCGTCGCTCTATTGGTGTTTGTTCACGTCTGTCTTGCTTTAGTCCAGAGTCCCGGAGTGGACATAGAGACAATAATAATAATAATAATAACATGAATGACTTTGGGTCTTATTTTTCACCATTCCAACATTCCATAGTGACTTTCTGCTCCTTTCACTTTATTTCTGGACGTGTCTGAATCAAAAGCTTCAACATGGAGGAACGGAGGTGTAGAATGATAGAACGCTGCTCTACAGCCGTTTCCATGGTAACCTAGGAAAACACTCTGATTAAAGTTCTCTTTCACATGAAGCCATTAAAAGGCTCATTTTAGCTCTAAAAACTCCAAGCTTTCATTTCCAGTAGTTTGTAGTTTGTTTAGTAGTTCCTGAGGAACCAGAAGTCTGGCTTCGTTATAAAGAGGTTCTGTGGAGCGTCTCATAGCGGAGCGCCCCCTGCTGCCTCATGCAGACCTCAGCCTGTGGTCAGAACGCCATACAAGAGCTGGAGGTGACGTAGTTAAAATAATGTCACCATGAAAAGTGTGAAAAATAAACTACAATGGAAAACTGCTTCTAAATTATATCTGACGTAGCTGACTGACAGGTGGAGCTCTGCAGCATCTCGAGAGCCGCGGCTCCGCGAACGCAGATTAAATAATCCTGTTCCCTCGTATTATTAACTTCAGGGAACGATTTATTATATCGTTCCCACGCGTCTTTTTTCTTTCTTTCTCTATAACCACTCTGGGGCTCCGTGTTCGCTGGAGTTTTCAGAAAGCCGGTACAGCCTCACTTCCGCCTTTTAGGTAGTGATACCTCCAGAGATACCTCCAGAGATACCTCCGGAGATACCTCCGGAGATAACTCCGGAGATACCTCCAGAGATACCTCCAGAGATACCTCCAGAGATACCTCCAGAGATACCTCCAGAGATACCTCCAGAGATAACTCCAGAGATAACTCCAGAGATAACTCCAGAGATACCTCCAGAGATAACTCCAGAGATACCTCCGGAGATACCTCCGGAGATACCTCCGGAGATAACTCCGGAGATACCTCCAGAGATACCTCCAGAGATACCTCCAGAGATACCTCCAGAGATAACTCCAGAGATAACTCCAGAGATAACTCCAGAGATAACTCCAGAGATACCTCCAGAGATACCTCCAGAGATACCTCCGGAGATACCTCCGGAGATAACTCCGGAGATAACTCCGGAGATAACTCCGGAGATACCTCCGGAGATACCTCCAGAGATACCTCCAGAGATACCTCCAGAGATACCTCCAGAGATAACTCCAGAGATAACTCCAGAGATACCTCCAGAGATACCTCCAGAGATAACTCCAGAGATACCTCCAGTGATACCTCCAGAGATACCTCCGGAGATACCTCCGGAGATACCTCCGGAGATACCTCCAGAGATAACTCCAGAGATAACTCCAGTGATACCTCCAGAGATAACTCCAGAGATACCTCCGGAGATACCTCCGGAGATACCTCCAGAGATAACTCCAGAGATAACTCCAGAGGTACCTCCAGAGATACCTCCAGAGATACCTCCAGAGATACCTCCAGAGATACCTCCAGAGATACCTCCAGAGATAACTCCAGAGATAACTCCAGAGATAACTCCAGAGATAACTCCGCCCCCAGCTGATGACACGTTGGGTCCCAGTCTGGCTCCTCTCTGGTCCAGCAATGAAGTGGGGCCAGCGTAGCAGCAGTTTAGCCCCTGATAGTCCGGGGCTTTGGTGGTGGAAAGACAAAGAACTGGTGCTAAATCTGGCCCTGGACCAGAACTAGAACCTGGTTCTTTCCGGTGGAAAAGCCCCCACAGCGAAGACGAGTCCACAGCAGCCTCTCACTCTGAAACCGCCTGTTGACCGTCGCCTGTGAGTTGGACAATCCTGCAAGATGAAGCTCTGCCTTCAGACCTGCCGACAGATGGATGACAGACTGAGCTGCTGTTCAGGGCTTCAGGCGGATCCAGTAGCAGAAAGTCTGTCAGTCTGCATCCAACATCTGGGACAAGGGAGAGCGTGAAGCTGTGATTAGAAGGGCCCACAAACAGCAATCTGAGCAGCCGTCCACAATGTGCACAACATATTATTGTGAGGGGAGGATGAAGGAATGATGCAGCACTCCAGGAGCCTCAAAACGCTCCAGCTCCAGGAAAGAGATGACTTCACTTATTCTGAGTCTAAAAACAAAGGCAGAGCCAGTCCTGAGCCACCAGACACGGGACGTGTTCCCTCCCAGCATGCATCACTGCGCTGCTGTTAGAGAAGCAGAGAGGAACCAAGAATGTGAATCAAAATCAATCAGATTTGTTTTGGGGATTTCTGGAAGCTCCTCAGGGACACTTGTCCATGAAATGCTGTGTGCTGGCAGCAGCTGCAGATACCACAGTCTGAGGAATCCAGTGCTTCAAAATATCACAAATACACGCCTTCCCTTCTTAACATAAACAAGAGCCGTTAAATTACAGCTTCTCCCGTTCCCTCAGTCGCTCTCCTCTCTGAAACTAGGAAAGAAGAGTGTGTGTGCGCGTGTGTGTGTGTGCGTGCGTCATGTGTGTGCGTGTGTGCACGTGTATGTGTGCGGGCACGTGTGTGTGTGAGCGTGTGTGTGTGTGTGTGTGTGTGTGTGTGTGCACGTGTGTATGTGTGTGTGAGCGTGTGTGTGTGTGTGTGTGAGCTGCATGAGGTTCCCAATAAAAGCTTGAAAGACATGAAATCGGATGTTGATCTGTGGTAAAGAAAGGAGACATGAACAGAAACAAGCCGGCGACACAGAAACAGAAGAAAGTATCAGTGGATCAGCTTCAGTTCACCTGTGAGGCGTTCAGGAACCATCAGTACGTTTCAGTGGTTCCTTCCTTCCTTCAACTGGACATGTCTCTCTGTTGCTCAGACTGAAGAACTGGACATTCCAGCAACAGGACGTTTATTACCAAGTCTGTGGAGGAATGCGACTCAGACAAAGCAGGACTGAAGGTCTGGTGGAACCCAGTTCAGTTCAGAGCAACACTGAGTTGTAAACAAGAAACTTCCTGGACCTCGTCCAGATCCAAATGTGTCGGTCCGATTCCTGCTGCAGCTGCTCTCAGGACCACATCAACTATTAATACTCTTACTACTGCTGCTATTAGTACACCACTGAGACGTCACCCTGCTCCTCCTCCTCTCCTCCTCCTCCCCTGGACCTTCACCTTGCTCCTCTTCTCCTCCTCCTCCTCCCCTGGACCTTCACCTTGCTCCTCTTCTCCTCCTCCTCCTCCCCTGGACCTTCACCTTGCTCCTCTTCTCCTCCTCCTCCTCCCCTGGACCTTCACCCTGCTCCTCCTCTCCTCCTCCTCCCCTGGACCTTCACCCTGCTCCTCCTCCTCCCCTGGACCTTCACCCTGCTCCTCCTCCTCTCCTTCTCCTCATCCTCCTCCTCCCCTGGACCTCCACCCTGCTCCTCTCCTCCTCCTCTCCTGGACCTTCACCCTGCTCCTCCTCCTCTCCTCCTCTCCTCCTCCTCCTCCTCCCCTGGACCTTCACCCTGCTCCTCCTCCTCTCCTTCTCCTCCTCCTCTTCCTCCCCTGGACCTTCACCCTGCTCCTCTCCTCCTCCTCCCCTGGACCTTCACCCTGCTCCTCCTCCTCTCCTCCTCCTCCTCCTCCCCCTCCTCCCCTGGTCCTTCACCCTGCTCCTCCTCCTCTCCTCCTCCTCCTCCTCCTCCTCCTCCCCTGGACCTTCACCCTGCCCCTCCTCTCCTCCTCCTCCTCCCCTGGACCTCCACCCTGCTCCTCTCCTCCTCCTCCCCTGGATCTTCACCCTGCTCCTCCTCTCCTCCTCCTCCCCTGGACCTTCACCCTGCTCCTCCTCTCCTCCTCCTCCCCTGGACCTTCACCCTGCTCCTCCTCTCCTCCTCCTCCTCCCCTGGAACCTCACCCTGCTCCTCCTCTCCTCCTCCTCCCTTGGACCTCCACCCTGCTCCTCCTCTCCTCCTCCTCCTCCACTGGACCTTCACCCTGCTCCTCCTCTCCTCCTCCTCCTCCCCTGGAACCTCACCCTGCTCCTCCTCTCCTCCTCCTCCCTTGGACCTCCACCCTGCTCCTCCTCTCCTCCTCCTCCTCCCCTGGACCTTCACCCTGCCCCTCCTCTCCTCCTCCTCCTCCCCTGGACGTCCACCCTGCTCCTCTCCTCCTCCTCCCCTGGATCTTCACCCTGCTCCTCCTCCTCTCCTCCTCCTCCTCCCCTGGACCTTCACCCTGCTCCTCCTCTCCTCCTCCTCCCCTGGACCTTCACCCTGCTCCTCCTCTCCTCCTCCTTCCCTGGACCTTCACCCTGCTCCTCCTCTCCTCCTCCTCCTCCCCTGGAACCTCACCCTGCTCCTCCTCTCCTCCTCCTCCCTTGGACCTCCACCCTGCTCCTCCTCTCCTCCTCCTCCTCCACTGGACCTTCACTCTGCTCCTCCTCCTCCTGCCCTGGACCTTCACCCTGCTCCTCCTCCTCTCCTTCTCCTCATCCTCCTCCTCCTCCTCCCCTGGACCTCCACCCTGCTCCTCTCCTCCTCCTCCCCTGGACCTTCACCCTGCTCCTCCTCCTCTCCTTCTCCTCATCCTCCTCCTCCCCTGGACCTCCACCCTGCTCCTCTCCTCCACCTCCCCTGGACCTTCACCCTGCTCCTCCTCCTCTCTTCCTCTCCTCCTCCTCCTCCTCCCCTGGACCTTCACCCTGCTCCTCCTCCTCCTCCTCCTCCTCCCCTGGACCTCCACCTGCTCCTCCTCCAGCAGCTCTGAGGAGAAGCATCTTCAGCCTCCTCAAATGGTCAGCTCAGAGATGAAGGAAGATGATTAAACAGCAGAAATGTACCACAACATTCAAAGGATATCTGGAGCAGAGTACATAAAATATTTAAAGCACACACAGGCTACATTATACTCGTTATCGTGGTCTAATCCCGATGTAGGGGAGTGGGGGTACTGGAGGGAAACCTGAGGTCCAAGTACCATGAAGCGTCTATTAGAAGATTGGGTAGAACGAGCTGCTGCAGAATTTTCATTTGGGAAAAAATTACTTTTGGAAATTGTGTTGCATTTTCTGAAACCTACACAATATTACTGATAATATGATGGTAGATAGACTATCTGAAACTTTCCCTTGGGAAACAAAAAGCCTCACTATTTGCCAAGTCTTCTTGCAGCCATGAGGAGCCAGTCTAAGATGACTTGGCAGGAGACCTTGGTGGAGAGACTGGAAGCAGTAGATGGGCGATAATGGTGTCTGATTGTAGTGAACATGTGAGAGAGGATTATAATGTATTAATGTGTTTTAATAAGACCTTTCTGGACTCAGATTGTAAATACTTGAAGTAAGTGACTTGGAACTGGAATGTCAAGTCCAGACTCAGGCCCTGTCCACACAAGTCCAGACTCAGGCCCTGTCCACACAAGTCCAGACTCGGGCCCTGTCCACACAAGTCCAGACTCGGGCCCTGTCCACACAAGTCCAGACTCGGGCCCTGTCCACACAAGTCCAGACTCAGGCCCTGTCCACACAAGTCCAGACTTGGGCCCTGTCCACACAAGTCCAGACTCGGGCCCTGTCCACACAAGTCCAAACAATTGGTTTTCTCGCCATACTTAAAAGAAATGTCCATCCACACGTCACGATGAAAGTGGCTGAAAACGATGTAGTACAATAGGCCAGGCCTTTAGGGGGCGCAGTAACTCTTCCATATAAATACATCAAAAATGTAGCAGACACAGAGAGGGGTACAACCAAAGATTGTCCATTCATTGTAAGACACAGGAAGTCATCAGAAGTTCTACAGGTGAAAGAACGGGTCTGTGCAGTAACCGAAACTGCATTAATGAATGTAAGCGTAGTAGATGAAGTGGCGACGGGCCGCGGGGTTCTTCTGGGACCCGGGGTTCTTCTGGGACCCGGGGTTCCTCTGGGACCCGGGGTTCCTCTGGGATGCGTTTTCAAACTACATCAAGGTGGCTAATGACCCCCACTAGGTTCTCCTGTTTTGCTCTGCTTGTTTGCCCCTCCAGCAAAACGCTTGTATAATGTATGTAGAGGCATGTAAAGTATGTATGCGTGTGCAAGTATACATGTATGAGAGTACGAGTGCGTGTATATAGATACATGCATATATTAGTTGATATTATTAAATAGACATTTTCTTTTGTATTTGCTGCCTCTTTATGAACCGAGTCTGTCCCCAGAGTTAATTGTTATTTCTATATACCTGTCCCCGTACGGAGAAACATGTTAGGTCTGTAATGTACCAAGACTTTGAAAGGTTTAAAAAGAAACAATAACATGCCCTCAAAATAAATTAGCAAGTCGATAAACCAATAAATGGGTCATTTGCTTGCGATGTAATGAATTCTGTGTACTGTAATGATGAGATCAGCCTGAATCCAGATGTGAGATCATCTCCACCAGCAGTCTGCACCATCTTAAACACCACCTTTAACAGCCAGAGCAAAGCAACACGTCACTGAGGAGCGACTCTTCACTCCACAACAGAGTCAGACTGAAGAAGAGGAGCATGAATACTGGAGGAGGAAGAGGGCTGCAGGGGTTCACTGATGCAATGTTATGACACACACACACACACACACACACACACACACACACACACACACACACACACACACACACACACACACACACACACACACACACACACACACACACACACACACACACACACACACACACACACACACACACACACACACACACACACACACACACACACACCCACACCCACACCCACACACACACACACACACACACACACACACACACACACACACACACACACACGATACTGTCATGGGAGCCTATTTAACAGCTACAGTCACACATTCCTCACAGTTAAAACTCACAGCAACATTTACAAAACAAGAGAACTGTGTCGGCGCTCCGGTTTCCTAACGAGGGACGACAGCTTAACGTTCCACCAGTCCTGGGGGACATTTTACCAAAGAATGAGGAAAGCTGTTACTACTAGAAGTGGATTCAGCAGTTCAATAGCAGTCTGGTTCGGGAACAATGTTCCATAGTGGTTCCATAGTGGTTCCATAGTGGTTCCATAGCGGTCCGGTTCGGTAACAATGTTCCATAGCGGTCTGGTTCGGTAACAATGTTCCACAGAGGTCCGGTTCGGTAACAATGTTCCATAGAGGTCCTGTAACACTTTTCCATAGCGGTCCGGTTCGGTAACAATGTTCCACAGCGGTCCGGTTTGGTAACAATGTTCCACAGCGGTCCGGTTTGGTAACACTGTTCCACAGCGGTCCGGTTCGGTAACAATGTTCCACAGCGGTCCGGTTTGGTAACACTGTTCCACAGCGGTCCGGTTCGGTAACAATGTTCCACAGCGGTCCGGTTTGGTAACAATGTTCCACAGCGGTCCGGTTTGGTAACAATGTTCCACAGAGGTCCGGTTCGGTAACAATGTTCCACAGCGGTCCGGTTTGGTAACAATGTTCCACAGAGGTCCGGTTCGGTAACACTGTTCCACAGCGGTCCGGTTTGGTAACACTGTTCCACAGCGGTCCTGTAACACTTTTCCACAGAGGTCCGGTTCGGTAACAATGTTCCACAGAGGTCCGGTTTGGTAACAATGTTCCACAGAGGTCCGGTTTGGTAACACTGTTCCACAGAGGTCCGGTTCGGTAACAATGTTCCACAGCGGTCCTGTAACACTTTTCCACAGAGGTCCGGTTCGGTAACAATGTTCCACAGCGGTCCGGTTCGGTAGCTGTAAATGGAGGCCATCGTAGTAGACGATGAAAAGGAAAACCCTTAAAGTGATTTCTTCAATGGTAATGGGGTTTTAAATCCTGCTCAGAGGAGGCAGGTATTGATAAAAAGTGAAAAGGTAAAATGTGCAGATTGTGCAGATTGTGCTCTGTGAGACACCGCTCACTCCACCAGAGCATGAAACACTTAAAAGAACGGGCTGTTCAAAGGTCTATTGTTCATCTTATCCATCAGGTCATTGGAGAGGCGGAGCAACAAATACCATTCAAACAGGCTCCAGAGCCGACTGACCGGGAAGGCACATCCAGAGTTTCAGGGAAAATACTTGATGTTACTATAACAATTTGTAATGTTGACGCTCCCTCTGGAAGTGATTTTGCTTTTTGAAGAAACGTATTTGATTTGATGGTAAAGGGTACAGGGGTCGTCGTATGTGGTGGAGACTGGATTATCCGTGTCAATCCAAAACAGGACTGGTGCAGAAACCCAGTAAGTACTTGATTACACAGGAAAGTCAATGCTTCAATGACAGAGCTGGGAAAACTAGATTTATGGAGGGATTTCTCTCCATCAGACCATCACTATACTTTTTACTCACATCCACATGATGTCTTTTCGAGAATAGATTATTTTCTGTATTACAGAGACCATCATAGGTTGTGATATTGGATGTATTGATCTGTCTAACCATGTACTGTAATCCAGGGAGAACACAAATATCCTGAATAATCCAAGATTTATAACTCATAACAAAAAAAGGCTTCTTGAGGAAAAGGATAGAGAGGTTGACTCTGCTACAGTATGGGACCTTTAAAAGTGGTCAGAGGAACAATAAGATCATTTTGTTCCTTTAGAAAGAAACAAAAACCATAATGATTGATAGACCTTGATAAAGAACTGAAAGATCTTCAGACACAACATGAGAGAACAAAACCCAAAGGGGCTGGCTAGAATAAAAGCATTAGAAATGAGATAAATATAATATATACACAGGAAAAGGAAAAAAAATATGATATTCCCAAGATAAAACTTCTTGGTGAGAAAACAGCGAAAGCAGCGAGCAGACGATACAATATACAAAGTAAGATTCTAACACCGGGATGACCAAACTACGGCCCACAAGCCAGCTGTGGCCGACCTTTCACTTTTAATTGGCTCGCAGCAAATTCCAATACTATCCTGGAATATGGGCCAAACATGAAGCCTGGCTGGGCGCCACAGTTTGAGACGGCGAGACTCCAGCAGGCATGTGGACGGGCCATTTCCCAAAAAGACAGCCGAAACAATAGTGCAGGGTTTGTTCAAAGCCTCTAAAATATGTGTGATGATTTAACTGTTCCCAGCAGGTGGCGCTGCACTGTGACTCTGCTCAAGCTTCACTTTAACACACCAGGGAGTCAAACATCAGGCCCGTGGACCAAAACCGGCCGCTCAAGGCTCCAAACCGGCCAAACCACTGGACTGTATGTGCCTCCCACCTACCCCAAGTAAAACTTCATTTAGTATTAATTCTGTATACATCTTTGTATATATTATATACATGTGTATTATACTATACTGTATATTGTACACAAATGTTTATTGTTTCAGTTATGTGTTTAATATGTCTGTTTATCCAATAACATGTTTGTTGTTTGGTTCGTTCAATATCACCTGGTCATACAATGTATCACAGGTCACAATGTAGTATTTAGTACTTTACAATGTAGTATTTTATAGTTCACAAAGCATTAGAATGCACAATTCAAGGTCTATTTTTTCCAAATCTTCCCTGTGGGGAATATCAACTGGTATAAACTTCTTCCAAATATTATTTGTTATTTCGACAGAATTTAAGTACTAAAACACTAAATACCTTATAGAATAGAGTCAAATAGAAATGCAAACTTAAGTAACTGAGGATATTTCATTTCATTCCATATTTTATGTTGAACATGCTCAAATTGAAATATTAAAATCAACAGTGCACACCAATAAACCAAAACAGTAGTAGAATAGAATCAAGTCCAAAAAGGAGTCCATAAATCAATATTATATATTAGCACTATTAGATTAAAGCAAATTATATATTGAAAAGGTATAAATACCTTACACATTTTATGAATAATATATATAGCAATGTACAATCATGATTATAGAATGATACTATTGGAAATATAACAAATAAAGACAGATACATGTATTCTAATACAATAGACTAAATACTTGTATACATTCTAGACATGTATATACACATAAAGTACCCACATGTAGAAACAGTCACATCTACTACACAACTGAACTGCCATTGACTTCTTCATCTGAGGTTTCCTCTGAAAGTACAGCCAATTAAACAATGAAACTCCAATGTGGTGAACCTGATAATTAAAACTCTACAGACAGTTCTATGATCTCTGTGCTTTGTCAGATCGTCAACACGTTGTAGTCTTTCACCATCTAATATCGCTGAGCCCTCGCCTGGCCCCCGCCTGGCCCCCGCCTGGCCCCCGCCTGGTCCCCGCCTGGCCCCCGCCTGGCCCCCGCCTGGCCCCCGCCTGGCCCCCGGGCAGCCTCGTCTCACAGGGGTAGAAGGTCATTCAGGCCGAGTTGGAACCAATCCCTCTCCAAGCTGCCAACACAACATGAGCAGGAGCTGAAACACCTCCATCTTGGAATGAGGCAGTGATTTCCATTATTTCCAAGGAGGCAAAAGTATATCACAGTGTAGTCCATACAGTCCAATGTCAGTGTTAAATGTCCACGACAAACTTTATACATCCATCCTCGCCAGAAGACGAGACAAGATTCTCCCTGAGCTTAAACATAACGACCTAACTGGATTTATTTTACAAAGACGGACTCATGATGATATTAGACCATCATTACACATATTACCATATTCAACAGAATAATCTTGACGCTTGTTTAGTTAGTATAGGTGCTGAGAAGGCTTTGACTTGGTAAATTGGCCTTTTCAGTTCAAAGTTCTAAAAAGATTTGGCATCGACAACATTTTTATTCGAAGCATCCGAACATCATACAGTAAGCCATCAGCCCGGATAAAAATCCCTGGATCCCTCTCAGACATACGATACTGGAGCGTGGCTCCAGACAGGGATGTCGGCTTGCCTCTGCTGTTTGCGCTCTATATAGATCCCCGAGCACAGTGGATCAGACAGACTCAGCGTTCTAAAGAATCTGCATTAATGGAGAAGATCACAAGGTGGTGCTATAAGCTGATGACGTCTTGGTCTACTTATGTAATCATCTCAAATCACTCGCCAAATTAATGGATCTTCCAGAAAATTTTGGAAATTATTCAGGATATAAATGACATGTACAGAAAACACAAACATTAGCTATCAGCTATCAACCCACAAAGCAACTTAGAGAGAAACTCCATATTAATTGGGATCAAAATGTATTAAAATATCTCAGAATAAACTTTCCAAAAAGAGTTCAAAGACTGGCTAAGATTAATTATAGCCCCCTCTTAAAGAAAATTAAAGAAGGCAAACACAGATGAACTTCAGTTTCTTTCCTTAGGGCGTGTTTACATTCCCGTTGGAACCGGGCCAGAGTCTCTTCAGTGACAAACCCTTTCGTTTGGGTGACGTGAAAACGACCACCAACTCTGAACAAGTGCTAAGAAGATCTCTGGTCCCAATGAAGTGCTTGGTCTCGGTTCCTTTACAAACGATCTTTCCAGTGGGCGGGGTGAGAGGATGCGACGTAGAGCACAATGCATCCTGGGTAGTAAACAAACAAAGCTAACCACGTGAATCCGAACAATTAGACGCAGAAAGAAAAAATTGTAAAATATTTCGCGAGCAGATGTGGAGTAGAGAGGAAGAAGTAGAGAGGAGGACGTAGAGAGGAGGACATAGAGAGGAGGAAGGAGGGAGTAGAGAGGAAGAAGTAGAGAGGAGGAAGTAGAGAGGAGAACGTAGAGCGGAGGAAGTAGAGAGGAGGAAGTAGAGAGGAAGAAGTCGAGAGGAGGAAGTCGAGAGGAGGAAGTCGAGAGGAGGAAGTAGAGAGGAGGACGTAGAGAGGAGGAAGTAGAGAGGAGGACGTAGAGAGGAGGAAGCAGAGAGGAGGAAGAAGTAGGAAGGAGGAAGTAGAGAGGAGGACGTAGAGAGAAGGAAGTAGAGAGGAAGAAGTAGAGAGGAGGAAGTAGAGAGAAGGAAGTAGAGAGGAAGAAGTAGAGAGGAGGAAGTAGAGAGGAGGACATAGAGAGGAGGAAGCAGAGAGGAGGAAGAAGTAGGAAGGAGGAAGTAGAGAGGAGGACGTAGAGAGAAGGAAGTAGAGAGGAAGAAGTAGAGAGGAAGAAGTAGAGAGGAGGATGCAGACAGGAGGACGTAGAGAGGAAGAAGTAGAGAGGAGGATGTAGACAGGAGGACATAGAAAGGAAGAAGTAGAGAGGAGGACGTAGACAGGAGGACATAGAAAGGAAGAAGTAGAGAGGAGGACATAGAGAGGAAGAAGTAGAGAGGAGGACATAGAGAGGAGGAAGTAGAGAGGAGGACGTAGAGAGGAGGACATAGAAAGGAAGAAGTAGAGAGAAGGACATAGAGAGGAGGAAGTAGAGAGGAAGAAGTAGGGAGGAGGACGTAGAGAGGAAGAAGTAGAGAAGAAGAAGTAGAGAGGAGGACGTAGAGGAGGAAGTAGAGAGGAGGACGTAGAGAGGAAGGAGTAGAGAAGAAGAAGTAGAGAGGAGGACGTAGAGAGGAGGACGTAGAGAGGAAGTAGAGCGGAAGACTCTCATTGATATCTGGTCCACAGACTTTATATCGCGGTTGTTTAAGGCTACCCATTAGCCACGAGCTAACTAGCCTAGCCACCACAGACAAAAGCGGCGGGACTTCCTCATCCAGTCTGGACCAATCAATGAGCCGTGTTTCTTCTTCACTTCCTCTCTGGTCAGTGTTTGTTTCAGGCGACAGCGCCCCCAAACCAGCAGCTGGTGGAACTGCAGGAGGTTTTCCAGGACGTTTGATCTGGTATCTAAAGTCAATGTGAACGCCATCGAACCAAATGAAGGGGTGAACATTTTGGCTCCGCCCCCTCCAAAGTGAACCGAGTCCCGGACTATCCAATGTGAAAGGATCCTTAGTCTTAGTCACAGAATTCATTCGGTCACATAGAATATTCCCACTCAGTAGCTTTCCTTATTTCAGACACTCCCTGGAGAAATTCCCTCAAAGCAATTCTCTGAATTGAACAAGACTATTTCTAGATTTATTTGGCAGGGTTAAAAAAAAAAAAAACAGGGTTAGATTTACAACTTCCAAAAGAGCTGGGGGAATGGCACTGCCTAAAGTTAAAGAGTATTATTGTGCAACTCAGACTAGACACCTCGTTGATTTGTGTAAGCCTGTGGAACCCGTCCTAACGCTCTACTCTGGTAGACCCCCAGTACAAGCAGGATGACCTCACAAACATCTGGGAAGTTTTGTACAAAGGTACAGAACCCATAGTAAAGTACAGTTAAAAATCTGGAATATGATGAGGGAAGAGTACAAAATACATAAATTACAGATAATTCAATGGTGTGCCTCTGATCCTCAGTTTAAACCCAAGACAATCCATAAGGGTTTTAAATCATGGACTTTGGAAGGGACAACATTCTGGTCTCTTAGGAAAGGGATACTTTGACTTGGACAGGTTAAGGGTAGACTGTGACCTTGAAAGAACAGATTTTAAAGATTTCTCCAGGTATGTCATCGTCTTGAACACATCAGAAAGGAAAGTGACCCAATATTGTGAAAAAGTCCCACAGTCCAGGATATGTTAAGGACAAATGGGAGAAGGAAGGCAAACCATGACTATCTTGGATTGGCCAATCCCAGTGGAAATGTACTAACGAGCGTGGTGGAAGAGTATTATCTCTTTCTTCATGATACCAAAATAAAAGGTCAATCTTTCTGGTGGGGAAGCGACGTGCTGGATACAGTGGAGAAGTCAGGAAACCAAACACTGGCACATGTTTAGGGAGTGTCCAGACATCAAATCCTTCTGGACGGAGCTGCACAAAGTATTACGAAGGTTTGGGGGTGGGTGATATATCGAATATACTCTATACATTACAGCTTGTTCTCTGTGCGATTTAGAAAATTACTACAATGTGAATATTCCAGTGTCACACGGTAGCTTTGAGCGGCGGGCATTAAATTACTGGCTGCAGCCAGCGGCAAACAAAGACAAAACGAGTGCTCCTACAGAAATCCCGTCCTCTGGACAAAACGAGCACTCCTACAGACATCCCGTCCTCTGGACAAAACGAGCGCTCCTACAGACATCCCCGTCCTCTGGACAAAACGAGCGCTCCTACAGACATCCTGTCCTTTGGACAAAACGAGCGCTCCTACAGACATCCCGTCCTCTGGACAAAACGAGCGGTCTTACAGACATCTCGTCTTCTGGACAAAACGAGCGCTCCTACAGACATCCCGTCCTTTGGACAAAACGAGCGCTCCTACAGACATCCTGTCCTCTGGACAAAATGAGCGGTCTTACAGACATCCCGTCCTCTGGACAAAACGAGCGCTCCTACAGACATCCCCTCCTCTGGACAAAACGAGCGGTCTTACAGACATCCCGTATTCTGGACAAAACGAGCGTTCCTACAGATATCCCCTCCTCTGGACAAAACGAGCGGTCATACAGACATCTCGTCCTCTGGACAAAACAAGCGCTCCTCTGGAGAAAACGAGTGCTCCTACAGACCTCCCGTCCTCTGGACAAAACGAGCGCTCCTACAGACATCCTGTCCTCTGGACAAAACGAGCGCTCCTACAGACATCCCGTCCTCTGGACAAAACGAGTGCTCCTACAGACATCCCGTCCTCTGGACAAAACGAGCGCTCCTCTGGACAAAACGAGTGCTCCTACAGACATCCCGTCCTCTGGACAAAACGAGCGGTCCTACAGACATCTCGTCCTCTGGACAAAACGAGCGCTCCTCTGGACAAAACAAGTGCTCCTACAGACATCCCATCCTCTGGACAAAACGAGCGCTCCTACAGACATCCCCGTCCTCTGGACAAAACGAGCGCTCCTACAGACATCCCCGTCCTCTGGACAAAACGAGCGCTCCTACAGACATCCCCGTCCTTTGGACAAAACGAGCGCTCCTACAGACATCCCGTCCTCTGGACAAAACGAGCGCTCCTACAGACATCCCCGTCCTCTGGACAAAACGAGCGCTCCTACAGACATCCTGTCCTTTGGACAAAACGAGCGCTCCTACAGACATCCCGTCCTCTGGACAAAACGAGCGCTCCTACAGACATCCCCGTCCTCTGGACAAAACGAGCGCTCCTACAGACATCCTGTCCTTTGGACAAAACGAGCGCTCCTACAGACATCCCGTCCTCTGGACAAAACGAGCGGTCTTACAGACATCTTGTCTTCTGGACAAAACGAGCGCTCCTACAGACATCCCGTCCTTTGGACAAAACGAGCGCTCCTACAGACATCCCGTCCTCTGGACAAAATGAGCGGTCTTACAGACATCTTGTCTTCTGGACAAAACGAGCGCTCCTACAGACATCCCCTCCTCTGGACAAAACGAGCGGTCTTACAGACATCCCGTATTCTGGACAAAATGAGCGCTCCTACAGATATCCCCTCCTCTGGAGAAAACGAGCGGTCCTACAGACATCTCGTCCTTTGGACAAAACAAGCGCTCCTCTGGAGAAAACGAGTGCTCCTACAGACATCCCGTCCTCTGGACAAAACGAGCGGTCCTACAGACATCTCGTCCTCTGGACAAAACGAGCGCTCCTCTGGACAAAACGAGTGCTCCTACAGACATCCCGTCCTCTGGACAAAACGAGTGCTCCTACAGATATCCCCGTCCTCTGGACAAAACGAGCGCTGCTACAGACATCCCCGTCCTCTGGACAAAACGAGTGCTCCTACAGACATCCCGTCCTCTGGACAAAACGAGCGCTCCTACAGACATCCCCGTCCTCTGGACAAAACGAGCGCTCCTACAGACATCCCCGTCCTCTGGACAAAACGAGCGGTCCTACAGACATCCCGTCCTCTGGACAAAACGAGCGCTCCTACAGACATCCCCTCCTCTGGACAAAATGAGCGCTCCTACAGACATCCCGTCCTCTGGACAAAATGAGCGCTCCTACAGACATCCCACCCTCTGGCGAAGGCGACGTCATGCACCTTAGCTTAGCAGAGAGCTAGCGGGGAGCGGATGTACGAACAGTCATGGAAGATGGAAGAAGACGAGTTCATTGCAAAGACAAAGAGCAGGGATCCACCGTATGATGGGAGTTTGGATTCTAGAAGGAAGACGTTGAACAACGTTGAACAAACAAATGTGCAGAATATGCCGCCTCAGCGTCGCCTCAAAAGGAAGCAGCACGTTTAAAAATCCTCCGCGTGAAATGAAGAGTGTCTGAAGCTACGACGTCAACGTCTGCCACTTCCACAACTACTAGGAACCTGAAGCAACCGGTGCCGACACCATCGAGTCTGACCTCCTCCCTTTCCAGATCAATACGACAAAATAGTTCAAAATGACGTGCGATGACGTGACGGAAACCGTCCACAGAGCAGACGACCTGGTCTCTGTTAGTGTGGTTTAAAGTCTGGATTCAGGAAACTCTTCAACACACGGGACCAAAGACAGAATCTGCCTGGTGGCAAACATTCTACAGACAAACTCCACCCGCCGTGTTTATTCAAGTGAAGAAGAAAATAAAATATGACAATTTCATGACTGTGCTGCTTAATAAATACTGTTTTGGTAAAATTCACTTTATTGTGATTTCCCCCTTACTGCATCCAAGTACTTATCGTCTTTAAATATCATATTCCAGGTGTAGGCCCAGCGATCGCCTCACTAATTATAAAGAAGTGCAAAATTGTTAAGTACCCACAGAATGTGGTCAGGATTCCATCGTTGTCTGCACCCCGTCCCCAATGTCACATATGTCAATGAGCCTGGGGCATAGCGCCACCTGATGGCTGGCAGTCCTTAACTACTGAGGTGCAGGGCAGAATGAAGGAGCCTGTGAGCCTGAGCTCAGGGCAGCAAAACCCAGGATTTACAGCTTCAATCCTTCAGACAGCAGAAGTGAAGCAAAAGTCACGTTTAAAGAAACAGCCAATTGTGAAACTGAGCGACTCGTAACTGGTGAGTTGTCTGGATTTTCAGCACTTTTATTCGAATGCAGAGACTTTTCAGATTCAGGTTCACATTGACAACTCTGACTTCAGACGGACTGAGGTACAGACATACTGAGGTACAGACAGACTGATTGAGGTACAGACAGACTGAGGTACAGACCGACTGACTGAGGTACAGACATACTGAGGTACAGACAAACTGATTGAGGTACAGACAGACTGAGGTACAGACATACTGAGGTACAGACAGACTGATTGAGGTACAGACAGACTGAGGTACAGACATACTGAGGTACAGACAAACTGATTGAGGTACAGACAGACTGAGGTACACACAGACTGAGGTACAGACAGACTAAGGTACAGACAGACTAAGGTACAGACAGACAGATTGAGGTACAGACAGACAGACAGACAGACAACTCTTCATACGTATAGACAAATAGTCTTGCTACAATAATACCCCCATATGTGTGTGTGTACATGAGGTAGAGGAGTAGAACTGGGAATGAGAGCACATGAGTCAGAGAGCTGGTAAACAAAGAACAACGAGTGAGAAGTGCTGAGAGTCATGACGAGCCAGTACACAGCCAGTACTCAGCAGTACTCAGCAGTACACACCAGTACACAGCAGTACCCAGCAGTACACAGCAGTACTCAGCAGTACCCAGCAGTACACAGCAGTACACAGACAGTACTCAGCAGTACTCAGCAGTACACAGCACTGACAGCAGGCAGCCTATAAATAGAAAACAAAGGTCTTACCAGGGCAGGCCACTGTATGTGTTTGGACCTGGTTCCCTGCAGCAGGCCGCCTGCTCCACCTCCTCCTCCTGCTCCATCCTTCCTTTTGGCCCAGACCAGCTGGTGCTCCAGGAGGAACAGCTGGAAGTCTTCAAAGACCTTCACCCACTCTCTCTTCTCCCACTCCTGGTCGTCAAACTCCACGTAGACCTGCGGACACAGATGAGGTGAGTTCATCAACAACTACCGTGTTTACACAAATCCCCCCCCCCCCAATAACCCATATCACCCCCCAACCCCCCCCGGAGCCCTCCCAAACAACCCGGATCACCTCCCCAAACCCCCCCAGGGCCCCCCCAAACAACCCAGAACATGTTCCTGTGCAGAAGGAGGCTGAATGGGAGAGAAGCTCCAGGAGGAGAGAGGAGAATGAAGAGTCGCTCTGCTGTCCCATGTTCAGCTCTTCTTAAAGGATAATGTGAAGCTTTGGAGGAGGAACAATCTGTGAAATCCTCTCACACATGCATGTAGAGCAGCCGTCTGAAGTGGAGATGGAATCATAGAAAATGCTCTTTGATGGTACAGTCAGCAGGAAAGTTCAAGGATTGTAACGCTGCACTGATCACTCACTCACTACACTGTGTGTGTGTGTGTGTGTGTGTGTGTGTGTGTGTGTGTGTGTGTGTGTGTGTGTGTTCTTTCTCTTCATTTCATCTCCCCTGCCATATCTCCATCTTTTTCCTCCCTCCTATATAACTCCCCTCCCCCACTCCCCCTTCCATAGGCAGAGGAGGGATCAACGGGTGCATCTCTCCTCGTTCAGCCCCCCCCCCGTCCCCCCTCCCATCATGCACTGCTGCAGTTCGAGCCAGCAGACAGCGAGGGCAGAGAGTGTCTCTGGCTCTTTGTTGTGCGGCTGCAGCCTCCCTCCAGCCTCACTAATCTGAGCTCTCCTCAGAGGATCAGGTAGCTCCTCTCACTCCCACACCTCCGCCTCCGCCTCCACCTCCTATTAATCTCTGCTGTGCTTTAGGCTGCGGCGCAGCAGTCATTCCAGGACGCTGTCCCCACCCAACCCCCCCTCCAGCCTCCATCACATGACCTGCCAGCTCCACTTCAGTGCAGCGCAGAGGTCCACCTCCACCAGCGAGCCTCACAGGCTCCATCAACACGGGAGCATTCACCTACGTCAGAAACTTCCCCTCCACATGACGGCTGCACAATATAGAGCTAATTCATGGTCATCACATTATCAACAAGCCCAATAACAACAGTAACAACAACCAGATGAAGGGTTCCTGATGGAGAGCGGATCCCAGCAGCCAGACGTCAGTGTGAGAGGACACGGAGTGAAGAACGCTACGACTCCATTACGCCATTATGTCTTCAGCCGTCTGTTTACTCCACCACGCTGCTCGGAGCCAGTGAGAACAACTCCCAATGTGCAACCTTTTGAAAACACTCCCACTCCATCTCCCTGTAGACGCTTTAAACACTGCTCCAGGTCCTGGTCCAGGTCCTGGTCCTGGTCCACTGTTGTTATGGTGACTGTCAAAACAAAAGTACCAAGTCCCAGTCTCCTGGGACTTGGTACTTTTATTTTGACAGCCACCTTCCATATGGAAGGTAAACAAACCTCAGTCAGCAGGTAATAAAGTAGCAGTGTGAATTCCACATTCCGTCAGTGAATCATGATTTAAAATAAGTTCAAACTGTTGCAGTGTCCAGCCTGGCGCTGCTGCTAAGGCGTTTATCCTCCGACCACTCAGTAGCTGATCCTCGAGATCAGCCATTATTTCAGTGAGGTGACTGGATCAGATCTGACCTACTGAAGTGTGCGTGCGTGCGTGCGTGCGTGCGTGCGTGCGTGCGTGCGTGCGTGCGTGCGTGCGTGCGTGCGTGCGTGCGTGCGTGCGTGCGTGCGTGCGTGCGGTTCATCTGAGGCAGCTTCTGTTATTTTCTCTGAGCAGAACGATGCCAACGTGTCCACAGTGACGTGACGTCAGGTCTGTGAGCTCAGCGAGGCAGAGGCAGGCTGAGGGCGCTCGCTCACACGCTCACCCACCCACTCGTTCACCCACCCACCCACTCGTTCACCCACTCACAAACTGCCGCATGAATTCATCCACAGAAATGAGCCGTTTAACACTAAACTAACAAATCAACCAGGACGTCCGTCACTTACAGTGTTTATAGGCGTCCAGCTCATTGAGACCCGGTCTTAAAGTCCAACTCAAAGCTTCTGCTCAAGCTGGATGTGGATCATGTGATCATGTCACAAAGCATGATGGAATCTGGTCACTTAAATTAGTCTGCATGTAAACAGAAAAGTCTGATTGGTGGAAAGGTTTGAAAGCTGTGAGGACGTACGCAGACTGATTATCAAGTGAGGAACACTCACACGTGACGGGGATGTGAAAACTGTCTGCCGAGTCTGTTTCCATAGTAACGCCAGGCCATAGTGAGCAGTGGCTATGCAGAGACAGACAGCTCAGTGGGCTTCTATCAGACTGAGAACAAAGGAGAGCAGAGACCCAACACCTACATCACCGTGTGACCGGACTCATAGCCAGAGGACAGGACGGTCCACACACATGGACAGGATGGTCTACACACAGATAGGACTGTCTACACACATGGACAGGATGGTCTACACACAGATAGGACTGTCTACACACATGGACAGAATGGTCTACACACAGATAGGACTGTCTACATACATGGACAGGATGGTCTACACACAGATAGGACTGTCTACACACATGGACAGAATGGTCTACACACAGATAGGACTGTCTACACACATGGACAGGACGGTCTACACACATATGGACAGGATGGTCTACACACGGATAGGACGGTCTACACACATATGGACAGGATGGTCTACACACGGATAGGACGGTCTACACACATATGGACAGGATGGTCTACACACGGATAGGACAGTCTACACACATATGGACAGGATGGTCTACACACGGATAGGACAGTCTACACACATATGGACAGGACGGTCTACACACATATGGACAGGATGGTCTACACACGGATAGGACTGTCTACACACACGGATAGGACTGTCTACACACATGGACAGGACTGTCTACACACATGGACAGGACTGTCTACACACATATGGACAGGATGGTCTACACACATGGGCAGGACGGTCTACACACATGGGCAGGACGGTCTACACACATGGGCAGGACGGTCTACACACACACACACACACACACACACACACACACACACACACACACACACACACACACACACACACACACACACACACACACACACACACACACACACACACACACACACACACACACACACACACACACACACACACACACACACACACACACACACACACAGACAGGACGGTCGACACACATAGAGACAGGACAGTCTGGTCCCAGGGTTTGGACCATGCTGTCCCACTTTTTAAGCGGTTGTCTCCATGTTTGAGCCATTTCTGATCATTAAGCCCTTTTACCAGTTGCAGGTCTTCATCAGACCTTTCCAGAAGGTTTTGAGCAGCAGGTTGTCAGTGAAAGTCATATGCAGCAAAATTAGCATCCAGACAAAAACAAACATCATTTTATAAAAAGCTTCACATCATTGCTGAAAACCAGTGTGGCTCCAGGTGCCTGGAGATGGTGTGTACAGCGACTTCATGCTGAATGCATCACACCCAAACAGCTGCAAATCCTGCTATTCTGATCAGTTTAAAGAGTGTGTGTGTGTGTGTGTGTGTGTGTGTGGTGTGTGTGTGTGTGTGTGTGTGTGTGTGTGTGTGTGTGTGTGTGTGTGTGTGTGTGTGTGTGTGTGTGTGTGTGTGTGTGTGTGTGTGTGTTTTCCTGGTACAGTGGTGTATAATCTGCCCATCACTAGCGGCTGCAGAGCTGCTCTGTGGCTGGCTGTGCCTGAGACCAGCGGCAGCCAATCAGGAGGTGGCATGAGCCACTCCACCAATCGGGAGAGAGCAAACCAATCTGCCTTTTAAATGGAGTGGTAGGGAGAGCTGGAGAAAAGAGAGGGAACAGGACAACAGAGCTGGACCTGTGCTGTCAGGAAGCTGTTCAGGCCTCACAGTCACTAACAGGCTTCAGCTGACAGATGTGACAGGTTACACTGTCTAGTTCACTATTTTAGTTGCTGTCATATAATCGGGATTTAACAATCACCCTGAAAATAAATGTGTCTACATTTTAGCACTGTGACTCATTTTTAATAAGATGATGTATAACCTTTGTCACTTCCTGGATTTTTCCATTTATTTCCACAAGGGACACTTTTTAAACAGATTTTAGGCAAATGAATCAAAACATATATTTATATTAAAAAAAATAGTATAGTGGTATAGAGTTCATCCAACAGTAGTAAGAACCTTAGCATTAGCTGGTGGCTCCTTGTTTACATGTTTCTCACTCCACTCTGCTCTGCTCTCTAACACCACTCTGTTCTCTCACTCTGCTCTGCTCTCACTCCGCTCTGCTCTCTGGCTCTGCTCTGCTCTCACTCTGCTCTGCTCTCTGACTCCACTCAGCTCTCTCACTCTGCTCTGCTCTCACTCCGCTCTGCTCTCTGGCTCTGCTCTGCTCTCTGACTCCACTCAGCTCTCTCACTCTGCTCTGCTCTCACTCCGCTCTGCTCTCTAACACCACTCTGCTTTCTGACTCCGCTCTGCTCTCACTCCGCTCTGCTCTCACTCCACTCTCTCACTCACTCCACTCTCTCACTCACTCCACTCTCTCACTCTCACTCCACTCTCTCACTCACTCCGCTCTCTCACTCCACTCCACTTTGCTCTCACTCCACTCTGCTCTCTCACCACTCTGCTCTCTCACCACTCTGCTCTCTCACTCAACTCTGCTCTCTCACTCCACTCTGCTCTCTCACTCCACTCTGCTCTGCTCTCTCACTCTGCTCCCTCAAACACAGACCAGACCTTCCAGATCTTCTACCAAATCAATGGGAATTCCATTCCTCATTCCCCTAATAGCTTTCTGTTGTTACTATGAAGCCGAGGGAGCTTCACACAAAAGATGAACGTATATAACATCATCAGTGTTATTCTATTTAACCGAAAAGATAATCTGACTGTGTAAATCTTGAACTCCTCCACAGATCCGTCGTGCCTCCTCTTTAAATGTTGAATCAGAGTCAGAGCTTTTTTCATCTGGGGGGGGGGTTCTTTTAAAATCTTTAGCACCTGATCCACTTTGCAAATCTTACTATGAAAACTCCTTTAGTCCACACACACACCTACACACCAATCACAAGTTGTGTGCTTGTAGTCCAGTCCTCCCATCACTCTGCTGGAGCAATGTGGCGTTCAGGCCACCTCAGGAGACCTGGTTGAGGACGGATCCCGGCAGTGTCATCAGAGACAATCTCCTCCACCCAAGATGAGCTCCACTGCCGAGGCTCATTGAAGCTTCCAGACGTTCGTCTGCGTTTATCTCCTGACAGCTTCCTAACTGGCCACATGTTGCATTACCACAGGCAACCATGGGGGGCAGTGCTGAGATTATAGGAAGTAGATGCATGCAGAGCATCTGTGTGACGTCTGGAGGTGTTTAATGTCCCAACAGACAAGCAAGACCTGTAACTTTGCCTCTGAACAGTCTTGTTAATCCTGCTGCCTCTGTCCTGAGACTGCAAGTTCATCAATGCAACATGAACTCTGCTTGTGTCTCCACATAACGGACAGACGGATCAGAATCAGAATCAGAATCCTCCTATTGTCATCATGCATATTGCTGCTAAACACACAACAAGATTGCAGTTGAAAAACTCCACTGCTGTCACTGTTTCTGTTGTTCCCATGGAAACGGACATCATTTTCCAAACATTGCAGTGTAAAATGCAGAACTTTTCTGAAACGAAGAGGCAACAACAACAATGTATTTTCACCTGAAAACGAAGTTGCGTAAACTGAGAGGTAAATACTCCGCTTGAGGGAAAGCCGATTGTTAAACTTTAACAGAAACAGAAACCATCAGAACACCGTCAGGACGAGAGACAAACGTCCCCCTGAGCTGATGTGCAGGAGGAAGAGGGAAGGAGGCGCTTCAGCAAAGACAACAGTGAAGTCATGAGGACGAGGACAGCAAAAGACTGACCAGAGAGTGGTTCCTCAAAGACAAAAGAGTCAAAGACACAAAGAAAGACAGGATGAAAAAGATCAGCAGTCTGAAGAAAGAAACAGAGAAGATGGAAGCAGCACAGAGAAGAAAGAGAGGAGGAGGTGACAGAAACGTGGTTTCAACAACAAAGAGGACAAGAGGATACGCAGCAGCTTCATCACGTGACGGAGACACACATGAGGAGGACAAACAGAAGCACAGAAGAAGGAGGCAAAGAGAAGAGGAGGTGGTGGAGGACAAGGAGGAGGAGACCCTGAGAGTTGGGGGCCACCACACAAAGCAGGTAGACTGCACCGTAA
>NC_137635.1:22483488-22539605 GCF_963383615.2 Lipophrys pholis | reverse complement strand
CCTCACCCTGTCTCCTCACCGTGTCTCCTCTCACCCTGTCTCCTCACTGTGTCTCCTCACCCTGTCTCCTCACTGTGTCTCCTCACCCTGTCTCCGGTGGTGAACCAGCCCACCCTCCTCCTGCACACAGATGACAAATGTGCCCCTGATGTATGTTCATGTGTGGTGGAAAAGCATCAGGTTAGAGCAGAGTGAGGATCGGCGTGAGGAGCACAGGACGTTCTGTGACTGCTCCTCGTCCTCACTTCACTCCCTCTGCAGGAGGGAGGAGGGGTTGTGAACCCCTGAAGGTCATCAATAAAGAGATGGAAGCAGCGGACACACAACGCAACAACATGACCTGGAAGAGACTGCGAATGGAGGAGCAGGTCCAGCAGACGGACAGAAGAGAGCTCCCGTTGTGGAGCGGCACTGAGACAGAAGTAATGTGGACGAGAGGGACAGAAAGGAAGGCAGGGCAGCTGAAATAATAGCCAACGACAGCATGAAGGGACATCCCCTCTTCTACAAGGTCATCATCACACTGAGAGCCCACAGGAACCACAGCAGAGACACTGGAGGGAGGGACAGAGGGAGACAGGACAGAGGGAGACAGGGACAGAGGGAGACAGGACAGAGGGAGACAGGACAGAGGGAGACAGGGAGGGACAGAGGGAGACAGGGAGGGACAGAGGGAGACAGGACGGAGGGAGACAGGATGGAGGGAGAGAGGGGAGACAGGACGGAGGGGAGGGAGGGAGACAGGATGGAGGGAGAGAGGGAGACAGGACGGAGGGAGGGAGGGAGACAGGATGGAGGGAGACAGGGACGGAGACAGGATGGAGGGAGACAGAACGGAGGGAGGGAGGGAGACAGGACGGAGGGAGGGAGGGAGACAGGATGGAGGGAGACAGGGACGGAGGGAGACAGGGACGGAGGGAGGGAGGGAGACAGGATGGAGGGATAGAGGCAGAGCGAGAGAGAGAGAGAGAGAGAGAGAGAGAGAGAGAGAGAGAGAGAAGAGAGAGAGAGAGAGAGAGAGAGAGAGAGAGAGAGAGAGAGAGAGAGAGAGAGAGAGAGAGAGAGAGAGAATAAACATCCTGGAGCAGAGCGAGGTGACCTAGCTTCCTCGTCTTTATTCCGTCTTCATCTGCTCCAAACCAAGAATGTGTGGGCCCAGGAGAGGAGGGGGGAGGAAGAGGAGGGGGGGGAGGACGAGGAGGAGGGAGAGAGGGAGGAAGAGGCACATCCAAAAATAGCTCAATGTTGTTGTAGATACATTAATAGAGAAAGACAAACATTTCTAGGTCTGTCTCATCTCTCTGGGCACAGACTTCCCCGACTGCCCCAACCGCACAGACCGGCCCGACTGCAGACTGCCCCGACTGCACAGACTGCCCCAACCGCACAGACCGGCCCGACTGCAGACTGCCCCGACTGCACAGACTGCCCAAACCGCACAGTGCCCCGACTGCACAGACCGGCCCGACTGCAGACTGCCCTGACTAAACCTGAAACTGTCCCTATTTAACTCTGCACGCACGCACGATGCACCTTCAAAACAAAAGCCTGCCCTTCAGATTAACAGTTCTATTATTTTCCATTAAGCAGGGTTCAGATCAGTATTTTATCTTGTAGTGATCGTTTCACTTCACATCTTTATGTTTGCAATGACTTCCTGAAACTAACTTAAGGAGATTTAAGAGTAAGAAACTGACATGAGAATAAATCAAACTGCTACAATCTTCCTGTCAGGAGTCTGCTTTCACCAATTTATTTTGGAATAAACAATTTTACGTGTTCGTTGATGCTTTTATCTCTAAATGCACACTTTAAGGTGACAAATCTATCTTTGAAAGGAACTAAACTAAAGGAACAGTTAAATCAGCTACAAACAGACAAATAGTTCAAAGGGCTAAAGAGTGTGTGTGTGTGTGTGTGTGTGTGTGTGTGCGTGCGTGCGTGCGTGCGTGCATGTGTGAGTATGGTTGTACTAGAGACCTGTCCAGCTGTATTCTGCCTGCGAGATGCTGACCCCTAGCGACCCTGAACAGGACGGCGGTACTCAGGACACTCCAGGGACGGACGTGGAGTTTTGAGTCGGTGCATGATAAGGACTGCGTCTCGCAGCTCAGACAAAAAAACACTTAAAGAGCAGGAAAGGCGAATTAGTTAAAGCCGATAAAATGAGACCGGACCCTTCATGGCGTCATGTGGGGAAATGACCCTCCCACAGGTCGATAGGAGCTTTCAAAGATTACTGATGTACTGAATAAATGCAGTAGAACATGACAAACCATAACCCCGGGCTGGCTCAGTAGGTAGAGCATGAGACTCTCAGTCTCAAGGTAGAGGGTTCATGTCCCACGCCGGGCGCCACCTTCCTGTGGGCTCTCCACCTTCCTGTGGGCTCTCCACCTTCCTGTGGGCTCTCCACCTGCAGGAAGGTTCTTAATGGGTCAATGTGATCTGGGTGACGGTGCTCAGACTGACACCCCCACCACCCGGAAACGGATAAGAGGGAGAAGATGGATGGATGGATGGATGGATGGATGGATGGATGAAGAACCATAACAGTTAGCAGGAGCTAGCGTGAGCTGCTTGCTATTAACAACAGCTACGACCAAACTAACCTTCTAACTCCTGCTGCAGCCGCAGAGTCTCAACTTCTTCTGCCCAGAGTGGGATTGAAACGGGTGTGGTTGAAAACCAGCGTGAACACGAGCCACAGCGGGAAATTCAGAGTAAACATTAGCATGTGGTATTGGGAAGCTGCGTGTTCTCCAGCGTTGCCAGGTCTGACTCATCGTTTCCAGCCCAAACCAAACGTAAGACCCCGCCCACCTCAATAAGAACCAGCCCAGATCTACACCTCTGTAGAAATTCCTGTTCAAAACGATCATCTGCTGGATAAGGAACACGTCCTCAGCACGCAGCTGCACTAAAGAAAGAGAACATGTAACATGAAGACCCCTTTAGGTGGAACCCCCTCCAAATCTGGCTCAATGGTCTTCTCAGGGTGACAGCCTGTTCTCAGTAGAGCTCAGCAGAGGGACTTTTACACTGGAATCCAGGACCAAGGCTTGTTTAGGGAAATACACTTTGAATACGGCGTTGAACCTCTGACAGCTACAGTATGTGAAATTCATGGAAAATACACACTAGGTTGTGTAAACGCAGTACACATGTACTCTTCCCTGATCGCTCAGATAGAGCTTCCCTTTGTGTGTGTGTGCGTGCGTGCGTGCGTGCGTGCGTGCGTGCGTGCGTGCGTGCGTGCGTGCGTGCGTGCGTGACAAATGCATATTAATAAAGTTTTGTTTTTACTGTCCATCAAGACACTGTTTACATGACATCGGTAGTCAGAGCTTTTAGAAAACGCTCCAGCGACCAGGCCGGGATTACCTCATTCTCATCACATGTTTTAATTGGGGTGTAACGATCCATCACATTATTGATCAATGATCAGATACCGTTGGTACAAAGTGAAAACATCGATACAGACCATCATCTGTCAGGTACACTTTTATTTTGAAATACGAATAGCACGTGTGTCATAATTTCTGCCAAAGCGAAGGCGTCTCCCCTCCTGTCCTCTCCCTCTCCTCAGTGGGTTTGTAGAGCAGCTCCTGACGATGACCATGGTGGTCTCACTGTTCTCGCCGTCTTCCTCCTCCTCTCTGATAACAGCTGGAGTTCGGCCTCCCCTCTGCTCATGATGCAAGCCGTCCCTGTGGTCTGACTGAGACCACTCTGTACCGGCTGCTGCCTCCTCCTCTGAGCTGTGTCCTGCTCTGTCCTTCATGTCTCACCCGTCCTCCCAATTCCTGTAACCTCTCAGGTCCTGTTTCCACGACAACGTTTCACATGACAACACCTAATCCGTTAAAAAAAAAGGAGTGTTTCCACTGCAGCAGCGGACACAGAGACAACGATGTAGTTAGTCTGCCGGGCCACTGGAGGGCGCTGTCGTTTGATTTTGGAATGAACTACACAGAATTGTGCAGAGAACAAAACACTATAAAGGTGAAGAAAATGGAGAAAACCTGACATCCGTATGGACTGATGACACATCGGATGATATCAGGGAGAGTCTCAACTATTAAACTACTGATCTGGAGGTTAAAACTAGAATATGGACCGCGGGTCGTACCACTACGGGTCGTACCACTGCGGGTCGTACCACTGCGGGTCGTACCACTACGGGTTGTACCACTGCGGGTCGTACCACTACGGGTCGTACCACTGCGGGTCGTACCACTACGGGTCGTACCACTGCGGGTCGTACCACTGCGGGTTGTACCACTGCGGGTCGTACCACTACGGTCGTACCATGTTTGTTTACAACTGGATAAGCAGGAGGGAGGGGGAGATGAGCAGTAACAGGCTCTGTAGCCTCCATCAGTCTCTGCAGGAGGGAGGGGGAGATGAGCAGTAACAGGCTCTGTAGCCTCCATCAGTCTCTGCAGGAGGGATTTGCACCATGAAAGAATCTTTCCACCTTGGGAGCCGGATTAAAAACTTTGTGGATACAGTGGATCAGAACACTGGTACCGTGTAAACGGACCCCCCAAAAGTGAAGACAGTTCAGCGGATACACTTGAATTCATTGTCGTGTAAACGGGGCCTCAGTCAGAGGAGCTTTAAATGTCCTGTTTGACCTGAGCTCTGTGCATGTGGTCGATTATTACGTATATATACATAATCAGAAATAGTCATTGAATGAATATGCCTGTTGTGATGATAATTGTCTTGGATTCCTCGTGTCCCCTGCAGCCACGGTCTCATAGGTATGGCTCTGTTGGTACGGTTGACTGCAGGCTCACGGTTGGTGTGTGGTGGCAGAAGTGGGCAGTGTGTCTGTGTTGCCGTGCAGGACAGCCTGGACACTCCAACATGTGCACTGCACAGGCAGCTCTGCAGGCTGGAGAGGACAGGAGGGATTTTCCCATGCTGCCTCTGCAGCGGCTGCCCCAGATTCCACCCAGTGATTGTCTCGATGCAGCGCGGCTATTATTAGAGCTGTATTATCAGGAGGGATGGAGGGATGGAGGGATGGAGGGATGGAGGGATGGAGGGAGGGGGGAGGGAGCCAGTCAAATGCAGTGATGAAAAATGACCGGGGAAAGCAGAGCACCCTCCTCTGCTCTGGCTTCCTGCTGAATATTCTACATGGATTCAGGAGGAGTCTCTCGGCAGCGTGGATGAGAAGTCTCTGTGTCCATGCTGAGACTGAAAGTGGACACGTCAAATCAAAGCTGCTGCACACCGTCAGGATGACCTCTGGACCACAGCTGGTCTCCGTCAGACGCAGCTCTTCTATTGGTCCAGTGTGTGACAGGAGCAGGAAATACAGTCTGAACAGTCCAGTTTGTACCATGAACAGTTGTCTCATGTACTTTTATAGAACGGTTCCACTCCTTTGTAACGCAGGGACTCGTGGTGGTGATGTGGGTTTGAGTGCGTCATCACGCCATTGCAGCCTGAATCTTCTTATTGTCTTTAAAGGCAGCCCTGTTCTGGTGTCTCATCGTGGGCCAGTCCTCTCCAGGCACTTTTGTGTCTGGGACATTTTTCTGAGAGGTACTCGAGACATGGGGAAGAACAAATATCCTGACCGAAGTGGTCCTTTTTCATAAAGAACCAGAATACCCAGGATCACTCCGTACATGTTGACCACAAGGACAGTCTGATCACATGACATAGTCTTCATGTAAAGGGGACAGTCTGCTCTCTCTGTGGGACACATTCTGACAGCAGCTCAGGTTGGTTTCACTTTGTCCTCTGAGATTCAATCAGAGTCTGTTTTCTGTGTCTTCTGCTTCCTCCTGCGCCTGTCGTTCACTAATTCACTGAGCTTTCATATTCATGTACACATTTCTGAAGCTCACACACACACAGATGTCCGTCTTAAAGAGACAAACACATGATCACCAGAGTGATTAGAACTCTAATCAGAACGTAACACCGACGGTTCAGAGGCAGCGGCATGACACACCGTTACACCGAGTGATGCGATGTTTCATCAGCACACACACACACACACACACACACACACACACACACACACACACACACACACACACACACACACACACACACACACACACACACACACACACACACACACACACACACACACACACACACACACACACACACACACACACACACACACACACACACACACCTTTTCATCGGCAACATGGTGACTGTTCTTCCTCAGGGAGGATGAGGAAGGTCCTAGAGACCAGAGTCCAGCAGCAGCAGCCACTAGGCCAGTGATGATAACAAATTCTGCTGGACGATGCAGCGTCCTACAAATTATTGCTGATAAACTGTATTTATTTATTTATCAGGGACAGTGCAATATACATAGAAAGAATCTGATGTGTTGCACAGAGTATATAGCTTGACACTAATTTGCAACTCTCGTCCCTGGATTATCAATAAAACATCCATCCATCCATCCGTCCGTCCATCCATCCATCTTCTCCCTCTTATCCGTTCCCGGGTGGTGGGGGTGTCAGTCTGAGCACCGTCACCCAGATCACATTGACCCATTAAGAACCTTCCTGCAGGTGGAGAGCCCACAGGAAGGTGGCGCCCGGCGTGGGACTTAAACCCTCTACCTTGAGACTGAGATTATCATGCTCTACCTACTGAGCTGGCCGGGGGCTCATCGTTATAACATTTTTTTTTTAATAAAATAATAAAATATAATAAAAAAAATGATCAAGTTCATTTCATTTGCTGTTGGGAATGTTGATTTCTTCAGTGCGACCGCAGGAGGAGACGCCACCCGCGTGAGGAAACATGAAGCTCCTGATGAGCTGACAGGCCAGGGGGCGTCACATGACCAACCACTGGATTTCAGCTGGATGTGATGAACTGACAGAAAGACTATGCGTCTCTGCAGGTCATTCAGTGAACAGAGACAAAGACTGAAGTTAAACATGTCCACACTAAATCACCAAAAATAGTCAGCACTTTCACCTCCAGTAGTGGGCGCTCCAGAGGGTCAGACAGTAGTACTCCTCTTGCAGCAATACCTATATATAATACATAAACTCCCAGTAACAATACACATGACACGCATGAAGCAACTATATCCTGCTCCAACCACATGAAGTTGCTCCAACCACATGAAGCAACGTTATCCCGCTCCAACCACATGAAGCAACTATATCCTGCTCCAACCACATGAAGCAACTATATCCTGCACCAACCACATGAAGCAACGTTATCCCGCTCCAACCACATGAAGCAACTTTATCCCGCTCCAACCACATGAAGCAACTTTATCCCGCTCCAACCACATGAAGCAACTTTATCCTGCTCCAACCACATGAAGCAACTTTATCCCGCTCCAACCACATGAAGCAACTTTGTCCTGCTCCAACCACATGAAACAACGTTATCCCGCTCCAACCACATGAAACAACGTTATCCCGCTCCAACCACATGAAGCAACTTTATCCTGCTCCAACCACATGAAGCAACTATATCCCGCTCCAACCACATGAAGCAACATTATCCCGCTCCAACCACATGAAGCAACTTTATCCCGCTCCAACCACATGAAGCAACTTTATCCTGCTCCAACCACATGAAGCAACTTTATCCCGCTCCAACCACATGAAGCAACTTTGTCCCGCTCCAACCACATGAAACAACGTTATCCCGCTCCAACCACATGAAGCAACTTTATCCTGCTCCAACCACATGAAGCAACTATATCCTGCTCCAACCACATGAAGCAACATTATCCCGCTCCAACCACATGAAGCAACTATATCCTGCTCCAACCACATGAAGCAACTTTATCCCGCTCCAACCACATGAAGCAACTTTATCCTGCTCCAACCACATGAAGCAACTTTAGCCTGCTGCAACCACAGGAAGTTGCTCCAACCACATGAAGCAACTTTATCCTGCTCCAACCACATGAACCAACTATATCCTGCTCCAATCACATGAAGCAACGGTATCCCGCTCCAACCACATGAAGCAACTATATCCTGCTCCAACCACATGAAGCAACGTTATTCCGCTCCAACCACATGAAGCAACTTTATCCTGCTCCAACCACATGAACCAAGTTTAGCCTGCTGCAACCACATGAAGTTGCTCCAACCACATGAAGCAACTTTATCCTGCTCCAACGACATGAACCAACTTTATCCTGCTCCAACCACATGAACCAACTTTATCCCGCTCCAACCACACGAAGCAACTTTAGCCTGCTCCAACCACATGAAGTTGCTCCAACCACATGAAGCAACTTTATCCCACTCCAATCACATGAAGCAACTTTATCCTGCTCCAACCACATGAAACAACTTTATCCTGCTCCAACCACATGAAGCAACTTTATCCCACTCCAATCACATGAAGCAACTTTATCCTGCTGCAACCACATGAAGTTGCTCCAACCACATGAAGCAACTTTATCCCGCTCCAACCACATGAAGTTGCTCCAACCACATGAACCAACTATATCCTGCTCCAATCACATGAAGCAACGGTATCCCGCTCCAACGACATGAACCAACTTTATCCTGCTCCAACCACATGAACCAACTTTATCCCGCTCCAACCACACGAAGCAACTTTAGCCTGCTCCAACCACATGAAGTTGCTCCAACCACATGAAGCAACTTTATCCTGCTCCAACGACATGAAGCAACTTTATCCTGCTCCAACGACATGAACCAACTTTATCCTGCTCCAACCACATGAACCAACTTTATCCCGCTCCAACCACACGAAGCAACTTTAGCCTGCTCCAACCACATGAAGTTGCTCCAACCACATGAAGCAACTTTATCCCACTCCAATCACATGAAGCAACTTTATCCCGCTCCAACCACATGAAGCAACTATATCCTGCTCCAACCACATGAAGCAACTATATCCTGCTCCAACCACATGAAGCAACGTTATCCCACTCCAACCACATGAAGCAACTTTATCATGCTCCAACCACATGAACCAACTTTAGCCTGCTGCAACCACATGAAGTTGCTCCAACCACATGAAGCAACTATATCCTGCTCCAATCACATGAAGCAACGGTATCCCGCTCCAACCACATGAAGCAACTATATCCTGCTCCAACCACATGAAGCAACGTTATCCCACTCCAACCACATGAAGCAACTTTATCCCGCTCCAACCACATGAAGCAACTATATCCTGCTCCAACCACATGAAACAACGTTATCCCGCTCCAACCACATGAACCAACTTTAGCCTGCTGCAACCACATGAAGTTGCTCCAACCACATGAAGCAACTTTATCCCGCTCCAATCACATGAAGCAACTTTATCCTGCTCCAACGACATGAACCAACTTTATCCTGCTCCAACCACATGAAGCAACTTTATCCTGCTCCAACCACATGAAGCAACTATATCCTGCTCCAACCCCATGAAGCAACGTTATCCCGCTCCAACCACATGAAGCAACTTTATCCTGCTCCAACCACATGAACCAACTTTAGCCTGCTGCAACCACATGAAGCAACTTTATCCCGCTCCAACCACATGAACCAACTTTAGCCTGCTGCAATCACATGAAGTTGCTCCAACCACATGAACCAACTTTATCCCACTCCAACCACATGAAGCAACTATATCCCGGTCCAACCACATGAAGCACTTTATCCTGCTCCAACCACATGAAGCAACTTTATCCTGCTCCAACCACATGAAGCAACTTTATCCCGCTCCTACCACATGAAGCAACTATATCCTGCTCCAACCGGATGAAGCAACTTTATCCCGCTCCAACCACATGAAGCAACTATATCCTGCTCCAACCACATGAAGCAACATTATCCCGCTCCAACCACATGAAGCAACTTTATCCTGCTCAAACCACATGAACCAACTTTATCCTGCACCGCCCATATGACTTTGCTCCAACCACATGAAGCAACTTTATCCCGCTCCATTCACATGAAGCAACTACCAACATAATTCCTGGATCACAGATTTCTGATCCATGATCCTGGTCTGCTTCATGTTGCTAAAATGACTCCACAGTGTTTCCCTGCTGCTGCTCTGCTCGCTGGCTGCAAACTGTGGACTGGATTTCCTGAAGGGAGGCGGGTCTCAATGAGACCAGGAGGAATGAGTCAGGAAATCCAGTCCACAGTTTGCAGCCAGCGAGCAGGCTAGGGAAGTAGCACTGTGCTATCCAACTTTTCATGGCAACATGTTGCTGTTTGGACGCATGTTACACTCAAAACACCACAAAGCAACAAAGCAACATGGATGTTAGCAAAGCAACGCAGCAACGTGGATGTTAGCAAAGCAACGTGGATGTTTGCAAAGCAACAAAGCAATGTGGATGTTTGCAAAGCAACAAAGCAACGAGGATGTTTGCAAAGCAACACAACAACGTGGATGTTTGCAAAGCAACACAACAACGTGGATGTGAGCAAAGCAACACAGCAACGAGGATGTTAGCAAAGCAACACAGCAACGAGGATGTTTGCAAAGCAACACAGCAATGTGGATGTTAGCAAAGCAACACAGCAACGTGCAATGTTTGCAAAGCAACGCAGCAACGTGGATGTTAGCAAAGCAACGCAGCAACGTGCAATGTTTGCAAAGCAACGCAGCAACGTGGATGTTAGCAAAGCAACGCAGCAACGTGCAATGTTTGCAAAGCAACGCAGCAACGTGGATGTTAGCAAAGCAACGCAGCAACGTGCAATGTTTGCAAAGCAACGCAGCAACGTGGATGTTAGCAAAGCAACGCAGCAATGTGCAATGTTTGCAAAGCAACGCAGCAACGTGGATGTTAGCAAAGCAACGCAGCAACGTGCAATGTTTGCAAAGCAACGCAGCAATGTGGATGTTAGCAAAGCAACACAGCAACGTGGATGTTAGCAAAGCAGCAAAGCAACACAGCAACGTGGATGTTAGCAAAGCCGTAGTCCAGCAGGGCGGCGCTCTGCAGCCAGACCTCAGCGTTTTCAAACTCCAGCTCTCGGAGGAGAACAGCACTGACATCAGAACAATGACCAGCAGCTCCTCCAGGCTGTCAGCAGGCGACTCACACCTCCGTGAAGCTGCGTCCTACTCCACGCTAAACTCCCTGAAAATAGTTCCAATGGTTGGAGCTGCGTTAGAGCTGGAAACATTGTGTTGCTGCTGCCTTGCTCAAGAATTTCCCCAGGGATTAATAAAGTCATTCTGAGCTTTTAAAGATAGAACTAGTTTATTATGAGATGATGACGTCATGCAGACCCCCACATTGTCCACATGGAACTATAATACTTTGTACTGCTTCCTTTTCTGACCTGATACTCACCTCAAGTTTTCTTTTGAGAGAGTACATGTATACATTAGTACATTTCATACTTTACTGTAGAGAGGAGTTTATTACAGCCTCATGTAAAGTCAACAATAATGATAATATTAAAGCAAACAGAGCTCTGCTATCAGAATAGTATAGGTATCAGCAGATATCCACATTCAGGTATCGGGATCGGACCTGAAGTGAAAAAACGTGGATCGGTGCTTCACTAGCTGCGAGCAAGCCACGCTCAGGTTAGTTGACCTGTTGAAGAGCTGAGAAGAAACAGCTCATCACTGCAAAGAGCTGAAAGATCTACTTCATTCACTTATTGAGGCTTTTATTTAAAGGCTTCAGGAACTTTGTGGAAGACGTTTAAATCAAATCAAAACGTATTTATGTAATACTTTTATTACAATCAAGTTCAGCACAAAGTGCTTTACAGGTGAAAAACAAAACTAACAACAGTGAAAGCTAGCCGTCCGCCCACCCCCTGCCATTGTACATAAATATCAAAAATCAGTCAATGAATCAGTAAAACTTTCACAATCCAATAACAGGTACAACAGAGGACATTAGCTAAAAGCCTTATCAAAATGAAGGACTTGAGCCTGCTTTTAAAAACATGAACGTTCTGGCAGCAACCAGGTTCTCCGGAAGACTGCTTTATGTTGAGTCTGAACACACGCTGCAGGGACAATGCTAATGCTAAAGGCTAACCTCCAGAGTCCTACAGAGACAATACTAAATGCTAACCTTCAGTCTTACAGAGACAATGCTAATGCTAAATACCAACATCCAGAGTCATGTAAGCACAATGCTAATGCTAATCTTCAGGGTACTGCAGACATTGCTAATGCTGAATGCTAACCTTCAGAGTCCTACAGAGACAATGCTAATGCTAAAAGCTAACCTGTACAGTCCTGTAAGCACAATACTAATGCTAAATGCTAACCTTCTGAGTCCTACAGACACCATGCTAAATGCTAACCTTCAGAGTCCTGCAGAGACAATGCTAATGCTAACCTTCAGAGTCCTCCGAGGATTCAGAACCCATGTTCAGTTCCATTTCCTTGTCTTGGTTGTGTTTGTCACATTAGCACTGACTGCTGTGTGTGTGTGTGTGTGTGGGGGGGGGGGGGGGGGGGGGGGGGGGGGGGCTTGAGGCTCGAGGCAGCAGCCAGACACAAGTAGAGATGAGTGGAGACAGAAGCAGACACATTGATCCAGGGCTGCTGGGTAACAGCCGACAGCTTCAAAACAAACTGCTGAATCATGTGGAAGGTCCATAATGTGTTCACAAGAACCGCAGGTTCTTCAAAGTGTCGCAGGACGATTCCCACTGGTGAGAACGAAATGTCTCCGTTTGACTTGCTGCGGCTTTTAGGCCATTTTCAAGGGTAAACGCAAAACGTGTTACGTTTTGTTAATCTATTTACACCACAGCCGTGATCAGAAACACTAAAAACACAACTTTTTGAAAACGCTCCAACTCTGTCGTAATGGAAACGGGTGAAAAATGATACTTTCTTGAAGCTCTTGAGCTCCACCTGCCTGTAGACAGTGGAACCTTTGCTCCTGCTCCAGGTCACCACGTTGGTAGTAACTAGTAGTTCTGCACATGCTCAGTAGAGCCAAGCAGAACAAAGTTTCCTCCGTGGTGTTGGTTGCCAGTCCATATTCTCCTGTACTTTTATTTTGACAGTCACCATAATAACATTCCACCCCAACTTGGTAGTTTTATTTTGACAGTCACCATAATAACAATCCAACTTGGTAGTTTTATTTTGACAGTCACCGTAATAACAATCCAACTTGGTAGTTTTAGTTTGACAGTCACCATAACAACAATCCAACTTGGTAGTTTTATTTTGACAGTCACCATAACAACAATCCAACTTGGTAGTTTTATTTTGACAGTCACCATAATAACAATCCAACTTGGTGGTCTGTCTCCTAGAATGTCTGTGTTCTCCCAGTGTTCATGTTTAGAACTCATTGTTCTCTCCTGTGTGTGTGTGCGTGTGTGTGTGTGTGTGTGTGTGTGTGTGTGTGTGTGTGTGTGTGTGTGTGTGTGTGTGTCTGTGTGTGTGTGTGTGTGTGTGTGTGGCTTCAGTACTAAAACTAACAACACCACCAACTAGTGGCCCAACATGGACACTAACTAGTTTTCAGAATGTTGGCATGTTAAGGTGAAACTTTAATAATAATATTTAATAATTTAATTTAATTTAATAATAATAAGTGTTTTGATTTGAACTGTTGTGGTGTAAACAGGGCCTTAGGAAAAGCCTGTTTCATCTCAGCTTCAGGACAAACAAGGAAACTATTCCAACTGTTTCTCTTTAAGAAGTCAACCAACTACATTTCTACGACCACATGTTCACCTGACGGCACGACGGCGTGAGGCCACTGCAGTACGACTGGTTGCAGTAGTGAGACGCAGTAGAATCCAGTCTGTCCTCTGAGCGGCTCTTTGTCCTCGCTGGTCAACTTCAGCTGTTTGATTCAATGATCACAGCATCAAACAGCTTCCAGCAGGACGTGTCTTCCTCTGGTAGTGATCAGCATTCACTCACATTCACCAGCACAGAATCATGATGGATCTTTTCCTCTGTGTGTGTGTGTGTGTGTGTGTGTGTGTGTGTGTGTGTGTGTGTGTGTGTGTGTGTGTGTGTGTGTGTGTGTGTGTGTCAGGGGACTCTCTTCTCTCCACAGTCAAACTGGTTCCACTCCATTCCCAGCTCAGAGTCAGTGTGGGCGGAGCCTCTGGAAATACACATTTCATTGTATCTCACGGTTCAATGTGACAGACGTGAGAAAAAGTCTGCAAGCTGAGAAATGTTGAGTTTCCACAGGAGAAGGATTTTCTAGCTGTGATGAATGAGAACGTGTTCCATGTGTTCTGGATCCAGAACGCAGGGTTCCAGGTCGTTCCTGATGATCCTGTATCAAACAGGAAACACCAACATGAGTCTGCTCCTGCAGGTTCTTCCTTCCAAACTGTTTCTCCTTCTTCTGCTCAGTTCTGAGGAACACATCGGTTCTTCTGTCAAAGTGCTTCAGAGGATGATCTTGTTGATCGATCTGTCGTTTCAAACATGTTCAAATAAAGAAATATAAAAAGCTCATCTATCATTGGCCCCCAGCCAGCTCAGTAGGTAGAGCATGAGACTCTCAAGGTAGAGGGTTCGAGTCCCACGCCGGGCGCCACCTTCCTGTGGGCTCACCACCTGCAGGAAGGTTCTTAATGGGTGCAAAGTGATCTGGGTGACGGTGCTCAGACTGACACCCCCACCACCCGGAGAAGATGGATGGATGGAATCTATCTTTGATAAGTGTTGACCTACATTTATGATGGAAAAGGAGAAGAAAGGATTATAAAGGACCTGTTTTCACTGAGTCTAACACCAACCCACCGGCAGCAGTGTCATCACTCCACCCGTCCCTCCATCAGCCTCACAAGCTTCATCCAGGAACACAAAGCTCCAGACTGAACACAGCTGGACTGAACACAGCTGGACTGAACACTGCTGGAGTCCATTCACCCACTTCATATGGTTTTCTTACCACTGCTTGGCCAGAACCGCAGAACTCTGTCAACATAGTGAGACTTCATGAGTTCTTAGATGAAACTCTCTGGCAATGAGTTGTTCTTCGCTTTAAACCTTATTTGGATGGTTCTGAACTCCACGAGGTTTGTGAAAACAGTGGACTGGTGTGATCACAAACAAACTTTGATTCACTCTTTCTACAGCTACAGCCTCTATCTGTACCTTCACCTGATGATTTATTTAACACTTTTCCAATAAGAATGATTTTTGTTTTATACAGATTTAATCATAACTCATTTTTGTCAAACCACAATTGAATTTTTCAATTAACTCTGAAATGAATCAGTCCAAACTGTGAATCCTCCCCGGTTCCTGAAATATTTGTGTCATCAGCAAATAATAGAAATGTCCCAAGTTCAGGTACTTAAATACGTCATCGGTGTAGATCAGGGGGTCCAGCCAGTCAAACCAGGAGAAACGGAAATGATGGTGGAACGACAAAGATCCTCGTGGTTGAAACTGGGCTCACTAACAAAGCCCCTCGCTCACAAACAAGAAATGACAGTGAAAGTGAAATACACACAGAATGCCTGAGACGTCTCCATGGTCAATCACTAAAACGGTCACAAGGCCTGGTCTTACAGCATGAACAGGAATAATTTCACCCTCAGCCACACTGATGTTCAGGGATTCTGGTGAAACAGTGAATATCAGTCTGTCATGTTAATGTGGTGACACAGTGAATATCAGTCATGTTAATGTGGTGACACAGTGAATATCAGTCTTGTTGATGTGGTGACACAGTGAATATCAGTCATGTTAATGTGGTGACACAGTGAATATCAGTCATGTTAATGTGGTGACACAGTGAATATCAGTCTTGTTGATGTGGTGACAGTGAATATCAGTCCTGTTAATGTGGTGACACAGTGAATATCAGTCAGTCATGTTGATGTGGTGACACAGTGAATATCAGTCCTGTTGATGTGGTGACACAGTGAATATCAGTCCTGTTGATGTGGTGACATAGTGAATATCAGTCATGTTAATGTGGTGACACAGTGAATATCAGTCCTGTTAATGTGGTGACACAGTGAATATCAGTCAGGTTAATGTGGTGACACAGTGAATATCAGTGCTGTTGATGTGGTGACACAGTGAATATCAGTCCTGTTGATGTGGTGACATAGTGAATATCAGTCATGTTGATGTGGTGACACAGTGAATATCAGTCCTGTTAATGTGATGACATAGTGAATATCAGTCAGTCATGTTAATGTGGTGACATAGTGAATATCAGTCCTGTTAATGTGGTGACACAGTGAATATCAGTCAGGTTAATGTGGTGACACAGTGAATATCAGTGCTGTTGATGTGGTGACACAGTGAATATCAGTCAGGTTAATGTGGTGACACAGTGAATATCAGTGCTGTTGATGTGGTGACACAGTGAATATCAGTCAGGTTAATGTGGTGACACAGTGAATATCAGTCAGTCATGTTGTGGTGACACAGTGAATATCAGTCCTGTTGATGTGGTGACACAGTGAATATCAGTCAGTCATGTTGATGTGGTGACACAGTGAATATCAGTCCTGTTGATGTGGTGACACAGTGAATATCAGTCCTGTTGATGTGGTGACAGAGTGAATATCAGTCAGGTTAATATGGTGACACAGTGAATATCAGTCCTGTTGATGTGGTGACACAGTGAATATCAGTCATGTTGATGTGGTGACACAGTGAATATCAGTCCTGTTGATGTGGTGACACAGTGAATATCAGTCATGTTGATGTGGTGACACAGTGAATATCAGTCCTGTTGATGTGGTGACACAGTGAATATCAGTCCTGTTAATGTGGTGACACAGTGAATATCAGTCAGGTTAATGTGGTGACACAGTGAATATCAGTCTGTCATGTTGATGTGGTGAAATAGTGAATATCAGTCATGTTAATGTGGTGACACAGTGAATATCAGCCATGTTAATGTGGTGACACAGTGAATATCAGTCATGTTGATGTGGTGACACAGTGAATATCAGTCATGTTGATGTGGTGACATAGTTAATATCAGTCCTGTTGATGTGGTGACACAGTGAATATCAGTCATGTTGATGTGGTGACATAGTGAATATCAGTCATGTTGATGTGGTGACACAGTGAATATCAGTCATGTTGATGTGGTGACATAGTGAATATCAGTCAGTCATGTTAATGTGGTGACACAGTGAATATCAGTCATGTTAATGTGGTGACACAGTGAATATCAGTCTGTCATGTTGATGTGGTGACATAGTGAATAACAGTCTGTCATGTTGATGTGGTGACATAGTGAATATCAGTCATGTTAATGTGGTGACACAGTGAATATCAGTCCTGTTGATGTGGTGACATAGTGAATATCAGTCAGTCATGTTAATGTGGTGACATAGTGAATATCAGTCAGTCATGTTAATGTGGTGACACAGTGAATATCAGTCAGGTTAATGTGGTGACACAGTGAATATCAGTCCTGTTGATGTGGTGACACAGTGAATATCAGTCAGACATGTTAATGTGGTGACATAGTGAATATCAGTCATGTTAATGTGGTGACACAGTGAATATCAGTCCTGTTGATGTGGTGACACAGTGAATATCAGTCAGGTTAATGTGGTGACACAGTGAATATCAGTCTGTCATGTTAATGTGGTGACACAGTGAATATCAGTCCTGTTGATGTGGTGACACAGTGAATATCAGTCATGTTGATGTGGTGACATAGTTAATATCAGTCCTGTTGATGTGGTGACACAGTGAATATCAGTCATGTTGATGTGGTGACATAGTGAATATCAGTCAGTCATGTTAATGTGGTGACACAGTGAATATCAGTCATGTTAATGTGGTGACACAGTGAATATCAGTCTGTCATGTTGATGTGGTGACAGTGAATAACAGTCTGTCATGTTGATGTGGTGACATAGTGAATATCAGTCATGTTAATGTGGTGACACAGTGAATATCAGTCCTGTTGATGTGGTGACATAGTGAATATCAGTCAGTCATGTTAATGTGGTGACATAGTGAATATCAGTCAGTCATGTTAATGTGGTGACACAGTGAATATCAGTCAGGTTAATGTGGTGACACAGTGAATATCAGTCCTGTTGATGTGGTGACACAGTGAATATCAGTCAGACATGTTAATGTGGTGACATAGTGAATATCAGTCATGTTAATGTGGTGACACAGTGAATATCAGTCCTGTTGATGTGGTGACACAGTGAATATCAGTCAGGTTAATGTGGTGACACAGTGAATATCAGTCTGTCATGTTAATGTGGTGACACAGTGAATATCAGTCCTGTTGATGTGGTGACACAGTGAATATCAGTCATGTTGATGTGGTGACACAGTGAATATCAGTCCTGTTAATGTGGTGACACAGTGAATATCAGTCCTGTTAATGTGGTGACACAGTGAATATCAGTCCTGTTAATGTGGTGACACAGTGAATATCAGTCAGTCATGTTAATGTGGTGACACAGTGAATATCAGTCATGTTAATGTGGTGACACAGTGAATATCAGTCAGTCATGTTAATGTGGTGACACAGTGAATATCAGTCATGTTGATGTGGTGACACAGTGAATATCAGTCCTGTTAATGTGGTGACACAGTGAATATCAGTCCTGTTGATGTGGTGACACAGTGACTATCAGTCAGTCATGTTAATGTGGTGACACAGTGAATATCAGTCCTGTTGATGTGGTGACACAGTGACTATCAGTCAGTCATGTTAATGTGGTGACACAGTGAATATCAGTCAGTCATGTTAATGTGGTGACACAGTGAATATCAGTCAGTCATGTTAATGTGGTGACACAGTGAATATCAGTCCTGTTGATGTGGTGACACAGTGACTATCAGTCAGTCATGTTAATGTGGTGACACAGTGAATATCAGTCAGTCATGTTAATGTGGTGACATAGTGAATATCAGTCAGGACAGTAATTTGCAGACGGTCCCTACACTCTGGTCTCAGCTGCTCATAGAGAACAAAGTTGTTTCTGCTGCTGCAAAGACAAAATGAGCAGGAAGCGTCTTGCCTCCCTCACACTGATGAGAAAGAGGCGGAGCTTGTGTGTTGACGTTTCATTCCAGAGGAACTTGGTGGAGCTGCTCTCAGCAGGTGTGTGTGTGTGTCTGGGTCTAATCCACCAATGAACTCCACCTTCTTCACTCCCTGAAGAGTCTCTGGACCGGAGCCTTGGTTTACTGGCCATTGGAGCTCCAACTAGCCCCGCCCACCAGATATAGTGTAGCCGCACTATGGAGGGTGTTGACGCAGTGGAGGGCTTTAACACAGTGGAGCTGTGGAGGGTGTTCATGCTGTGGAGGGTGTTTTGACGCAGTGGAGGATGTTGACGTGTTGACGCAGTGGAGAGTGTTTATGCAGTGGAGTGTTGATGCTGAGGAGGACTATGGATGTTAGTTCCCGGGACTTTTCTATTTCTACATTTAGCGTAGTTAAACCTAATGTGTATTTCTGTTTATTTATCATCCTCTGTCATTGTGCCTTTATTGTTCTCATCTGGTTCAGGCAGGTTTTATATTAGATTGTATGACAACGTAAATGAGAGGGATGTTGCAGTCCATCATGGTGCAGTGCGCTGAGGGATGCATTTGAGCACAACTTAAGAAAATCCAAACTCTGAGTTTCACATGAGAACTCGAGCTGAAAGAGCCACACTGATGAATCTATAGAGCATTACCCACATGTCTGGCCCCTACTAACCCCACCGCACTAACATACCTGTCCAAACGTGGAAAACTTGCAGCAGTGTCAGCTGCAACAGCCACCATGAGATAAGCAAAGGAAAGAAAAACAGCTGGAGCCTCGTCTCAGAGTCACAGAGGCCGCGGATAGCATGAGCGCAGCAATAAGGGACATTGATCTGCACTGTATATCAGTAGAACTGCAGGAAGGCTTTGAACAGTAACACGCAGCAGACATACATACAGTAGCAGCAGTAGCATTAGCATCATGCTACTAACATACATACATACAGTAGCAGCAGTAGCATTAGCATCATGCTACTAACATACATACAATACAGTAGCAGCAGTAGCATCATGCTACTAACATACATAAATACAGTAGCAGCATTAGCATCCTGCTACTAACATACATAAATACAGTAGCAGCAGTAGCATTAGCATCATGCTACTAACATACATACAATACAGTAGCAGCAGTAGCATCCTGCTACTAACATACATAAATACAGTAGCAGCATTAGCATCCTGCTACTAACAAACCTTTGAATGGACACTAGTTTTCTGATCCACTGTAAACATCTCCAGGTGGTGCACACACACACACGGCTGCAGTGATCTGAAGCTGCTGAACACGTCGTGTGTAGAAACTCACACTTAAAATCATGGAATTATAAAAGTGTGTGTGCTGGACGTTTAGCTCCAGGCTAGCATGTGCTGACACTGTGAATGCTCCTACGGATCTGGTCCTTTAACTCCTTGTTTTATCCTGGGATGTTGCCTTTGCCTTCCCGTTGAGCTTTTCAAAGGATCAACCACCTCCCTGTTCTTCAGCCTGGTCCAGTTAATGCCGTTTGGAACGTACCAGGTAGCGTTGGCGGCCAGATACTTTAAAAACCAGGAGCTATATTTCCCAGGATGCTTTGAGTCTTGATGATGCGGTCTTCCATATAGGTCACATGCTCGGACTAGTTCATGTTTGAAAGTTTGAAATCCACTCCAAGTTGATGGTCATGCACGTGACTAATGCAGGCTGTGGAAACTGAGGCTGCACGATGTTCGGCCGACATGGAATAATGTGGAGTAACCAGAAAAAAGCCAAATGGGGATAAAGCCACTAAATGCACTGTTCAACTTTGAAAATCTCTGTTTGAATGTACAGTGCATGGGAACACAATTCATCACGATTCAGTCAATCTGTGCTAAATCACACACGTCAATAATGAACATGTTAAATATGGTGCCGCTCCACGAGAAACATTCTAGAAAGTCAGAGTCCACACATTTGAACAAGTTGAGCTCAACACCCTGCTCGCAGTGGGAGGATCTTCTGCTGACCCTTTGCTCCGCACCCTCCAGTGTGCAGTGAACTCAGAAATATGCTGCATGTGCTGCACACTCCTCCTGTTGTGTAGTTAAACCTAATCACAGTCTGGGTTAAATTTAGACACGGCTTAATTACATGGCACATCAGAGTCAAACCTCACTGTGCCACTCTGGCGCCCAAAATATAAGAAAGCTGGTGCTATGGAAAGGCCTGTTTACTGCAGAGCGTGTGAAGCCAAACCATGGAGGACACATCTCAACGAGCACGACTCCATCCTCCAAAACAAGAGCAAAACAACCCGCTGCCAGACTTTCCAGGTGAAAGTTCAGCCTCGTTTTCTCTGAAGCTGCAGAAGACCAAAAAAACCCTCAGAAACATGAGAGGGCTGTGAGTCAACACTAAACTATTCCACACAAACATCAACAACAGTGTGTGTGTGTGTGTGTGTGTGTGTGTGTGTGTGTGTGTGTGTGTGTGTGTGTGTGTGTGTGTGTGTGTGTGTGTGTGTGTGTGTGTGTGTGTGTGTGTGTGTGTGTGTGTGGGAGCTCCTGCAGTATGATCTTGCAGACACAGGATTCTTCCACTCATCACTTTATTGATTACATAACTCCCAGCAGTCTTCAAACTCTTGAACAACTGCAGCTCCGACCTCCGTCTACTGAGACCGACTATGTCCTCACATTTCTCCACATCTGTCTCCAAAAGGAATTAAAGGCATTCGGCTATCGTAAAGGCCCCATTTACACGTTTTCAAATCAGAATGCTAAATCTTTGTTGCATTTGATGTGTCTGTTTACACGACAACGGAGCAACGAGCCACTGAAAACTCAACTTTTTGCAAACAGCTCCCAAGATGGAACTTTTCCAAAATGCTGCGACTGCATGGAAACAGGGTAAACACTGCTCCTGGTCCTGGTCCTGGTCCTGGTCCTGGTCCTGCTCACCATGGCTGTAGTAAATACCTCTTCTGCACATGCTCAGTATAGCCAATCAGATCAAAGTTTCCTCAGTGGTGTCATGACTCCCAGTCCATATTCTCCTGGACTTGGTACTTATATTTTGACAGTCACCATAATAACAATCCAAATTGGTAGTTTTATTTTGACAGTCATCATAATAACAATCCAACTTGATAGTTTTATTTTGACAGTCACCATAATAACAATCTAACTTGGTAGTTTTATTTTGACAGTCACCATAATAACAATCCAACTTGGTGGTTTTATTTTGACAGTCACCGTAATAACAATCCAACTTGGTGGTTTTATTTTGACAGTCACCGTAATAACAATCCAACTTGGTGGTTTTATTTTGACAGTCACCATAATAACAATCCAACTTGGTGGACTGTCCACTAGAATGTTCTCCCAGTGTTCATGTTTAGAACTCAGTGTTCTCTGCTGTGTGTGTGTGTGTGTGTGTGTGTGTGTGTGTGTGTGTGTGTGTGTGTGTGTGTGTGTGTGTGTGTGTGTGTGTGTGTGTGTGTGTGTGTGTGTGTGTGTGTGTGTGTGTGTGTGTGTGTGTGTGTGCTTTCAGTACTAAAACTAACAACAGCACCAACTAGTGGACCAACATGGAAACTACATAGTTCAGCATGTCTGCTGTTTCCATGGAAACACAAAGGCTGTGTTTTCACTTGAAGGTGGTTGTGTAGACTGAAGCTCCTCAGCTCCACGCCAGGACAGCAACCCAGCAGGACTGTTGAACATGTGTAATGGAAGCAGACAGGGAGCTCTGGCCCATCCCAGAGGCTGCTGCAGAGCATCTCAACTCCCCATCAGAGCGTTCAGCCAGAGGCCTGCAGCTCTACAGCTCCTCTGGAGTGACTTATTCAAGCTTTCATGGATTTAACCATTTTTATCTCCTGTACACACAAGATTTTCTTTCTAAATATCTCCTCTCCCAGTTGAAGGTCCAAAAATCTATTTAAAGTAAAAAAAGGTTGAATCATTGATCAAGTCAAATTTGAGTCTCCTGCCTTTCACTACAGCTGAGAAATGTTGAGTTTCCAAATAAAGAAAAGTTTCACTCATTTCCTGTCAGTGACAACCTGCTGCTTTCCCTGGAGCTTTGAGACGAGCACAGCAACTAGTGAAGAGTGGTGACCAGGATGTCAAACAACTTGAAATGCAAAAAAAACTAAACACAAATGGCATGAATAATTTCAAAGGGCTGAGAGGTCATATTGCTAAAAGACGCTGAAGGATACAAAACTGCTGACACGGCTTAATAAAGATGAAAGACGACAGCAAAAGGCCAAAACCATTCAAAAGCTAACTGGCCTGAATAGCTAACGTCGCTAAAAACTCCAAAACAGGCAGAAATTAAACACAAGATGTAAATATGTAGTTTTGTAATTGCCGGTATGAGCTGTGTTCACTTTATTTTGAAGGAGAATTGTGCTTTGATGTTTTCTTGTTGGAAAGTGGTCATGAATGTGTGAGCGGCTGCTTCTGTCTGCTCTTGTTTGTCCTCTCTGCGTCTGCTCGGCTTCCTCCCTCCTCTTCGCTCTCCTTTTACAGGAGCCGTCTTCCTGTGTCCCCCGTCCATTTCATAGACGCTGCAGACTGTGTGTGTGTGTCCCCCCTCCCCCCTCCGCTCTCAGAGATGGTTTGAGGTCAACTGGCTCACGTGTCTCCATCTCCTGCTACAGCATGTGGGCTAGAAATTCCACCATCCCACCGTTTCAAATTGCATGTTTCCTGGCTGGAAAGGAGAGCGCACAATCTGCCTGTCTACTGCAAAGAGCAGCACGCACGCACGCACGCACGCACGCACGCACGCACACACATTATATAAGCAATAACACACCAGTCTAAAGCCAAAACACTGCAACCATTTCATAGCCAATGCTGGTATATTCCTACTGATCAGAGAATTCTACAGCTCATGTGATGAGAACACTCCGCTCTGTAAAGACTCTACATCCTCTGAAGTGACTCTACAGCCCCTCTGTTGTGGTCCCAGGGAGCTTCCATTAATGCTCTGGATTCTTCTCTCACACTCGTCGGCCAGCGTATGAATCACATGTTCAGTCAAACTGCACACAGTCAGATTAGAAGAAGCAGTTTGTGTTGGATCTGTCTCAGTCTACAGATAGGTTCAGTCTGTTCTGTGTTTGGACGGACGAGGTTTTGTCTCTTACAGATACTAAAATGGCCATAATCTCTCACTTGTGGGGCGAAATTAAGGTTGATCTCATCTAATAATGGAATCAAGTTCAACTTTATTGGATAAACGTCTATAAGCTGTTATCTTCATTTTGAATCCATCAAGTTTTGCACCTTCAGATGAATTGTCATCAGTTGTCTTTTGGACGTTGCCGACCTCGGGACTAATGCACAATGCAGGGTGAAACCTGACTGGACACTGGGTTTGTCTGCAGGAACATGAAGGAGTTTCTTCCCAGGAAGCCTCTTCCTGATGTGTGAGCAGTTCATGCCATGTCTCACTGAGGTTGTACTCATGTTTTTATATTCTCATTCATACTGCGTCAACAAATTACATCCAAATACCACGATCATGACAATGACACTATGTGAGCAGGACTGTGTGCAGGCAGAGCCAGATAAGGGCTGCAGTCCACCCTGCTCACCCACAGGTCAAAGGTCACCTCTGTTTAACTCTGACCTGCACGTTCACACAGAAACAAGGTGTCTCACACTTCATGTTAAAGTCCCATCCAGGCAGAATTACTGGAGTGATTGATCTGATTCTTATCTCACACTCTGGTGCTTCAGTGGAGGTCAACAGGAAACACGTCCTCACGTCTCCACACAAATAAAGACCCCAGTGAAAGAGACAAACAACTAAAACTCCTGAACACACACACACACACACACACACACACACACACACACACACACACACACACACACACACACACACACACACACACACACACACACACACACACACACACACACACACACACACACACACACACACACACACACACACACACACACTATAAAACCTCTGCTGTGGAAACACGTCCTGGTTTTCAGATGCAGAACAGAATCAGACCTGGGTTTAAACTACATGACCCTGTTTCCTGTCCTGGATCTAGACCTCCTGTCCTGGGTCTAGACCTGTCCTGGATCCAGATCTCCGTCCTCTGACGGAGCTGCTTCATCCTCTGCCCACCTGCTCTGCCCTCAGCACCACTGAGCAGACGCAGCGGCGGCGTGTTATCAGGACTGCTATCAGGGTGAAGCCACGCGTGTGTAATTGTGTGCTTAGTGGCTGTAATCCTCCTCAGTTACTCCTCTGAAACGTGATTGTTGGCAGTCAAACAGCATGCAAACACTGTGTGTGTGTGTGTGTGTGTGTGTGTGTGTGTGTGTGTGTGTGTGTGTGTGTGTGTGTGTGTGTGTGTGTGTGTGTGTGTGTGTGTGTGTGTGTGTGTGTGTGTGTGTGTGTGTGTGTGTGTGTGTGTGTGTGTGTGTGTGTGTGTGTGTGTGTGTGACTAACAGTTCAGAGGAACCAATGAACACACTTCTGAGACACACACTCCTTTAGTAACAGAACATTCCCATATCAACTCAGACTATGAAGGTTCCTATGAAGTTCAGAAGGAATTCTTCTCCTGACACATTCAACCCAATGATGATTTCATAGCATGTTAATGCTGTTGGCTATTTGACTCTGAACACACAGACACAGTCCTGGTACACAGGATGGAGGTGTTTAAGGAAGGGCGAGACACATGAATGGGCTCCAAGCTGAAAGCAGTGAGCACCAAACACCAGCAACACAACTCATCACATCATGGCAACAGCACAGAAAGCTCCAACCCATCAACATGGGTTCCTCAGCTGGTTCTCCTCCCAGAAGCACTGAGTCTGTCCACCAGAGCAGCTGAGGAGAACCACGGGCCGGTTCCTCAGCTGGTTCTCCACCTTGAGGCACGAGGGGCCTCTGCAACATGCTAAAACTGTCTGAGTGCTGTGAAATACTGCACACAGCTGAGACACACACACACACACACACACACACACACACACACACACACACACACACACACACACACACACACACACACACACACACACACACACACACACACACACACACACACACACACACACACACACACACACACACACACACACACACACACACACACGTTATTTCAAAATAAAAGCCTTATTCCAGTCAGATAATAATACAGAGGAACAGACCCAGACTCCTTAAACCCGAGGCCTGTACCACGAAGCAGGATTAACATACCCTACAATCTCTCCCTTACCTAGGTTGACAAACCCTGACGTTTGCCATCTTTGACAAGTGTTACTACGACGCAGGTACTACAAATCAACACACTAGTTTGACCCAGAGTTTTCCCTTCTGGATCAGTGCACATGCACATAAAAGGGGCGGAGCCTGAAGCATTAGAGCAATCACAAACATGGAGAAACCCTGCATCTCCCCCTAAAAACTCGTTCCTAAACTCCTCCCACCATCTGTGCACCAATCAGGATCTTCTGAGAATGAGCAGGTCGTGTCCCAAGAGATCAGATTGGTCAGGAGGTGGAGCTTTTACACTGGTTGACCTCTGGTCCAGAACATAACCTGCTCCAGTGCAGGTCAGAGGTTCAGTAAGTTACCAGGGGGATTTACCAGGTAGGAAGTTAGACTGCTTCGTAGGACGGAAAACTCGGGATTAAACCCTGAAGTGACCGGGATAAGAGAAAATCCAGCAACATTCTAGACACTCAACATATGAGCCCTTCAAAACAAAACAAACCCAGACTCTTCCCCTAAACCCCAGACTCTTCCCCTAAACTCAGACTCTTTGAAGTACACCCAGACTCTTCTCCTAAACCCAGACGCTTCTCCTAAACCCTAGACGCTTCTTCTAACCCCAGACTCTTCTTCTAACCCAAGACGCTTCTTCTAAACCCCAGACGCTTCTCCTAAACCTCAGACTCTTCTTCTAACCCAAGACGCTTCTTCTAAACCCCAGACGCTTCTCCTAAACCTCAGACTCTTCTTCTAACCCAAGACGCTTCTTCTAAACCCCAGACGCTTCTTCTAACCCCAGACTCTTCTTCTAACCCAAGACGCTTCTTCTAAACCCCAGAAGCTTCTCCTAAACCTCAGACTCTTCTTCTAACCCAAGACGCTTCTTCTAAACCCCAGACGCTTCTTCTAAACCCCAGACACTTCTCCTAAACCCAGACTCTTCTTCTAACCCCAGACGCTTCTCCTAAACCCAGACTCTTCTTCTAACCCCAGACGCTTCTCCTAAACCCAGACTCTTCTTCTAACCCCAGACACTTCTCCTAACCCCAGACACTTCTTCTAACCCCAGACGCTTCTTCTAAACCCCAGACACTTCTCCTAAACCCAGACTCTTCTTCTAACCCCAGACGCTTCTCCTAAACCCAGACTCTTCTTCTAACCCCAGACGCTTCTCCTAAACCCAGACTCTTCTTCTAACCCCAGACACTTCTCCTAACCCCAGACACTTCTTCTAAACCCCAGACACTTCTTCTAACCCCAGACACTTCTTCTAAACCCAGACTCTTCTCCTAAACCCAGACTCTTCTCCTAAACCCAGACTCTTCTTCTAACCCAAGACTCTTCTTCTAAACCCAGACCCTTCTCCTAAACCCAGACTCTTCTTCTAACCCCAGACACTTCTTCTAAACCCGACTCTTCTTCTAAACCCAGACTCTTCTCCTAAACCCCAGACTCTTCTCCTAAACCCCAGACTCTGAAGTAGACTCAGACTATTTAAATTTGACATGGATTCTTTCAAAAGAAAACTGAATATATTGAAGTGCTATCAGGAGCATGTTTCTGAAGTTGTGATGTTTCTTTAAACAGTTAATTAGGTGTGTGTACCGTCTATGATTCAGTGCTTCCTCTACATTCATTTAGGAGTGGCGGGCCACCATTCCTGAACCCTCACCTCCACTGCTTCCAATGTATTTATTTGCAGGTCTTCGCCCTCACAGCAGAGTCCTGCACTCACTGGGTCTGCTTCTCACGATCATGTCCTCTGATAGGAGGGATGGGGACGCACAGACTAAAGCCAGTTTCAGAAGCTGCAGCTCCATTGCAGTGCAGTTTAAGGCGGCGAGCCTCCAGCCATCATTTAGACGGTCTATTTTTGAAAAAGATGGCCAAAACAATGGTGCACAGCTCGTTCAAAGTCGTCTAAAATACAGTAGAACCTCGGACGAGGGAACCTGGTAAGAGCAGACACATGGTCGCACGGAGAGGTTTTAACTGTTAACACACCTTAATGCTTCCTGCAGTTCGGTGCTGCTTTGAGTCCTCTAAGTTTCACTTTCAATTTACACCAGGAATCAAACATGAGGCCCATGGGCCACAACCGGCAGCAAAAAGCTTTAATCAAGCACAAACCACCAAGCAAGGTGGTTATATAGGATTTATAGGAGGGTTTTTTTACATTTCACTGTATTTTGCAGCAGAATGTTTCATTAAAATGGACTACGTTGAGACGGTAATCATTTCCAGAAGTAATTGTTTGATCTTGCGAAATTCTAGACAGTTTGATTGCGTACACTGTGGCCACAAGGTAAACCTTAAAGTGTAAATTTAAAGGTTATTAAAGCAATATTTTACCAGTCCAGCCACTCAACATGAAACTGGACTGGATGTGGCTCCTGAAGTTACATTTTATTTTGTATTTATTTTGTATACATCTTCGTATTTATAATATACATATATATATATATATATATATATATATATAGTAAATATCTTTATATTGGTTCAGTTGTGTGCTTTTACATATTTCTTCCATAACATATTATTTGCTATTTGGTTCATTCAATATCATCACAATGTAGTATTTTGTAGTCCACAATCAATTATGCACCATTTAAGGTCTTTTTTCCAGAGGTTTTGTGTCTTTGTAGAGGGGCTAAACCTTTGTTTTTTTTTGCTCCATTTATTTATTTATTTAAATTGTATATTTACTTGATGTTATGATTGTACAGTACAACAAAAAAGAGATATTTGACCAGCGCTGGTTGCCCAAATGCTCCAAGAACTCAGTCAGTAAATGACAGGAGCTGAATAGCTGATCTGGCCCTTTTCGAGTTCAAAAATGGAGCCGTCAAAGATGCATCTCGAAGCTTTTAGCCGGCTTTCAGGAAGTAAACAGAGAGGTCATCATGCTTCAATGTGTTCTTCTGACTGATGTGTAGAAGGTGTGAGCCTTGGACAAACAATGGCTCCGACCACCAGAGACATTCTGGCACAAACACATGAAGACAACAGGGTCGGCACAGAGACTGAAATACCCCGGAAAAAAGCAAGAGCTGTGTGTGTGTGTGTGTGTGTGTGTGTGTGCGTGTGTGTTTGGCAGCCTTACAGACATCTGCTGTGAAGGTCAAGTTTCATTCTGTATGGAACCAATCAATGGAGCCAACAGCAGAACACCCTTCTTCATCTGCCACACACACACACACACACACACACACACACACACACACACACACACACACACACACACACACACACACACACACACACACACACACACACACACACACACACACACACACACACACACACACACACACACACACACACACACACACACACACACACACTCTGACTGGTTACACAGAGTCTGCCAGGCTGTACAGCTCAGCACACACACCACGTTAGATATGAATATTCCATGTTTCAGGGGAACATGTGAGCGCTGCAGTGCGTCACAATAAGAGAAATGATGGACGTGATGAGAAGTTTGGGATGCGTTGTTGACCTGCTGATGGTTTTTGAGGAGAACACAGTCGCTACACGACAACCAGCTCCTGTAAAGGGCAGAGGAAGAGTGTCTGCACCCAGGATGTCATCATCATCATCATCATCATCAATACAATATGCAGAAGCGTGTGTGATGTCAGATGTTGCCGGGTCAATATCACTATAAAGTACCTTTTGGTGTCGCCATCGGAATCACTAATTTTTCATAAACATGTTCCAAGATAATAAAAAGTACAGGTACTACGACAGAAGTCCATATGTTGACATACAAATGAATACAACAAGAGGAGTTTTTTCCTGATTTGACACCATTTTCTTTGGTTGGATGAATCTTCTCTTGCTCCATCCCATATGCTGCTCTGCTCACTGCAGCAGTGTAATAAGACATTAAGAGACCCTACAGTGAAACAGGGTTTGACCCCTACCCCTAATAACTGCCTCAGCCACTCTTAGCAGCAACTACTGCAATCAAGCGTTTGCGATAATGTTCTTTTAGTGGCGGTGGACCATTTCTGCCCCGTCTCTTTGTCCTGGTGGAGTCATGAACTCTGACTGTAACTGAGGCGAGTGATGCCTCCAGGTCTTTACATGTTGTTGAGGGTCTTCTGTCACCTCTTGGACGAGTCCTCGCTGCGAAAGATTGCCGTCCACCCTGTCACCATGCGGTAATTGGCCCAGGAAACCAAGTGATGTTATCAGTAATATCAACACCTCAGTTTGTGTTTCTTCAAAGGAGGCTGAAACGACTGCTGCGAGTACAGTGAGTAGCTCCACTTATATTTCCTAATCACCTTACTATGTTTGTAGTTAATGTTCTCAAGCGTAGCGTGTCCACTCTGTCAGACTAAAATATAATTCATAGAAATTCAGAATACATTAGAACAGCAGGTAGTCCACTTCACCAGCCAATCACAAGCAGCTGTTGTGATCAGGTGATACTGTCCAGGCGGTTTGCTCTGCTCTCAAAAGAGCCGCAATAAAAGCAAACAAACCCAAATGAAGGCGAGACATTTTTTGGCCCTCGGCACCCCGTAACCCTCCAGTCACACCAAGTCCCTGGACTACCCTGGTGTGAACGCACCAGGGTAGTCCAGGATGTTCTGACAGCGTCGGGGGTTCGGAGGCCGGGGCAAAGCCCCCGGAAGCTCTGAGGTTTTAGGCTCTGAAGGCTCATTTGGCAGCCTGGAGGACTGTGATCAGGACCAGGGACTGGACCTCGTCCCTGGTCACTCCCAACAGAACAAGAAACAAGAAGAACCACATTTCTCTGGACGGTTTCAGTAAGAAAAGAAAGTTTGTGTCCGGGCCGCCATGCGGGTCTGGTTTTAACGGCAGGAGCTGACAGTCCTGAGTGATGCGTTCAGGGACATCATGTAACTCTGACATGTGCTACATGCTACACGCTAACAAGCCTCTGGGCTCACACAGTAGCGAGGCTGCATGCTAAACATAAATAAAACATGACTGATCCAGTCGGTGGCGAGCTGGAGCGTGTGTGTGCAGCAGATAGCAGTGCGTAAATAGACGCCACGCTCAGCCGTGGCGCCGACTTGTGGCGGAATGAGGAAGTTAACAAGAAAAGTGGATTTCACCTGGAAGTACGCGGTGATGCCTCTCATGTGTTTGTTGTTATTGACACGATGTGAAACCGTGAGGAAGCGAAGGGTGGAGGAGGTTTAGTCTTTAACACCGTACGCAAACGCAGAGGGCCGCCATCAAACCACGTAGGTAACGGCTGCTACGCTGAGAGACCGCCAGCGTAACGGCCCTCATCACAGCGTTAGCTTCACAGGACAGCCTCTGGACAGGACAGCCTCTGGACAGGTCAGCCTTTGGACAGGACACTGAGACAGTCTTCAGAAGAAAGTGTGAGCGAGTCTTAAAATGTTGGGACCCGTCATGTTTCTGGTTCAGTGCAGGAAGAACCTGGTCATTGGCCAGAGAGCAACAGAAATATATAGAGATCATGACATCATATGTAAAGTACTCCATAGAGCTACATGTACAGAACTGTACTATAAGAACAGCTTTTCTCTTCATTAGCAAGTTTCATTTCACCACAGCCTCTGTGTGTAGTGACACACTCCTGTGTACAGCCATTTGGAGAACATGTCTGTCTGTCTGTCTGTCTGTCTGTCTGTCTGTCTCACACACACACACACACACACACACACACACACACCCCCCCCCCCCCCCTGACTGGTTACACAGAGTCTGCCAGGCAGTACAGCTCTGTGACAGCTGCTCTCTCAACACGCTACAACAGTAATTATAAATATAAAGCAGGTAATAGAGGCATTAAGAACCATAAAGGACTCAAATCATCTCCGATCGATTCTCGATCTTCCTCACAACAAACTTATGTGATGACAAAGTTGCTTCTGGAAAAGTCAGCGGGCTGTTTTTACTCAGGATGACTCAACGGACCAGACAAAAGACCAAACTCCTCCCTGAAGATGTGAATCAACTCGGCTTCAGTTACTCCAGTCAGTCAGTCCAACCCCAGCATGTCCCACAATGCACTGCGAGCCGCACGCTGCCTGCACATCACAGGAGAGAGAGTGTGTGTGTGTGTGTGTGTGTGTGTGTGTGTGTGTGTGTGTGTGTGTGTGTGTGTGTGTGTGTGTGTGTGTGTGTGTGTGTGTGTGTGTGTGTGGACATTACTCAGTGCTACACTCTGCTCAGGACTCGGGTGACATTTTCCGCCCGACCTTCTGACTCACATCTCACTGTAAAGTGGGTCATCACACACTCCGTGTTTCTGGAGTTTGTTCAGCAGCAGAAAAAAGTTTTTGTAGCTGGAAAGACTCACCGTTATAAAGAATAGCAGTTTTATTCTTTATTTTGAGCCAGGGGGTCAAACATGAGGCCTCGGGGCCAGAACCAGGCCTGGCACTGTAATGTGGCCCAGGCTGACCTTGTAAAGAACAAGATGGACTAAGAAGACGCAGAACATATTGTTCTAGTGTTTCTGGTTCATTTACTGGGGAAGCATTAGAGCGAATATCGACACGACAGGCTGACAAAACTGTACATGACCGATATCATTCATCATTACTTAAAAGAAAAACAATACAAGATTTCCTAAAATGTTTATTTCAATCAGTGATCTATCATGGAACTCCAGGTTCCACATTCAGCCCAGTTCCATCCTGAGCAGGCCGGACCGCTGGCATTGCGCCAGAATAACCCTGAATCCCAACTTAAGGTTTTACTTTGTGGTGCTGCAGAGTATACGTGACGAAAATATCTGTATTTTCACAAAACCAAATAATTACTACAGAAAATGACTCCAATCTCATCATGAAGATAATTTAACTGAAACTTTGTGGTGTAAATTCCAGTTAAACGTCTCAGTGTCATCTGGAGTCCAAACTCTGAAGGAATTTGTTGAAAAAATATTCAATGTTTTCTTAGAAATTTGTAGCATTTGTTTGTTTTATTGGGCTGGACTGGAGCTGCTTGTGGGCCAGTTATGTTTGACACCCTGATTTCAAGGTGACTGTGCTCTGATCTGAGTGTTCTGGTCCACTGGAGGTCAAACTCAGAGGTGAGCAGTGAGGGGCAGCAGGGCACTGCTCGCCCTGTCAAAAAGGTTTTTTCTTTTTCTTTTTATAGTTAAAAAGTGATCCTGAAATCTGTGTCTGGAATCAACTAGGCTGCTTGTTCAATATGCAACTTTATCCACACAACGACTGCTTCTATTCTGTGGAGCTCAAATCTCCTACGCCCTCTAAACGCATCACAGCAGTAACTGCATCGCTAACCTCTGATGGAAGCTGGACGCTGCGATTGGTTTAAATGTTGAGTGACAGGATCATCAGCCAATCAGATTGTGATGTTATTGACGGAACGCCCCAGGGCAAGCGGAGATTGGCCCATGAGCAGGTGGTGATGACGCACTGTTATTATCTGATGTTCTGGAGGTGATGGCGGCAAATTTAACATCTAGATCAGGTGATACGATGGCGGACCTGCTTCTGGACCTGAAGAAGAAATGGAAACTGTGAGGAGAAGAAGACTGAAGCCTTTGAGCAGCATTTTACTGTGGAAACTACCGACACTACGACTGGGTGGCAGCGAGCTGGAGCACAACAAGCTGTTCTGCTGGTCATGGTGACTCTTCACTAAAGCTCCAGAAGCTGTTCTGCTGGTCATGTTGACTCTTCAGTACAGCTCCAGAAGCTGTTCTGCTGGTCATGTTGACCCTTCACTAAAGCTCCAGAAGCTGTTCTGCTGGTCATGTTGACTTTTCACTAAAGCTCCAGAAGCTGTTCTGCTGGTCATGGTGACTCTTCAGTACAGCTCCAGAAGCTGTTCTGCTGGTCATGTTGACTTTTCACTAAAGCTCCAGAAGCTGTTCTGCTGGTCATGGTGACTCTTCACTAAAGCTCCAGAAGCTGTTCTGCTGGTCATGTTGACTCTTCACTAAAGCTCCAGAAGCTGTTCTGCTGGTCATGTTGACTCTTCACTAAAGCTCCAGAAGCTGTTCTGCTGGTCATGTTGACTCTTCAGTACAGCTCCAGAAGCTGTTCTGCTGGTCATGTTGACTCTTCACTAAAGCTCCAGAAGCTGTTCTGCTGGTCATGTTGACTCTTCACTAAAGCTCCAGAAGCTGTTCTGCTGGTCATGTTGACTCTTCACTAAAGCTCCAGAAGCTGTTCTGCTGGTCATGTTGACTCTTCACTAAAGCTCCAGAAGCTGTTCTGCTGGTCATGGTGACTCTTCACTAAAGCTCCAGAAGCTGTTCTGCTGGTCATGTTGACTCTTCACTAAAGCTCCAGAAGCTGTTCTGCTGGTCATGTTGACTCTTCACTAAAGCTCCAGAAGCTGTTCTGCTGGTCATGGTGACTCTTCAATACAGCTCCAGAAGCTGTTCTGCTGGTCATGGTGACTCTTCAATACAGCTCCAGAAGCTGTTCTGCTGGTCATGGTGACTCTTCAGTACAGCTCCAGAAGCTGTTCTGCTGGTCATGGTGACTCTTCAGTACAGCTCCAGAAGCTGTTCTGCTGGTCATGGTGACTCTTCAGTACAGCTCCAGAAGCTGTTCTGCTGGTCATGTTGACTCTTCACTAAAGCTCCAGAAGCTGTTCTGCTGGTCATGTTGACTCTTCACTAAAGCTCCAGAAGCTGTTCTGCTGGTCATGGTGACTCTTCACTAAAGCTCCAGAAGCTGTTCCGCTGGTCATGTTCATCAAAAAGGATGGCAGGATGGATTTCATCTACCAGTGATGGTGAGTGCTAGTTTTATTTTTTAACTTCCTGTGGTTTAGATTGGCGCTGCAGTTGGTATTTGGTATTGATTGTAAAGTGGTGTTTCCCATACAATGGTAGCGGCCCGCCACCATTAAATGATGTCAGGTTTTGGTTCAACCAAGGCAATATCGCTGCGTTCATTCATCTCCGCATCGCCTCTTTCTATGTTATTGTCACTCACACAGACAGACGAGCGAGCATGCATGACCGCAGTGCACGAGACTCGCAGTCTGAACCCCCGTCAGACGCTAGTACCCCCCCCGCCCCCGCCCCCACCCCCACCCGTCTCTGTGCAAACCTGTGGGAACCACTGGAAGACGATGTGATGGCGATGCTGCTCAGTGGAGTCTTGATGTGTTGTGCTTGTTGATCAGCTGTCATGTTGGAATTGATAAAGTACTGATGCATAATAGAGGCCTGACATTGGATCCGGATTGTGTTTTTACTGTAGAACATGATGTGCTGCTGCTGCACTGACTGTATCACAATACGTTTTTTGATTTTGTTACTGCTGGCCCTGGCTGAAACACCACTGCATGCTACTGGTCATACTGGGTCTCTGGTTGAATGTGGCCCTGAAATGAAACCAGATAGACTCAAGTCAGACAAACAATTCTATAAGGAAGCAGGCTGAAGTTAAAAAATAAGAAAAGAAACACAGATATCTGTTGAGATATCTGGAAGAAGTGTGTGATTCAGGCTGGCTGGATCAACAGCAGACGTTCAGTTTAACAGTGTTCATGCTTTGCATTGCTCCAGCTTACGACTACATAAGCTCGACCATCCAGATGCAAAGTGTCAGAGGCACAATATCACTGCTTTCTAGTTTAGTCTTTGATTTTGATTCCACAGTGTTTCATCCAGATGCAGAGCTTGTAGTCTCTCCAAACCTGCACAAAGATCTGTGGCATGATAACAGCTGACAGCCTCAGCAGGAGTCTCCTTCAGCCCCTCCTTCTCAAACATGGATTGTGGAAATGCTTTTATCTATCGGGATGGAAAGACTTCGATTTCAACGGACTTGTTCTATAAAAAAACTTTCCTGCAATCTAGGAACCATTTCTCAGCTTCCTCATTAAAGTGGAGGATGACCACAGACATTCTGACCCTGTGAACAACAATTATACTCACTCTTTGTACCATGGCACCGAGCACCGATTTTCCAGGTGTTTAACCACACGTCTGAGTCTTTTTGTTTCATTTTGCTCTTGTTCTTTATGTTCAGAAATTTCCAAATAAATTCTGAAGAGAAAAAAAAGAAAAGGACAAGTATACAGTGTTGGAACGCTGAAATGAAACTCCGTTTTCTGGAGAGCGTCACCGCATGTTGGGGTCAGGCTTCATTCATATGTAATGTCCTCATAATGCAGCTGATTCCACGCACGCACGCACGCACGCACGCACGCACGCACGCACGCACGCACGCACGCACGCACGCACGCACGCACACGCGACAGAATGAGTAGAGCAGCAGTCGTTTCCTCTCACAGGTAACAAGAATTAACTTGTTTAATTACAATTCACATTCCAGCGGCGACACGTCAGCCTCTGTGCAGAGCTGAACACTCTCAAGGTTAAAACATCCAGCAGCCACTGCACTGAACACAACACATGAAAGATCAGTCAATCACATACGAGTTACACCAGAAATCTCATTACTGAGAGTCAGATCACTCCCGTACGTGCACACCACACATGCAACAGCTCCACTCATACAAAGACGCAGCCGCAATACCAGAGCCTCACTTCCACCACTGGGTGGCAGTGTTGTCATCTGTCCACAGACATTGGTACCACTGAAGAAATCAGTCGGGTCAAACTGTGTTAACTAAGCAGTCAAGGCCCCTGTGTTTTCACTTTAAATACACTACTGCCTCAATATTTAGAAGTACAAGGATTCACATGCAAGAGTAGCAACATTACACAACCACAGCACCAACTGGTGGCCTGGCATGGAAACTACAACATTTTCAAAGTTTCTCTTTTCTCTGTGAACAATAATTGTAAAAATACAAAATGCTGCCATCTGTGTGCCGCCAACATTTTCCCAAACAAAAACAAACCCTGAGCGAGGGTCTGGTCCTGAACACAGAGACCCTCAGCCAGGGTCTGGTCCTGAACACAAAGACCGTCAGCCAGGGTCTGGTCCTGAACACAAAGACCGTCAGCCAGGGTCTGGTCCTCAACATAAGGTCCGGTCCTGGTGTAGCACCACTAAGGATGGGTACCTTTCATATGCGAACCGATACGGTACTGATAACCGGTACCAATTCTCAACGGTACCAATTTTCAGTAATTTTGTTTGTGTTTATGTGATAATAAATGTTAATTTGTTCAATAATAAAATCTCAAACACTATTACTTTAACATTTATTTCTCAATATATAAACTTTAACAAACATATCAAAACAACATCCAACTCTTTGTATTGTAACGTTGCAGTTGTTTCACAAACTTCAACATGAAAACTCTGAACTACAACTCCGCAGTGATTTTTCCGAATAATGCGCACATTAAAACCAGCTCCACATCCTCCTACTCCTTTCCCCTCTGGACACTTTGTGTGATGAGGCTCCATAGAGGCAAAGAAGTTGAAAACAAATGAGCATTCTCTTCAGCCTTGAGGAATATTTAGTGCTTCACCAGGAGCTTCCTCAGATTAGAGGCTTTCCTCCGCTGACCTCACACTTCACCTCACAAATATTTCAGCGAGCGTAATCGGCATCGCATCTTGAGAAGAGGAGGCGTACTTCTGAGCGCTCGCCATCAGCCAGGCTCGCTCCGTTCCCTCATTACGCTCTTATGCATGTAATGCTGTGTTCGTGTCTGGCCGTTTGATTTCACGTGAATCAGTACTCGGTAGTGTCGACAGAATTTGGTCGGTACCTATAGAGATACTGAATCTGGTACCCATCCCTACGCATTACTCACTACAGATCCAGGGCCACAAACACACATTCATCTCAACCAGAGAAAATTATTTCAACTGTTTCAGCTGATTTTCCCTAAAATGCACCAACATTAATCATTAATCAAAGACAGAGTCAAGACCAATCAAAGAACAGACGTTTCTTTGGTACATTCCACTGAATTTTTCCTCTTTATGTGGAGAACTTGTTTTTCACAGGTTACTGAGACGAGTCTGACACCCTGGGTTGGTGTGACTGGAAGAGAGGCGGGGCTTTTCTGTTTGTGACTGGCTGAAGCTGAGCAGTGGAGTCAGGAAACCCAACAGTCAACAATCCTTACACTGTCTGTCCATGTCATTCTGCTCTACACCACTCCATCCTGTACCCTGGACACGTACTCTGTACCTGGCCTTGTACTACCCTGTACCCTGTAACGTGGACACGTACCCTGTACCTGGCCCTGTACTACCCTGTACCCCATGACGTGTACCCTATGTACGGTACCTTGTACCCTGTCCTCTGCCCCATACACACTGTACATTACACCCTGTGCCTGGGCCTTGTACTCGGATCCACACCTTGTACCCTGTACCCGGCTCCGAAGTCCTACAAGAACCTCCGAGGTTCCACTCACGGCCTAATGCTCTTCAAGTATTATGTCAGTAATCTCTGAGCAGAAACGTTTTCCTTTTGTTACCTGCACCTGCCGTCTCCTCGTATCTTCTTGGATCTCCTGACTTTGCTTCGCTGGGAACCTGCAGCAGGTTGGATTTTAGTGTTGACAAAGTGACCAAGCTGTATTGATTGTGACAGGATGAACTCCTGATCACTCCCACGTGGTTTAAAGTGAGCTTCTCCTTGAATCCAGGTCAGATTTTCTGGATTAACTCATGTTACTAATAGTGCTGGGCCACGATTAAAACCACGATTCATTGCATTGTTATGCACAAATTCCAAACATATATTCAAAAATACTGTATTGCTAACTTTTATTTCAAAAGTACAGTTAGATGGAAAAAGTGCAGTAACATGTGGTTTGTAAACAGCTTTTTATCAGCAATATTCCCTTCACAGTCTAGCAGGTGAATCTCTACTTAAACATTAATGCAATCAAATGAAATAAAAATACTAAAGCTATTTGCCACTGCTCGGACATTAACGTTTTATCAAGTATTATAGAAAACATGTTGCCTTGAGAGTCCAGATCCTATCATAACAATAGAACAGGAACCTTCAGAGCAACAGCAAGTCAACATTTCTAAATCTGTTTTACTTTTCTTTACTGAACAGGTACCAGCTGGAACATTTTCCTTTAATTGGGAGGTTGTATAAAGCGTCTATGTTCAGTAGGAATGAGGTGAAGAGGTTCTGCTGGTCAATGTTCTGCGCCTGTATCAGAGCATGTGAACGCAGCTCCCACCGTTCATCAATATAACTCCAACTCCCAGGTCTCTAATGAGAGCCCGCGACGCCCTTGGCGTCTCCAGTGTGAGCAGCTTGTAGCTATCCACGCCGCCATGGCATTTGTTAGCCCGTCTTGATTGTCCTCCACGCCGCAGCCTCCCTCCACTGCTTGTTCGGGCCGGTGACTTGGTGCTATTAACGGCGTGTAAAACGTTTAAGTGATAATTCAGACTCAAAGTATTGTGGTGATCAGAAAAGTCAGCAGCTTTGCAGTGGTTCCATCAGCTCTGCCATGTGGACGAGATCTATAGTGGAAAGGTCCATGAAAGAGTGCGGGACCTTTGTCCACTTTCTGTCCCGGTTGGTATGAGCCCACACAAATGCTCTCATTGGCTGAGGAGCGTGATGACGGACATCCCAATCCTGTCATCATCCAGTCATCCCACCCATGTATGTGTATTCAGAGCCAGTGAGCAACAAGTTTTCAAAATGACAAGAACTTTAAGGTGCAATTAAATACTTTGCAGAATTAATTAATTAATTAACACGATAATAATGCATTAACTTGCCCAGCTCTAGTTAGTAGGTTTTCATCCAGTATGACAGCTAGGATTTGCACACTTTTAATCATTTTTCACAATTTCTATTAGGATCAAAATAGGTATTCTTTTCATTATCTTTAAATTCTGACCCAGTAAAATCAGAGGATTGATTCATTTAACAGACAAACATCCCACACAGTCAGCACAAATGTTCAGTCGCTTATTCAAACCAACATTTTTCAACCAGCAGACATTTTCCGATGTCTGAGCTGTTTGAAAGTCCAAACTTTCATCTGGACATTATTTAGCTCACCCTATGACATCATACTTACAGGCTTTTGTGTAAAGCAGGGGTGCTCAATACGTCGATCGCGATCGACCGGTCGATCGCGAAGGTAGTATTGGTAGATCGCATTACATACGCTCATAGGGCGCGGGTTCCATGCCCACACTTCCCCCCTTTAACGTTCTCATGGTGTCCGCATTACAACAACACACACACACACAAGCATACAAGTGTGCGTATTTAAAAATAGAGCGGGAGCAAAACTGAGTTTGGTTGTGCTTTATTTAAGTATTGATTACAAAGTACTAACATTTTTTTTACCTGTAATCGTCATCAATCAAACCCATCGAACTCCTCGTCCTCTGTTTTTGAATTGAACAGCTGCGCTAAATCTCCATCAAACATACCAGGTTCATTTTCTTCACTGTCAGAGTCACTTTCCGTGCCGTGCGGCTCCTTGGAAATGATGCCGGCTTTTGCGAAAGCTCGAACAACAGTGCCAGCAGACACGCTAGCCCAAGCATCTACAATCCATTTGCAAATTGTGGTGTAACTCGCCCGGCGCTGCCTTCCACTCTTAGTGAAACGGTGGTCTCCATCGGTCATCCATCGCTCCCACGCCGCTCGCAGCCTTACTTTGAACGGCCGGTTCACACCAATGTCCAGCGGTTGGAGTTCCGAGAATTTTCATTTCTTCTGCTAGCGTTACTGCTTTTAGTCGAATGGTGACCGTCGAAACGCTTCTCCCACTCGTTCTTTGTGCGATGATCCACTGCTCGAGTCTTTCCTCCAACTCGGGCCACCTCGCCTTATGTCCGCGGAAACTCAGCTGCGTCTTCTTCACCTGTCGGAGCTCGTTTTCCAGCTTCCTCCACTTGCGAACCATCGATTCATTAATCTTAAATTCTCTCGTGGCTGCTCGATTTCCATGTTCCTCCGCGTAGCTGATGGCCTTCAGTTTAAACTGTGCTTCATAAGCGTGTCTCTTCGCCATTTTCAGGGTTGTTAAAACAACGATGTTCTGCATAACGCACATACCCGTTCATTTATATATAATCCACGCCCACACTTCCCCCTTTAACGTTCTCATGGTGTTCCCTACTACGTCCGCTTTACAACAACAACACACACATAGGGCGCACTGCACCATAGGGCAAAACTAACAAGCAAGAAATAAATATGTTTTGCATTTTTGTAGTAGGTAGATCATTTTGACTTGATCATTTTATAAGTAGCTCGCATGCTGAAAAAGTGTGAGCACCCCTGGTGTAAAGGGATTGATCCAATAAGTCTGGTCTCCCAGAGTTTCTGAGCACCATCCCACAGGGTTTGGATCCAGTGATAATACGGTAACAAGGTATTCTGCGCTACCCAAGAATAGCAAGGGTATCAGTTCCATTACAGTCATTTTGAAAAGGGATATAGGCTTATAGGGGCCGGCTATATTGGTAAATAGAACTTCTTTACTGCCTAAATAATGAGTGTTGGTCATGTGTGTGTGGTTGATGGTTCAATTTAATGTTCTTTAAAACTCAGTGGGCTCTAATGTTTCTCTTCACTGTTGTTTGTGGAGATGAGAGTTAAAGTGTTTGAATGTGACATTGTGGCGTTACTGCTCAGAAGTGAGAAGGCGAGATGGCAAGCTGACTGTCCACACCGTTACACCCGAGTGGAAAACTGAATCCAAATGTCTCCAGACAACTAATTTTTCTGAAAGCTGTACAGCGGACTATCTGGCTGCTGCGCTCAGGACTGGCAACTCTGAGAATAAACTCTGGGTTGTAACCGTGGAACACGCTGCATGTCCCTTCATTGCCGAGGCTCGACTGTTTGGGCCACAACCTTAACTTGGCTGTTACAAAAGCAGTGCACGACCAAAGACAAAAACACAAAGCGTGTCCTCACACTCTGCCGTAATATTGTGCAGGCCTCTTCACACAGCTGGCAGTGGAAGCGTGAATGGCACAAAGAGAAAGCTGAATCCAGACTATCAGCAGAGTCTCAGAACAGTTAGCAGACATCAATTTGTTATCAGCCGACTATGAGCCCGGCTCTCATGAATGGAGTCGTGTTTCTCATGTGCACCGGCACTACTGATTTATTTATTTATTCACTTTTCCCGTCTTAGCTCTGTAGAAACTACCGTTATACTATTTGGTTCTCAGGATGCTTTAAATCAGGTCAGGTCACACACTTGTGAGTAATATAATAATATAAGAGGAGTGAGAGGAAAGGGCTCCGTCTTATCTCTTAATAGAAAAAAGTGATTTTTTGCCAAAAGGACATTTCATATAATAACATAACAATACACAATTGTGTTATATGGTGAAACGTTTCACCTTATAATGGGATGACTTATATTGCTATAAAGAGATACTTATGTTTGAATGAGGAAACGTGTTTTAATTAGTCCCGGTAATACCATGTACTCTGGGAAAATGTGGGCAAGGTTTAACGGTATCAGAATGTGGATAGCGCCCAGCTGGAGCCCAGTGTGTTCTTTCAACAATGCAGGATCTACAATGTGTGTGATGGAGTGAATCAAGCAGTCACACCGTCACTGACCTGCTCTAACGGGGTTTGGGTGAAGGTGCCAGATTGTTTTTCTGCTGTTGGACTTTAACTGAAACATGTCGACATGTTCAGCTGCAGGTAGAACCTGTAGAGCAGCTACATAGTAAACCTAGAGGAGGAAAACATTTTGTGATGCTCTATGAGCTTTCTACAACTCTACTCTCTCACTGAAGAAATCCTCGTATGGTTCCCTTTCTCTGTTCCCTGAACTACAATCCTTTCAATTCTCTTCTTATTTCAGAAGTTGCTGCTGTCGAAAGACATGAAAAGACTTTAGATGGTGAGCTCAGATAGTGTGTGTGTGTGTGTGTGTGTGTGTGTGTGTGTGTGTGTGTGTGTGTGTGTGTGTGTGTGTGTGTGTGTGTGTGTGTGTGTGTGTGTGTGTGTGTGTGTGTGTGTGTGTGTGTGTGTGTGTGTGTGTTGTCTGGAGCTGAAGGAGTTAAGTTCTGTGCAGTGGGTGAACTCAAAGGAACTGGCGTTCACGTGGCTAAGCTGCTGTTGCTATGGGAGAGAGGCCAGACAGAGGAGAAAGAAAGCTCTCTCTCTCTCTCTCTCCCCTCCTCCGCTCTCTCGTTCCCTCTCTGCCAGAAAGCCTGGCTGGAAAACCACTCTCTGCACGCTCTCTCTCTCTCTTCATTTTTTAAATAGCTCTCTCTCTCTCTCTCTCTCTCTCTCCCTCTGTAATGTGTGAATGCCAGCCTGTGAGTCATGCAGCAGAACCACAGGCCAGGCTGCATGTGAGTGAGATTTAAAGAACATAACATGTGAGATCACCTGAAAGCCGAGACTCGGGTCAGGATCAAGGCACACATCTGTACAAACAGATATTTAAAGTATCCAAATGATCCATGACCAAGACAATCAGGATCAGCATCCTGGGAGCTGAAGAGATGATTTCACATTCATATCAACTTGTGTCATTGACCCGGTGTGTTAAACCATGACGTGTGTCATGTCCTGTTTCTTAAAAAGACACGGTGAGGTCCACAGTGCCACCCTGTTTGAATGTAATGGATGTGGGAGACACGCCAGGAGGAAGTGAAGCTGTGAGGAAATGAGAAATGGGGTGAGGGTGGGGGAACAGGGGGGATATCTCCAGACGGATCACCAGGTCACTCACACCCAGTGATGTGGACCGACCAGGTTGTGACCCGAAGGTGGAAGGACACGTGTTCAGCAACAAGGTGAAGTTGCTCCATGCTTGGAGGAGTTTCATAGTGGATAGAACTAAAGCAAAAGTTTCCATTTGTTTATTGGATGAGAAGAAGAAGAACCTCAGAAGCTCTGTGACCCTCCAGAACCAGACCACACTTCTCCAAGGGCTCACCTGGTCAACAGGAAGCTTTGGACCATCCCATGAAACCTGACCAGCGATCACTGTGGAGGTTTCATGAAGGCAAATCAAGATGTTTTAGTTCCAGCTCAGGGTGTGAGGCCACCTGCCAGCCTGCAGGGGCCTGTGGAGGACAGGGAAACGTCGGGTCCAGCAGTCTGCTTCATGGCGTCCACTCCTCAGGCCTCATGTAAGTACTATTTCAACTGGAACTGGGCTGTGCAGTAACCTTTGTTTACTTTGGTCACCAAGACGACACAACTCCAGAAGAGGAGCTTGTCCATATAAAACACACGTTTGGCCCGGGAACATCAGTGTACAGAGTCAACCTTTTAAACTAATGTGCTTCAGCTGCAATGACTCAGCTCCTAATAGATTCTAGGAGCGCCAGCCGTCGCCCCGGTAAGGTCCACCTATATCCCAGCGTCTGAAGCTTTCCAACAGAGCTGCACGATATCAGGCGCAGGGGCAATAGTGTTGATTTGCATCAAATACAAACAGAGTGGACGATGCTCATGTCAATAAGCGTGCTCTTCCTCTTCTTCCCCATTGACACCCGCTGGAACCAGAACCTTCTATCTGGTTGTTTCAGCTATTTTCCATTTATTGTAAATTATTGCACTAAATCATCCTTAACATATAAAATTCTGCCCTTTGAATTTGCAGAGCACGAATGTACAGTACATGGAGACATCAAAGATCACATTTATTCATTCATTCATTCTCTTCCGCTTATCCATTTCCGGGTTGCGGGGGTGACAGTCTGAGCACCGTCTGTCACCCAGATCACAATGCACCGATTAAGAACCTTCCTGCAGGTGATGAGCCCACGGGAAGGTGACGCCCGGCGTGGGACACGAACCCACTACCCCTGAGATTGTGAGTCTGATGCTCTACCAACTGAGCTAGCCGGGGGAAATATCACAGTTCACTCTTTATTGTCAATATTGATATTGTGATCATTCTAGATCTAAGATTTGTTGTCAGGCCCTACTTTCCCAGGCTGGACGATATATCATGAATGTATTTAACAGGACACAAGTCAGACACACAAACGTCAACAAGCTGAAACACTGCTGAGGACACTGTGATTATAAGCGAGTTAAAACAGAGTCCCAGTGGAGAAAGAGTGTTGGAAGCACCAATCCCAAAGCACAGATGTGCGCATCGTATCCTGACAATCCTCAGCATTACTACACTGTGCAACGTTATGTTTCTGCTGATACACTAATAAAATACATTTTTTGGTGAACTAATGACTTATTCTGCCTCTTCTCGTCATGACGGCTCATTGAGGGGTTTGATCGTGTACTCCACCGCTTGTTACGTCCATATTAAACACACTGCTAACTTTGACCTGAGACGTACTGAGTACTCCGTCAAATCAGAAACGGCAGCAAAATAAGTCAACGCACAGAAATCCAGTATCATGCAGAGACGCTTTACTGAAGCAAACAGGACAAACATGGCAGCAGCACCTATCTCAATATAATCCCAGTCTTAAAGTGTTCTTAGTGAAAAGCATCAATACTGCAGGGAGCTCTTCACACACTTTGACCAGCAACACAACCAAAGCATGAGAGGAGAAGCGGTGAATGTTACTGATGATTCAGAGGAGTGGAGGCAGATCCTGCAGTGTGATGGAGAGGCTGAGGTCTACTCGTCCCACATCCAGGACAGTCTGTCTGTCCGTCTGCCTTTCGCAGACTTTTCACAGAGCCTGCCAAGCGCTGGATGAAACACCAGCTACATGTCTGATGCTGACTGAGGTCTGGATTCATCTACTAACCATAACAAGACCGCTCTGGCTCTGGTCAAACATGCTGGTTACCATGGAGACAGAGATGCTGTCCCCTCACCGGTGTACCCACTGAGAGTAGAGGACGTGGCAAGCAGCTGCTGATGCGCAGTCAAATGGCGTTTTCCCACAGTCCCTAATCAGCTCTACTACATGCTGGAACCTGGTACTTACCTGGTACCAGGTGCTTTCCTGGTTCCTCCCCCCGCCGAGGTTCCCAAAGAGCTGTGGCCAGTAGACAATGTGATGTCGGCAGACGGCAGCCACTGATTGGCCGGCGTGTGACGACACAGATGAGTCAGGAGAGCGTCTCGTTCAGCCGCCATTTTTAAAGCCCGACCACAACCAGAACGCTGCCAAACAAAGAGCAGCGACGAGCTGCAGACGTTTCTTTATCTGGTGCAACCAGACGATTCAGGAGCTCCACAGAGCGACCCGCTACGAGTATCAAGAGGTCTCCGCGCCACAGAGAGCACCGGTGTTTTGGATTAAATGGTTTCCCTGTTAACTGGTGACCGGCTTCCTCCAGCGTCCCTCGTCAGAGCAGAAGTTAAAAACTGACCAAAATCCGCAGCTGTCCTGGTGAACGTGGTTTTACCACATATCCATTAAACTAATGTACCGCTTAGTCGCACTTCCACCGCACTTCCTGTCGCGGAGCGCCGCGGGGCGGGACATGACGGGGTTTCGCGCGGTCCGACTAAAAAGTTGTGGAAGGTACGGAAAGAACCTGCGACCGCCGGGTCCGATTTTCCGCTCCCCCTCCGTTGAGGTACCGAGCAGTGAGGAACGGGTCTGTGAGGAGGAGGAGCTACAACGCAGCCGTCTGCTGATTGGTCGTGAGGATCGTCACTCTGGACTTGTCCACAATATTTAAATATTTCACCGCCTTAAACCTCCGTTGTTGTTTACCTTCACTGCTTTGTGCTCACTGGTTGTTTAGTTAACTGGTTTATTGAAACGTCGGCGCGACACAACATGGCGTCTTTTAACGAGGTACAGACGTTCCTCTCAGGAACAGGAGGAGATTCAGCAGGAGCTCCTCCTCCCAGGAGATTCAGCAGGAGCTGGCCGCTGCAATGACAAAGTTTAACCTGAGTCACAGAGAACAACTAGGACGTCCCCCAGCAGCTTCCATGTTCTTCGCTGGACTCGTCTCCGAGTACTTCTCAACCCTGCCTACATCTTCACTGTACTTTGACAGAGTTGGGCCTGGGTACGCTTTGCAGTACTGTAGCCTCCCTACCCGCTTCGCCACGTACTGCAGTGGAACTGCAGCTTTAGTCTCTCTTATTTTAACATCAGCTGCTGCTAACGGCCGCTGGCAGAAGTCACCAGTTAACAGGGGCACCAGCTAAACCGAAACACCACAGTGAAGCACATCTTGACAATAAAGCATGATCGTAACAATGCACATTTTGTAATATTCATTATTAAGAAATATATCATATATACTATTTACTTTATTATTTGAGCTGATATCCAATGCATGTTCGCGCCGCATCAGGAGATACAGATTCTACCAGGGGTGATTACTTGTGCACATTAGTAAAGCTCCGCGGTGGTACCGTATGGTCATGAAAAAAAAATGAAACCAGGTCAAGTCGAGTTGGGCCGAGTATGCACTAGTGGAAATGGGCCAAAGAGTGGCGCTGAGGAGGGTCTGCTATGACGCTGCCAACATTTAACACTTCCACCAGGACAACAGGACTGCAATGCATGGTGGGAAAATGACAAAATGTCAGTCTTTGGCCGCATGGTGGTGCAGTGGTTTGCACTATCGTCTCACAGCGAGAAGGTCGTGGGTTCAAATATGGCCCGAGGCCTTTCTGTGTGGAGTTTGCATGTTCCCTCTGAGTTCTCCGGTTTCCTCCCAGAGTCCCAAAAATATGCACTGGTGCCCCCAAGCACTGCTGTGTGGCTGCGATTGAGGAGGCAATTCGGGAAGGAATTAAACACGCAGTGCTATTAAGAAGAAATGAACAAATTAGTTTGAAGGATGTAGTTGTCATTTGTCACGATGAGATGTGGGGTTATACATCTAAATATGTTTTGTCCTCCAAGATCATGTGAAGCCAATACTAGAGCCATTAAATCCAAGGATTACAGATTCATTTCTGAAAGTTAATCTGATCAGGTGTAGAAATTACAGGGACATTTATATGAACGTGTGTGTGTGTGTGTGTGTGTGTGTGTGTGTGTGTGTGTGTGTGTGTGTTGCACACTAATTCCAGTAGAAGTACACGGCACAGTGACTGTGCAGCAGGACGATCCGCCGCAGCTGTTGAGCAGTGGGCTCTAATGTATTCCCAGGGTTATGTGGAAGCCTATAGGAGCCTTTATGACTGCTGCATGGAGCAGTGCGATGTGGAACAGCGTTGGGGGAAGGGAACACGCAGCCAGCCCATCCTGGCTTCAGGTTTCGTTTTGTTTCCTGAGGCACCAGAAAACACACCAGGAGCGCTGCGTGGATCTGGTTTCAGCAGCCAGCCTGGACACCCTCCGCAGGACTGCAGCCTGATAAATAAAGACGTCTCGCTCACCAGACAACGCTCCACTTTTAACTGGAGTTCAACGTGTTCTTCACAGCAGCTCCACAGCGAGCAGACGGAGGCTGAAGCCAGGAGAACACATCGGCTGTCGGGAACAATGCGTTCGTCCTGAAGCGTCATGTTGCAGCCGTTAGCGCGCTGCAAACCATGAAACAGCTCCAGAACTCCAGAACTCCAGAGCGCCTGTCCCTATGCTCCAGCCTCCGTCACACTGTGGATCCTGACAGTCTGACACTGTCTAATACAGCCTGGGGCGGCAAACCGTCATCTTTAACCTGGGGTCAAACCCTAACAGATTATTTACCCAGAGCAGCTCACATTTAAGATCTCAGTGAATAACTGATTTAAGCTCACTGGATTTCAATCCAGACATTTGAGAGCTTCACTGTTACGTGTTTTGAGCTTTTTAAAAAGGGCTGAAATGTGGTTTATTGACCTCGTGTCACCAATTGTTAGAAATTATCATGTGCCTGGTCGGACATGTGTCTTTAAACCATCTGACAGATTTCACAGCGAACACCGATGCTGCTTTTGCAAAGCAACAAATCTGCAGCATCACAGCAGACTGAAGCCACATTGACACACTAAAGGAGCCCGGTTAGTCCTTCATCTAAGAATTGGACAAAAGCAGACATCTCGTGTGTTTATTGAGATGTCTATATATATATATACACACACATCTCAATAAACACACGAGATGTCTATATATATATATATATAGTCCAACAAACATGGACCCTGGGTCCCTGAACATACACACACACAGAATGAAACAGAGCTCTACAACAGACAGGCACAGGCTGTGTATGAGGAAAGTTCTTGGCCACACACACACACACACACACACACACACACACACACACACACACACACACACACACACACACACACACACACACACACACACACACACACACACACACACACACACACACACACACACACACACACACACACACACACACACACACACACACACTTCCATTCATGGGGCAGTGCGGAGCTGCAGGGTTCAGCTGCTCAGTGGTGGGCGGAGCTACATGGCTCAGTATGTCACCGTTGCACATCTGTAATCCTCCCTCTTCATGTTCATCATGTTTCCATCTGAACTCATCTGGCCTGAATTGTTTCGGCGCTCTCCTCCAAACCGGGTCCCTCCAGGACCAAGGCAGAGGAGCTCACGAGCTGCTCTCTGAATACCTTCTCCTCTGACTGAAAGCCTCTGGAGCTTCTCGGACCTCGTCACAGGCCCGGCTCATTCAGGCCCAGTTTGCACAACGTGTCAAGTCCAAATGCATCAGTTTTTCATTTCAGAGCACTTTTGTGTTTACACTGCAGCATTTTGAAAACCATGTCTGTTTCCACGGAAACAGCAGAAATGCTGAAAACAATGTAGTTTCCATGTTGGTCCACTAGTTGGTGCTGTTGTTAGTTTTAGTACTGAAAACACACACACACACACACACACACACACACACACACACACACACACACACACACACACACACACACACAGCAGAAGAACAATGAGCTCTAAACATGAACAATAGGAGAACACGGACGTTCTAGTGCACAAGCGCAGCAGCAGCGTTTCTGAAAAGTTGCATTTTCCCTGCTCGCAAAGACCGAGTCCAAAAAGCTCCACCTTAGAAACAATTTAGAAAAAGTTTCAAAAAGCACTGTTGTCGTATCAACTGGCCTCCAACACAGACAAGTCCTTGGTTTTAACTTGAAATGTCAACGGGGCGTGGAAGTGCGGTCGGGCTCGTCCGGTGCTGTGCACAGCAGGGTTATTAGCATTATTTAATTTAAATGTATTAAATATATGTTTAATTCAATGAACTGTCATGCAGCCTCCCACCACTAGTCTAAACTAAGTAATCATACTTTATCAACCTTGAAGAAAATCTTGTTCCTCGGAGGTGGAGGTGCAGCCACATTACGGCGCTCCAGGGAGCTGATGGGGGTCACGGGTGGTGCTCTGTCCAAAGTGGGGATCAAACTTGTAAACTTCTGATTCCAAGCCCCTCTCTCTCGTCTAGCCTCTGGGCCTCCACTGCCTCTTAAGGTACCAATTCTAGATTTTAGTTTCAAACGGCTCCTTTCTGAATGTTTTTTCCGGGTCGTCTGAATCCGGTTGGTGTTGAAGGAACGTCTCCAGCACACAGACATCAGGACTCCAAACTCAAGTGAAGAAGCTTTGATTCACTCGTATTCACGAGAACCATTAACTGTTCTGGCTCTGCCAAACCATGAAGAACCAGTGGGTTCAGCTTCCAATTCATACCAGCGGTCCCGAGAGGAGCGCCATGGGGTGGAACCTCCAGCAGAACAACGAGATGTAAAGACGCAGTGCCAACAGTCAACCTCTCTACTGTTAATTAAGTAGTGAATGGTTTGACACAGAAATGACATCATCTATACCAACAAGTAAGAAATAATGACTGAAGCTACTAATTGATCAATAAACTAACTGAATTTGGCCGTAAATGAAACTAATTGATTCAAAATAACTTCCACCTGACATTTATCTTATTGGTCAAATCATTACTGATGAACTGCATTAGAAGGATATTTATCGTCATCAGAAATGTACTTAAAAAAACTGAAATAAGAGTGGAACTATACGCCAGCACTAACGGTGCTGTGGGTCGTGGTTCACCGCGTCCAGCCGCTGCCATTAGGAAGAAACAGCAGCTGAGGTTGTTGGATCTATTTCCCAATCAGTGATCCATTTAAAAAGAGCTCAAATTGTCCCCGATCAGCTGACGCGTGCACGATCACCCTCTGAAAACAAATGGACAGTAACTTGGTTGACTGCACACATTAACCAGGACGTGTGCGCCGCGTACAACTTGTTAACTGGCTCACACAACAATGGGAAACTGAAAATACCCACTTTATTTTCACCCGGCGTGTAAAAAGCACTCATCACCATTTCTCAGAAAAGGTTTGGTCCGGTCCAAATCCTCAAAGTATTCTGTTTACTATCATTTCAAACTGCAGATTCCGACTGTGGTGAAGAAACATGACATTCCTATGGTTTACCACAAACGCTCACATTGAGCGTGTTGAGGAAATTGAATTGTTTTCCTCCTGAGACGCAGGGCTCTGAACCAATAAGCCCGTGTGAGCCCTAAGTCTCCGTCCTGTACGCCCGGCCTATCGGACCACAGACACTTGACAAAGACCTGACAGCTTGGCTTGACACACTTCTTCTAATCTAATCTGGAATCCGTCTCCACTGTATTCACCCGGCCAGTTAAGCCCCTTGCTAATGAGACTGCGGCCCATTGTGAGGAATTAAAGCAGAACACTACTCTGTCTAAATCACATCACACACGCAGCCACTCTACGGGGGAATTAGGAGGCTGGGAACATGTTTGTGGAGTGATACGAACAAGCACTCGCAGCCCTCGGTGTGGCCGAGGTAACGCGCAATCCTGAGCGAGCCATCGGTGGAGCCGTGCCTCCTGCCATGAACCTGGAGCACCGGGACACCGTGCACTGCCTGGTCACCTGGAAAATCAGCAACGGCAATGGATGACATGCGAGGAAAAACCCCGCATGTGTATGATGGCCTAGTTTTCCTCATTTCAAAATTACACAAGAGCTGAACTGTGGCAGATGTCTCGCAAATTAATTCAGACACAAAGAATGAGCCGAGCGTGGAGCTCCGAGACCATCACATGACCAGATCTGCAGCAAGATGCAACATCTGAGGACTGGCTGTCCTCGCTCAGCGGCTCAGAAACACAAAGACAACACGCCGCAGCATCAAATGTGAACTGTGCTCGCTTTCTGGCCACTGATGTGCATCTGCAGCGAGAAGGAGCCGGAACAAAAGAAAAGGGAACAGCCACTGTACTCTCAGACAGGACTGTGCAGGGGCTTGTCAGGGCAAATATTTCATTGTTTGCTTCTTTTGGCGTGTCAGCCCATTATGAAAATGCCTCTTCTTAAAAACACAAGATAAGAGAGGGAAGAAAGATCGGGGGAAAACATTTTCTATGGTCTGGATACTGCTTCCATTCTGGAGTCAGTAGATTCTTAATACTGATGGTTGTCCTCTTCCCTCTGCAGACAAACTGCCCATTGTTGAGGGTGTATGGAGCCAGGTTTGTGTATTTACAAGTCGTGAGCATTCCTGCGCCTGCTACCCCAGAAGGAGAGCTGAATGACGGTAGAAAACCAGGAGCAGACGCGGGGCTCCATGGCCCATCGGTGCGCACAAATCCCGGGGATTGCGCCCAAAAATCAAGGGGTTAATGTGGATTAGCTGGACGTTAAGGCTGTCAGGCGAGGTCAAATCTAGAAAGCTACCCTCACCTCCGTCAGCTGATTTGCAGTATACAGCAGATTAAAGCTTTGGGCTTTGCTGGAGACTCGAATTCCTGCACATGCGGTGTTTTTTAGAGGCAATGCAACAGGAGCCGCCAGGAAGAGCAGCTGGTTCTCATTGATCGATTCTGAGCTTCTCCCAGACAGAGAGTCCAGCCTGATCACAGGCTGGGAGGGTGGATGGGAGGGTGGATGCACATCTCAGTCAGCCCAGTGATTTCCATGTAAATACCCGGAGTGTGTGGAGCCGTTTCCTCTCCACGACCCCCCCCCCCCCCCCCCCGCTGCTGCAGCCTCTCTCCCCGCATTAACTTGCCTCTGTGGGCTATAAACTCTCCAAACTTCCACACGGACCAATGACACGTCGCAGTGAACAATAGGCTGACACGCTGCGGCCAGGCCGGCGCGAGGAGCCGTCCTGAGCCGCGGAGAGGAGCTTCCGCCGCGGCCGGCGGAGCCCCAGCAGCCGCAGATCCCCCCCGCATGGAGCCGCGGCTCCGCGCCTTACCGTCAGCTCCGAGCTGTCGTTGTCACGGTGGTTCACGGCTCGTATAACCCCGGACCTCCACGGCCACCGGCTGATGTCCCCGATCTCCGGCGGCTCGTCCCCGCCGACACAGAGGAAGCGCTTCCCGACCAGCTCCGGCCGAGCCTCGACTGCCATGGCCCCCTCCGCTGGTCTGAACCCACCCCCCCGCGAAAAACTTCCCACTACGACGCCTCACAGACCTGTCATTGACGGCATTAACTCAGCGCGGAACAAAGGAAAGAACAAAGTAGAGCGTTGCTAAAGGCTGAGAAGCGAGCCGGGGCTTTAAACGAGCGGCCGTCCGTCTCCACCCGCTCGACCGTCGGTCTCTTTCCTCAGAACAACACGGAGCTCCGAGCCGCAGCACCGCCACATCCACTCCGTCTCTCTCCGCTCCATCCCGGGCATTCACGGGCCGCAGCACCGCGTCTCCCTCCGCCCGTCCAAACTCCAGCCGCACTACTTTGTGCCACACTGTAACGTTAGCACAGCTGTGGGCGCGGGAATATTAATCCAGACTATGATGGTCTGAGTTTGTCAGCGCTCGGTCTTCATCCAGCTTCACCTCATCATCACCTCCACCTACTGAAACCACGAGGGCGGCGTTCCTGAATAATCACAGTCTGAAGGAACCCTGCGCCAACTGTGGTCACAACACAGCCACTACCATCACACACACACACACACACACACACACACACACACACACACACACACACACACACACACACACACACACACACACACACACACACACACACACACACACACACTAATAGAACTCTTGGAACTTCCATCAGGACTCATGTACATCATCTGAATTCTAAACAAACTGCCAGAATTCTGAGAGAAAAATAGATAAAATATCAACTCTAATCCCAAGATTATGAGACTTTTAGTCTTAGAATGGAGAAAAATTCTGAGATTGAAAATCAGGATTCCAAGAAATAGTCATAATTCAGAATGTAATCTCAGAAATCCAAGAAAAACGTCAAAATTAGAATGAAACAGGAAGTGGCTTTCAGGTCGGGATGCAGTGAAACAAAGACACAAGGACACCTGACAGAATTTGACGGAAATAAATGATTTTGACTAATATTCAGAATTCTGAGGAAACAATCTGAGATTTAAACTTGAATTCTGAGAAAAAAAAGTTTAAAAAAAATGTTGATTTAAAAAACTCAAGATAGAGTCAAAATTCGGAGAAACCTCAGTAACTAAAATAAATAAGTCAGAATCAGAAAAACGTACATCACATTAAAAAGAGCAAAAAAAGTAAATGACATCTACTTATTCTGTACAGCGGCAGGCAGGGACAGTGTGAGACGTCTCTGGGGACGGAGTTAAGGCAGTATTGTACATATAAAACAGCATGAATATTAAAGCAGCAATTAAAACAGCAGGATGAACAGCAGAATGTGCAGGGTGGTGATGCTGCACAGGTAAAAGTAAGCATCTCACAGTGACATTGTACAAATTGAGGACACTGATTTTGCACCAAGCTTTAGATTATTTGAACCCTTGGAGTGCAGGAGGAGCAGCGTTGGGAACAAAGGTCATCTATGTAGGTCAGAATGTTTTTTTTATTTTCTTAATCTTATATTTTGGTTCCAATTCCATATTTTTGACAGCATGTGATCGGGTATGACAACAATTGTCTCGTAAATCCTGCACACCATGCTGCAGAGGACGAAGGGTCTTCATTTTACCACCCTGAGTAAACAACAGTAGCGCCAATGAAATAAATGATTAACTGGTGTCTTTGTGGACAGAAACCGAAGGAACAAGATCACCAGTTTTCTCATGAATATTTCCATTTACCTCAGAAAGTTCATTCTCTCCTGTCCGTCCACTGCACCGAGCACTGCATCTACTGAGTCGATGCAGTGGATGGAACAATGTAGTTTTTTGTTTTTTTCTATTCTTCTATCCTATAGAAACTGTTGTTTCGGTGCGGAGCATGTACTTAAAGCATTTCACTGCACATTATATTTTGTATAATTGTTGTGTGTGATGAATAAAGAGCTTGGCTTGACTTGATATTGCAGGATGATGAGCCCTTGTCTCCTCGTAAGAAAAGAAGGAGTGAAGTCTGAATAACATGATTTCTCACACTGACTTCAGATGCAATAAGATGCTCACACAAGAAAGTCACACTGTATTGTTAAACATCCATCCATACATCCATCAGTCCATCCATACATCCATCCCTCCCTCCCTCCCTCCCTCCCTCCCTCCCTCCATCCATCCATCAACTCCCTCTTATCTGTTTCCTGGTGGTGGGGGTGTCAGTCTGAGCACCGTCACCCAGATCACATTGACCCATTAAGAACCTTCCTGCAAGTGGAGAGCCCACAGGAAGGTTGTTAAACATGGTACATCAGTATATAGCTACCGTCCCACCTTTCAGACTGCGGCCCCCAGTTTTGACGTTACACATCGTTAGACACCTCACCTGCTCTCCACCCTCCACAGCCACACTTCTCAGTGACAGAAGACGGAGAACTGAGGACACACTCCTTCACAGCCAAACGCACCGTCAACAGAGCGGCTGTTCTTGGATCTTAGGCTACGTTACACAACATCTTCAACTCAAATTGTAAAACTTTCGTTGCATTTTGAGGGTCCATTGACACGACAACGGTTCTCGGCCAGGCTGTAAACACATGGTCTGTGTAGACGGCAGAAACACTGCTAACTTCCTGTTTGTAAAGGCCGACCACCTCCAACGTCTGACATTCTGTCGCCATGGTTTTTACCAACCTTGTTGAATGTTGATGTTTCTATATTATTATTATTATTATTATTATTATTATTTTATTATTATTATTATTATTATTATTATTATTATTATTATTATTATTATTATCATTATCATATTATTATTTTTTGTTGTTATTATT